>NC_090329.1:22134686-22458853 GCF_035084215.1 Heptranchias perlo
TCTCCTGGCTCGCTCTTGCGCTCTCCTGGCTCGCTCTTGCGCTCTCCTGGCTCGCTCTTGCGCTCTCCTGGCTCGCTCTTGCGCTCTCCTGGCTCGCTCTTGCGCTCTCCTGGCTCGCTCTTGCGCTCTCCTGGCTCGCTCTTGCGCTCTCCTGGCTCGCTCTTGCGCTCTCCTGGCTCGCTCTTGCGCTCTCCTGGCTCGCTCTTGCGCTCTCCTGGCTCGCTCTTGCGCTCTCCTGGCTCGCTCTTGCGCTCTCCTGGCTCGCTCTTGCGCTCTCCTGGCTCGCTCTTGCGCTCTCCTGGCTCGCTCTTGCGCTCTCCTGGCTCGCTCTTGCGCTCTCCTGGCTCGCTCTTGCGCTCTCCTGGCTCGCTCTTGCGCTCTCCTGGCTCGCTCTTGCGCTCTCCTGGCTCGCTCTTGCGCTCTCCTGGCTCGCTCTTGCGCTCTCCTGGCTCGCTCTTGCGCTCTCCTGGCTCGCTCTTGCGCTCTCCTGGCTCGCTCTTGCGCTCTCCTGGCTCGCTCTTGCGCTCTCCTGGCTCGCTCTTGCGCTCTCCTGGCTCGCTCTTGCGCTCTCCTGGCTCGCTCTTGCGCTCTCCTGGCTCGCTCTTGCGCTCTCCTGGCTCGCTCTTGCGCTCTCCTGGCTCGCTCTTGCGCTCTCCTGGCTCGCTCTTGCGCTCTCCTGGCTCGCTCTTGCGCTCTCCTGGCTCGCTCTTGCGCTCTCCTGGCTCGCTCTTGCGCTCTCCTGGCTCGCTCTTGCGCTCTCCTGGCTCGCTCTTGCGCTCTCCTGGCTCGCTCTTGCGCTCTCCTGGCTCGCTCTTGCGCTCTCCTGGCTCGCTCTTGCGCTCTCCTGGCTCGCTCTTGCGCTCTCCTGGCTCGCTCTTGCGCTCTCCTGGCTCGCTCTTGCGCTCTCCTGGCTCGCTCTTGCGCTCTCCTGGCTCGCTCTTGCGCTCTCCTGGCTCGCTCTTGCGCTCTCCTGGCTCGCTCTTGCGCTCTCCTGGCTCGCTCTTGCGCTCTCCTGGCTCGCTCTTGCGCTCTCCTGGCTCGCTCTTGCGCTCTCCTGGCTCGCTCTTGCGCTCTCCTGGCTCGCTCTTGCGCTCTCCTGGCTCGCTCTTGCGCTCTCCTGGCTCGCTCTTGCGCTCTCCTGGCTCGCTCTTGCGCTCTCCTGGCTCGCTCTTGCGCTCTCCTGGCTCGCTCTTGCGCTCTCCTGGCTCGCTCTTGCGCTCTCCTGGCTCGCTCTTGCGCTCTCCTGGCTCGCTCTTGCGCTCTCCTGGCTCGCTCTTGCGCTCTCCTGGCTCGCTCTTGCGCTCTCCTGGCTCGCTCTTGCGCTCTCCTGGCTCGCTCTTGCGCTCTCCTGGCTCGCTCTTGCGCTCTCCTGGCTCGCTCTTGCGCTCTCCTGGCTCGCTCTTGCGCTCTCCTGGCTCGCTCTTGCGCTCTCCTGGCTCGCTCTTGCGCTCTCCTGGCTCGCTCTTGCGCTCTCCTGGCTCGCTCTTGCGCTCTCCTGGCTCGCTCTTGCGCTCTCCTGGCTCGCTCTTGCGCTCTCCTGGCTCGCTCTTGCGCTCTCCTGGCTCGCTCTTGCGCTCTCCTGGCTCGCTCTTGCGCTCTCCTGGCTCGCTCTTGCGCTCTCCTGGCTCGCTCTTGCGCTCTCCTGGCTCGCTCTTGCGCTCTCCTGGCTCGCTCTTGCGCTCTCCTGGCTCGCTCTTGCGCTCTCCTGGCTCGCTCTTGCGCTCTCCTGGCTCGCTCTTGCGCTCTCCTGGCTCGCTCTTGCGCTCTCCTGGCTCGCTCTTGCGCTCTCCTGGCTCGCTCTTGCGCTCTCCTGGCTCGCTCTTGCGCTCTCCTGGCTCGCTCTTGCGCTCTCCTGGCTCGCTCTTGCGCTCTCCTGGCTCGCTCTTGCGCTCTCCTGGCTCGCTCTTGCGCTCTCCTGGCTCGCTCTTGCGCTCTCCTGGCTCGCTCTTGCGCTCTCCTGGCTCGCTCTTGCGCTCTCCTGGCTCGCTCTTGCGCTCTCCTGGCTCGCTCTTGCGCTCTCCTGGCTCGCTCTTGCGCTCTCCTGGCTCGCTCTTGCGCTCTCCTGGCTCGCTCTTGCGCTCTCCTGGCTCGCTCTTGCGCTCTCCTGGCTCGCTCTTGCGCTCTCCTGGCTCGCTCTTGCGCTCTCCTGGCTCGCTCTTGCGCTCTCCTGGCTCGCTCTTGCGCTCTGTTACATCGAGTCCGCAGCACATTCGGCCCAATTGGTCTGTGCCAGTGTTTATGCTCCACACGAGCCTCCTCTCACCCTAATTCATCTAACCCTATCAGCGTACCCTTCTATTCCTTTCTCCCTCTTGTACTTAAGCTTTCCTTTAAATGCATCTACGTTATTTGCCTCAACTACTCCTCCTGGTAGTGAGTTCCACATTCTCACCACTCTCTGGATAAAGAAATTTCTCCTGAATTCCCTATTGGATTTATTAGTGACTATCTTATATTTATGGCCCCTAGTTTTGGGCTCCCCCACAAGTGGAAACTTTTTCTTTGCACCTACCATATCAAACCCAAACATTATCTTAAAGACCCTCAGCCTTCTCTTTTCTAGAGAAAGGAGCCCCAGCCTGTTCAACATTTCTTGATAAGTATAATCTCTCAGTTCTGGTATCACCCTTGTGAATCTATGCTTTCCTCGCTTGCTCTTGGGCTCTATCTTCCTTCCTTGTCTTCATTCTTCTGTTTTCACACCTCTCTTCATTTTGCTTTTCTCTGCAACACTCCACCTCCCCTGGAGTAAGAAGGGAAGTGGGGGGGAGAGAGTAGAAAGGGAAGTGGGGGGAGGGGGTTAGAGAGAGAGAAGGGAAGTGGCGGGGAGAGAGAGAAAGAGAGTGTGGGACAGGTAGAGGGAGTGGATTGGTGGGGGGATGGAGAGAGTTGGTGAATGACGTCCTGTTCCTCTTACTCACAAAAAGTGGAAATCAGTGCTGAGCCACCTTGAGTAAATGTAGAATTTACTTCTGGATGAAAATCATGTATTAGTCAATTAAATACTACATTGACAATTTAGGACTTTGTGGCTTCTCTTTCAAACTATAGGGCACTCCTACTTCTGTGTTGAGTTATCTTCTCCCAGCTGACTTCCTTAGTGCTGTAAATAGGGTGCTCTACTGTGTCTCCTGCTGCTGTTTCCTTTTTGAGTTGAAGATTTCCGATCAGGAGCTCTGTGTCGTGCAGCCTGCATGCAGAAAGTTGGCGCAGTGCCTGGACAGTGATTGAACGGGGGGCTGACCAATAGCAGGCAGCTCATGTGTAAGCTGTCAACGGAAGAAGACGGGGCAGTCGCAGCATCTGTCAGGGCCCATTTCAAGTTTGGTGCATGGTGTGCGGATTCTGAGTCCTAGCTGCATTAGGTCATTGAAATTGGGACTGTGCTTTCGCTTCTTCTGGGGTAGGCCTGACAGCTCAAAAAGCCCTGGCCTAATAGGAATGGGTCATCCATTGTTTGCTAAGGCCAGATTGGCCTATTCCTTCTTTCCAAGCATCTGGTTGTGGCATAGCTATAAGGTCCAGAGCAGCCATCCCTACACATCATCTCTCTGCTGCAGGTTTTCAGTGTTGCTTCAATAGGAAGATAGGAACAGGAGGAGTCCATTCAGCCCCTCAACCTGTTCCGCTACTGAATCAGATCATGTCTAATCTATACCCCAACTTCATTTCCTGCTTTTGCTCTGTGTCCCTTGATACCCTTACCTAACAAAAATGTAACGATCTCAGTCTTGAACATTTAAATTGTCTGCCAGCATCCACAGCCTTTTGGGGGAGAGAATTCCAGATTTCCACTACCCTTTGTGTGAAAAAAGTACGTTTGGTGTCTCCATGGTATATGCTAATCACAAAAGACTGCTGTAAACTAAGCTTTGATGTCTAAAATAGACTTTTCACAAACTGTATCTTTGCAGGCATAGACTTCAAAGGCAAGAACACAAAGTATGCAGTGTCTAGTGTTAATAGATTTTTAGAGTTTTTCAAGAGGATTAGCTGTTTCTATTGAGTCAGTAATGAAATATTTGCCCTGAAGGAACTGTCAAGCATAAAAAAAAGAACTTTCATTTGTACAGTGCCTTTCACGATCTTAGGATGTCCTAAAGCGCCCTGCAGGCAATGAAGGATTTTTGAAGTGTAGTTATTGTTGTTCTCTTCCCACTCCTGCTCCGTTACCTCTGGAGTCCCCCAAGGATTTATCCTTGACCCCCTCCTATTTCCCATCTACATGCTGCCCCTTGGCGACATCATCCAAAAACACACGGTCAGGTTCCACATGTATGCTGACCCTATTCTACCTCACCATCTCCTCTTTCGACACCCCCACCACCCCCCCCCCCCCCCCCCACCTTCCACTGCCTCTGATTTGTCACATTGCTTGTCTGACATCGTATTGGATGAACAGAAATTTTCTCCAGTTAAACATTAGGAAGACCAAAACCGTTGTCTTCAGCCTCTGCCACCGACTCCGTTCCCTCTCCCTGGCCACTGTCTCAGGCTGAACCAGAATGTTAGCAACCTTGGTGTCCTATTTGACCCTGAGCTGATCTTCCAACCCAATATCCTCTCCATCACTAAGACCGCTTACTTCCAATTTGGTATTATTGCCCGTCTCCTTCCCTGTCTCAGCCCATCTGCTGCTGAAACTCTCATCCACCTCCAGACTCAACTATTGCAATGCTTTCCTGACTGGCCTTCCATCTTCCACCCTCCATAAACTTCAGCTCATCCAAAACTCTGCTGCCCGTATCCTAACTCGCACCAAGTCCCGTTCACCCATCATGATATACATTGGCTCCCGGTCCAGCAACACCTCGATTTTTAAAATTCTCATCCTTGTGTTCAAATCCCTCCATGGCCTTGCCCCTCCCTACCTATCTCTGTAACCTCCTTCAGCCCTACAAACCTCCTTCAACTCTGGCCTCTTGTGCATCCCTGGGAATATCACGGGGACAGCTGAAGTCTGAAGATGGTGAGTGTCCAGACCAGAGAATTGCAGGGTGCCCAGGGTAAAGATGTTTCTGAAACCTGTGATGTGATTAGTTGGAGGCCATAGATGGAAAGGTTAGAACAGGAGGTGAGGATGAAGTTGAAATGGTGAATGGGAGGTCACGATCAAGCTTGTAGACATATCAGATATTGGGCCAAGTGATCACCTAAACTGCATTGGGCATCATAACATGGAACATATTGCACCGAAGAATAAACAACAGCAGATTGTGAGGCCAACCTATCATAGTGTGGTTTGGATGGCATTCTGTTTTGTTATTTGAACCCCAAGAGTATGCCTGCAGGTTGGAGTACAGTCCCAGCTGTTTATATTTGAAGGTGTTGCTACCTTTTCTCCGAGCATACTCCGTTGGGGTTTATCTTCAGTTCTTCTACCCAGCGAGTTTAACTCTGCCTCATGTCATGTGACCAAAGGCGGCACATCATGTGATGTTACGGAACTGAGTTGTTTACTGAGCAATCGTACTATTTTTGAGACGTTGAACACTATGTTCTAGCTCTGTGCAGTCTCTGTATTCACCTTTTCGGTTAATATGTGTGTTACGCTTAGCATTCAATGCTTACAGGGCAGATAATGAGAGGCAGGGCAACTATAAAGTATGTAGAAAAGTTACAAAAGGGAGATTAGAAGGGCCAAGGGGGAGCCTGAGAGAAAATTAGAAAAAAAAAAGCAAAAGGGCAATAAAAAGACATTGTAGGAACAAGAGTTGGCCATTCAGCCAATCAAGCTTGTTGCACCATTCAGTTAGATCATGGCTGATCTGTACCTCAACCTCATTTACTCGCCTTTGACCCTTATCCCTGATGCCCTCACCTAACAAAAATCTATCAATTAAAAGCAAAATACTGCGGATGCTGGAAATCTGAAATAAAAACAGAAAATGCTGGAAATACTGAGCAAGTCAGGCAGCATCTGTGGAGAGAGAAAGAGTTAACAAATCCTTGGTTTCAGGTTGATGACCCTTCGTCAGATCTATCAATCTCAGTCTTGAAAGCTTCAATTGACCCCCAGCAGCCATGGCCTTTTGGAGAATTCCAGATTTTTACTACCATGTGCTTCCTGATTTCACTCCTAAATGGCCTATCTCTAATTTTTCTGGCTTCTTCAACCTGTGGAATTAGATTCTCTTTATCTACCCTATCGAATCCTTTGTACAGACATTAATTGTAAGACATATTAGCCAGGGTAGGGCTGTTAAGAGATGAAGGAGGTAAGCTTGTAGTGGAGAGTGAGGGAATGTCAAATGTTAAATAGATACCGTATCTCAGTTTTCTTAGAAGAGGTGGGTGTAGACCAGTTAGTGGAGGTTACTGCTTAGTGAGATGGTACTAAAGAAGTTACCCTAACTTGAGGTCGACAAATCACCGGGACCTGATGGTTTATATCCAGGAAATCCTAAAAGAAGAAAGGCAAATTGTGCCAGAAAACTGGAAAGTAACAAATGTGATTCCTCTCTTCAAAAAAAAAACCAAAAGTAAGACGTGGCTAATTGTAGGCCACTTAGTTTATCAATATCTGAAGTAAGACTATTTGAACCTATAATAAGGAATTAAATTCCTAAACATTTAGGGAGATGGAAGCTGATCAATGTTAGTCAGCGTGCATTTCTATGTCAGGTCATACTTGACCAACCGTATAGAATTCTTTGAAGAACGAAGAGGATGGATGAAGGAAATGCAATGGATGTAGTTAAATGTATTTTCAAAAAACATTTGATAAGGTACAGCATTGAGCGACAAGTGGCACGTGAAATTAAGTTGAATGCAGCCAACACAGATAGAGATGGTTGGAGGGCAGAACACAAAGGATAGGGGCTAAAGAAGTTTCTTGGACTGGAAAGATTTCCATTGGAATACAGGAGTAGAGAGACACCTAGGTGTGCAAATGCATGGATCATTAAAGGTGGCAGCGCAAGTAGATAAGGAGATAAAGGCAAATGGAATCCTTGGCTTTGTAGCCATAGACACTGAATACAGAAGGAAGGAGGCCATCTTGAACTTATACACATCTTAATTAGGCTGCATTTGGAGTATTGCATGGAGTTTTGAGTCCCTCCCGTTATAGGAAGGAGATAAACTTAACTAAAAAGGTACAGAGTAGATTCACTAGGATGAAGCGGTGGCTGGTATCAAGCAGTTTATTTTTCTTGATGCCACAATATCCTTTCAGTGCTGTCCAGTTACTTTCTCTCAAATGTTGTTTCCTAATTGCCTGAGTCTAAAATATAAAACTTTCATGCGAGCAGCCCAATAAACTGACTGTATTCTACACTGGTATCCTAACTCGCACCAAGTCCTGTTCACCCATCATTCTGTGCTCCCCGAACTGCATTGGCTCCCAGTTCGGCAATGCCTCGATTTTAAAAAAATTCTCGTCTTTGTGTTCAAATCCCTCCATGGCCTCGCCCCTCCATAACCTCCTCTAGCCCTACAACCCTCCAAGATCTCTGCACTCCTCCAATTCTGGCCTCTTGTGCATCCCCGATTCTCATCGTTCCATCGTTGGCGGCCATGCCTTTGGTTGCCTAGGCCCTAATTTCTGGAATTCTCTCCCTAAACCCCACTTCCTCTCTCCCTAAACCCCACTTCCTCTCTACATCTCTCCTCCTTTAAGTCACTCCTTAAAACATACCTCTCTGCCCAAGCTTTTGGTCGCCTCTCTTAATATCTCCTTATATTGTTCGGTGTCAAATTTTGTCTGATAATTGCTCCTATGAAGCACTCCGGGATGTTTTTAGTACGTTTTTGAGGATGTAACTAGCAAGGTAGATAAAAGGGAACCAATGGATGTTGTATATTTGGATTTTCAAAAGGCATTCGATAAGGTGCTACATAAAAGGTTGTTATGCAAGATAAGGGCTTATGGGGTTGGGGGTAATATATTAGCATGGATAGAGGATTGGTTAACGGATAGAGAACAGAGAACATAGAGTAGGATAAATGGGTCATTTTCATTTTGGCAGGCTGTAACTAGTGGGGTATCACAAGGATCGATGCTTGGGCCTTAGCTATTTACAATCTATATTAGTGACTTGGATGAAGGAATCGAGTGTAATGTATCCAAGTTTGCTGACGATACTAAGCTAGGTGGGAAAGTAAGCTGTGAGGAGGACACGGAGTCTGCAAAGGGATATAGACAGGTTAAGTGAGTGGGCAAGAAGGTGGCAGGAAATGTGAGGTTATTCACTTTGGTAGGAAGAATGGAAAAACAATATTTTTTAAATGGTGAGAAACTATTAAATATTGGTGTCCAGAGAGACTTGGGTGCCCTCGTACAAGAAACACAAAAAGTTAGTATGCAGGTTCAGCCGGCAGTTAGGAAAGCAAATGGCATGTTGGCCTTTATTGCAAGGGGGTTGGAGCACAAGAGTAAGGAAGTCTTACTACAATTGTACAGGGCTTTGGTGACACCTCACTTTGGAGTACTGTGTACAGTTTTGGTCTCCTTATCTAAGGAAGGATATACTTGCCTTGGAGGTGGTGCAACAAAGGTTCACTAGATTAATTCCTGGGATGAGAGGGTGGTTCTATGAGAGGTTGATTAGAATGGTCCTATACTCTCGAGTTTAGAAGAATGACAGGTGATCTCATTGAAACATATAAGATTCAGAGAGGGCATGACAGGGTAGATGCTGAGAGGTTGTTTCCTCTGGCTGGAGTGTCTAGAACTAGAGGACACAGTCACAGGATAAGGGGGCAGCCATCTAAAACTGAGATGAGGAATTTTTTCATTCAGAGGGTTGTGAATCTTTGGAATTCTCTACCCCAGAGGGCTGTGGATGCTGAGTCATTGAGTATATTCAATGCTGAGATAGGTAGATAGATATTTGGACTCTAGGGGAATCAAGGGATATGGGGATTGGGCAGGAAAGTGGACTTGAAAATCAGCCATGATCTTATTGAATTATGGAGCAGGCTCAAGGGGCCTACTCCTGCTCCTATGTCTTATGTTCTTATGTTAAAGGCACTATATAAATGCAAGTTGTTGGTATGTGACAGTAACAGCGATTCTTCAACATTTTTTTTGTGGCTAAATACCCATTGATTATCTTTCTTGCTAGGTGAGCAGATTGATCGAGCCAAGAGACTGCAGAGTAAGATGACGACCAACTTGATTATGGCCAAGGATCGCCTGGAGCTGCTGGGTGGGTACTTCTTGTGTGCTTACGGAGAAAAAAATGGAGGTAACGGTCAACTGCCAGGATGTTTTCAAATGGGATTATTTTATGAGTTCAATTATGAGGACAGGTTGCATAGACTGGGCTTGTATTCCCTCGAGTATAGAAGATTAAGGGGTGATCTAATTGAGGTGTTTAAGATGATTAATGGAGTTGATAGGGTAGGTAGAGAGAGAGAAACTATTTTCTCTGTTGGGGGAGACCAGAACAAGAGGGCATAACCTTAAAATTAGAGCTAGGCTGTTCAGGAGTGATGTCAGGAAGCACTTCACACAAAAGGGAGTGGAAATCTGGAACCCCCCCCAAAAAAAAGGTTTGTTATGCTGGAGGTCAATGAAAATTTCAAAACTGAGATTGATAGATTTTTGTTAGGCAAGGGTATTAAGGGATACAGAACCAAGAAGGGTAGATGGAGTTAAGATACAGATCAGCCATGATCTAATTGAATGGCAGAACAGGCTTGAGGGGCTGAATGGCCTTCTCCTGTTGATATGTTCCAACCTTCAGTTTTTCTTCCCCCATTTTGCTTCTTTTTTATTTCCTTTATTGTTGCAGTGAAACTACGGAATCCTCCCACAATTTTTGCCCTTCAGTTCTGTAAGTCTAATTTGCTTTATTTAATTTATGTTCCCTATTCCCAGTCCTTCACCTTGTTTTCCTTTCTGCCACTGTGTTCTTTTTTCACTCGGGACGGTGGTCGACCAGGGCTCCAAACTTCTGCCCATCGGTGTGGTCCCTCTCGTTTTAAGTGTGCAACAACAGCTAAATGGACTAGAGGGGGGGGGAAACCTGCTCGGTCCTTTCCCGCTCAGGCCTTATATATGACTCCAGTCCCACATCAACATAGTTGACTCTTAACTGCCCTCTGAAGTGGCCTAACAAACCATTCTGGTTGTATCAGGGCAACTAGGGGATGGGCAATAAATGCTGGCTTGCCAGCGACGCCCACATCCTGAGAATAAATTAAAAAACGTAAAAAAGATAAGTCTTAATGAAGAAGAAAAGTTTCTCAGCCACCCCTGTCGATGTTAGAACACTCGCTGTAGCAAGCTCTGACCAGCAGAAAGGGGAAGTGGGCAAAGCTCCATAATGGTCCTGAAGAGCTTTTCCTTTCTCACTTCTCCACATTATTCATTAATCAAGTCACTAGCTTTTTAAATCAACAGTTGTCTGAAGAGAGAGTTAAAATGGTGGGAGGCTCTCTCTTCCCCCAACCCCCCAAAAACAAAACTCTGTGGCACTGAGGTCGAATATAACTGGTAAGAAGAGAGACCGAAACCGAATGATTGATTTATATTTGAACGTGTGTACACTGTATTCTTTTTGCTGAACACTTCATTTCCTGACAGTTAGACATCCAGTAAACTCGAGGACTTTGGAGAGGAGGCATATGTTGCACAGTGTGATGGGAAGCACAGCTCAAAGTTCTTTGCTGGATATGTGAGGAAGGCCTTAAGGTTGGGGAATGATAAAAACCATCTGAAGGTGGTGGCCATTGCTAGCTTTATAGACACCAACTGTCCTACGGTAACTCAGCTAAGTGGACATTGATGTGTGAATATAGACTGTTATTGTCTCAGCATGATAGAGCTGAGCCCATTCCGTGTCCTTCGCCCTTTGTTCACACGTGACTTCCCTACAAAGGTCGCTGGATAATGGTCAGGAATGGGAATCATGGCTAAATTTCTTGTATCTTTCTCTTTCTCTTCCTTCCCCCCCACCCCACCCCACCACCTCTCCAAAAAAAAACTCTGTGGCACAGAGGCAAGTTACAGTACAATCACTTGCCCAGGGCAAGATGGGCTACCAGCACAGACCACAAGTTGAAGCTGGACCTTTCTGGTCTAATATGGAGAAAGATGTATTATATTTATCAGGTAGCTCTCATTCCTGGAGCAAACTGGTGACTCATAGAACGCTTCCTCTCCGCTCTCTAGCTCTACTCGATACTGTGATCTCTGTTTAAGCTGAGCTTCGTTGATGACTTGTTCACTTGAGTAGGTCTTGAGGTTTGATTTAAAATATGAATGAGTATTTTTAACAACTGTATTTAGATGCAAGACAGGCTACTGGCAGATTACATTGTGCTCATCACTGTTGCCATGTGAATGCTGTAAGTAGGTTTATTTCCCATGCATTCAGTGTAGGATAATTGGGACTGATAGCACTCATATTTCTGTATTCTCCTGTGAAATGTCATCCCACTTGCAGTAGAGGTGGCACCATTATATGACATTGCACACATTGATCATTTCTACTCTTATAGCCAAAAAGTTAATGGGATGTCTTTTCATTCTTGGGATGTGGGCATCACTGGCATGGCTGGCGTTTATTGCCCATCCCTAGTTGCCCTTGAGAAGGTGGTGGTGGTGGGCTGCCTTCTTGAACCGCTGCAGTCCATGTGGTGAAGGTGCTCCCACAGTTCTGTTAGGTAGGGAGCTCCTGGATTTTGACCCAGCCACGGTGAAGGAACTGTTGATATATGTCCAAGTGGGGATGGTGTGCGACCCGGAGGGGAACTTGGAAGTGATGGAGTTCCCATGTGCATGTCAGTTGTCTGTGTAATCACATCAGAGGGCTGATGAATCTGTCTCTGTTTCCTTTGGCAAAACAAGACAATTGATGGTTTGTGGGTTTATTTCTGTCAGATTTTACAATTTCCAAGTAAACACAAATCTGATCAGTAATCCTGGATACTTACAACCATAGTATGGTGTCATTAATTGATTTTAAACTTTTACATCACTGTTATTTTCTTCATTCAAAATGGATACCATAGGGTGAATTAAAGGCACTTTATCTGAATGCACGCAGCATTTGCAACAAGGTAGATGAATTGACTGCACAAATAGAAGTAAATGGGTATGATCTAATTGCCATTAGAGACGTGGCTGCAGGGTGACCAAGGCTGGGAACTGACATTTAGGAAGGACAAGCAAAAAGGAAAAGGAGGTGGGGTAGTGCTGTTAATAAAGAATGAGATCAGTACAATAATGAGAAAGGATCTTGGCTCAGAAGATCAAGATGTAGAATCAGATTGGGCGGAGCTAAGAAACAGCAAGGGGCAGAAAACATTGGTGGGAGTTGTTTATAGGCCACCAAACAGTAGTGGTAATGTAGGGCATGATATAAAGCAGGAAATTAGAAATGCATGTAACAAGGGTAATACAGTAATCATGGGAGACTTTAATCTACATATAGATTGGGCAAACCAAATTAGTACTAATACTGTGGAGGACGAATTCCTGGAATGTATACGAGATAATTTTCTAGATCAGTATGTTGAGGCATCAACTAGGGAACAGGCTATTTTAGATCTAGTATTGTGCAATGAGAAAGGGTTAATTAATAATCTTGCTGTAAAGGAGCCCTTAGGGAAGAGTGACCATAATATGATAGAATTCTTCATTAAGTTTGAAAGTGATGTAGTTCGATCCAAAACTAGGGTCTTAAATCTAAACAAAGTAAACTACGAAGGCATGAGGCGCAAGTTGGCTGTGGTTGATTGGGGAACTACATTAAAAGGTATGACGGTAGACAGGCAATGGCTAGCATTTAAAGAATTAATACATAATTTGCAACAAATATATATTCCTTTTAAGGCACAAAAACCCAACAGGAAAAGTGGTCTAACCATGATTAACAAGAGAAATTAAAGATAGTATTAAATCAAAGAAAGAGGCATATAAAGTTGCCAGAAAAAGCAGTATGCCTGAGGATTGGGTTATTTTAGAATTCAGCAAAGGACCAAGAAATTGATAAAGAAAGGGAAAATAAAATATGAGAGTAAACTAGCGAGAAACATAAAAACGGACTGTAACAGCTTCTATAGATATTTAAAAAGAAAAAGACTGGCGAAGGCAAATGTGGGTCCCTTATAGACAGAGACGGGAGAATTTATAATGGGAAATAAGGAAATGGCAGAGAAATTAAACACAGACTTTGTGTCTGTCTTCACGGAAGAAGACACAAAAAATCTCCCAGAAATACTAGAGAACCAAGGGTCTGGCGAGAATGAGGAACTGAAAGAAATTAGTATTAGTAAAAAAAAATAGTGCTAGAGAAATTAATGGGACTGAATGTCGATAAATCCCAAGGACCTGATGATCTACACACCAGGGTTTTGAAGGAGGTGGCTATAGAGATAGTGGATGCATTGGTTGTCATCTTCCAAAATTCTATAGATTCTGGAACAGTTCCTGCAGATTGGAGGGTAGCAAATGTAACCCCACTATTTAAGAAAGGAGGGAGAGAGGAAACAAGGAACTACAGACCTGTTAGTCTGACATCAGTAGTAGGGAAAATGCTAGAATCTATTTTAAAGGATGTGATAACAGGACACTTAGAAAATAATAATAGAATTTGGCAGAGTCAACATGGATTTATGAAAGGGAAATCATGTTTGACAAACCTATTGGAGTTCTTTGAGGATGTAACAAGTAGAATAGATAAGGGGGAATCAGTGGATGTGGTGTATTTGGATTTTCAGAAGGCTTTCAATAGGGTCCCACACAGGAGGTTGGTGAACAAATTTAGAACACATAGAATTGGAGGTAATATACTGGCGTGGATTGAGAATTGTTAACGGACAGAAAACAGAGAGAAGGAATAAACAGATCTTTTTTAGGTTGGCAGACTGTGACTAGTGGGGTACCGCAGGGATTGGTGCTTGGGCCCCAGCTGTTCACAATATATATCAATGATTTGGATGAGGGGACCAAATGTAATATTTCCAGGTTTGCTGATGACACAAAACTAGGTGGGAATGTGAGTTGTGAGGAGGATGCAAAGAGGCTTCAATGGGTTAAGTGAGTGGGCAAGAACGTGGCAGATGGAATATAATGTGGATAAATGTGAAGTTATCCACTTTGGTAGGAAAAACAGAAATGCAGGGTATTTTTTAAACGGTGAGAGATGGGAAATGTTGATGTTCAAAGGGACCTGGGTGTCCTTGTACATGAGTCACTGAAAGCTAACATGCAGGTGCAGCAAGCAATTAGGAAGGAAAATGGTGTGTTGGCCTTTATTACAAGAGGATTTGAGTACAGGAGTAAAGATGTCTTACTGCAATTATGTAGGGTCTTGGTGAGACCACACCTGGAGTATTGTGTACAATTTTGGTCTCCTTACCTAAGAAAGGATAAACTTGCCATAGAGGGAGTGCAACAAAGGTTCACCAGACTAATTCCTGGGATGGCGGGATTGTCGCATGAGAGATTGAGTAGACTAGTCCTGTATTCTCTCGAGTTTAGAAGAATGAGAGGTGATCTCATTGAAACATACAAAATTCTTACAGGGCTTGACAGGGTAGATGCAAGGAGGATGTTTCCCCTGGCTGGGGAGTCTAGAACCAGGGGGTCACAGTTTCAGAATAAGGGGTAGGCCATTTAGGACTGAGATGAGAAATTTCTTCACTCGGAGGGTGGTGAATCTTTGGAATTCTCTACCTCAGAGGGCTGTGGAGGCTCAGTCATTGAGTATATTCAAAACAGAGATCGACAGATTTCTAGATATTAAAGGCATCAAGGGATTTGGGGATGGTACAGGAAAATGGCATTGAGGTAGAAGATCAGCCATGATCTTGTTGAATGGCGGAGCAGGCTCGAGGTGCTGGATGGCCTGCTTGTGCTCCTATTTCTCATGTTCTTATGTTACCCTGCTCTCCCTCCCACTGGAGCGTCTCACTTGATTGGAGCACAGGTTGGAGAATCGGGCCCATCTCCTGAATTTACCCTGATAATTTGGAGCGCTTTGTAAATGGGGAACAAATGATGTCTGGGAATATGTTGCAAGGCGACAGTGCCCATAGGGGTTCACATAACCCACGAGCGCAGCGCAAACATCTTACCTGAAACCCATGTTAAGTGCTCAATGTCTGAATGCATTCCCGAATGCATTTTTGTAATGTGCAGTTTCAGTGGGTTTATTGTTGGTGTGTTTCTCTCACTCCTATGGCTGACTATATATATATATATATATATATATATATATGGCCCGGATCATGGAATTGGCAGAGTGGGTTTGATGTTCACGTGGGTCGGCGAAAGTGAATTTCTGGTCAGAGAAGACGTCATTTTCACTGCCTTCAGAACTGTTTACGCATAAACCTTGGTACAAAAGCAGTAAATTACTCTTGTGTGTGATCGGAACTGGAGAGATTTGTTGCACTGTTCCAAATCATTTGCCTTAATGTTAGAGCAGGGATATATAGTGCACACCACTAAAAGACTGGATTGTAAATTATAATGACATTTGGAGCTTTCAACACTGCAATCGATAGATGTTTGTTGGCTAAGGGTATCAAGGGATATGGAACCAAGGCAGGTAATTGGAGTTGAGGTGCAGATCAGCAGTGATCTCAATGAATGTCTTACGGGGCTGAATGGCCTACTCCTCTTTCTATGTTCCTGAGCTTGGTGGATTACCGGCCACTGAAGTGTTTTCACTGAAAGTGTCTGACAAGCTTTTTTTTGCTTGGGCCAAGTTTGTAGACAAATCACTTGCATGGCTTTTTTTAGGAACATAGGAACAGGAGGAGGCCATTCAGCCCCTTGAGCCTGTTCTGCCATTCAGTTAGATCATGGCTGATCTGTATCTTAATTCCATCTACTTGGCTTAGTTCCATAACCCTCAATAAATACACTTGCCTAACAAAAATCTATCAATCTCAGTTTTGAAATTTTCAATTGACCCCCAGCCTCAACAGCTTTTTGGGGGAGAGAGTTCCAGATTTCCACTCCTCTGTGTGAAGAAGTGCTTCCTGACATCACCCCTGAATGGCCTAGCTCTAATTTTAAGGTTATGCCCCCTTGTTCTGGACTCCCCCACCAGAGGAAATAGTTTCTCTCCATTGCCCTATCAAATCCTTTCATCATCTTAAACACCTCAGTTAGATCACCCCTTAATCTTCTGTACTCTTGCTGCCTCCAAAGAATTAAATGCTTGTCAAACCGTTTCCCCCCTGCCCCGGCTACTTTTCCATCAGACTGTTTACCATTCTAACTTTATACTTGTAATGTGGAGATGCCGGTGATGGACTGGGGTTGACAATTGTAAACAATTTTACAACACCAAGTTATAGTCCAGCAATTTTATTTTAAATTCACAAGCTTTCGGAGGCTTCCTCCTTCGTCAGGTGAACGATGTGAAAATGAAATCCTCGAAATGAAATCGCATTTATAATTCACAGAACAATGCTTGGTGATTACAGACAGTTTTTTCAACTGCCCGTTGCCAAGGCAATCAGTGTGCAGACAGACAGGTGTTACCTGCCAGGTCTCAGAATATACAAATCACCAAAAAAAACAACAAACAAAAAAAAACAGAGATAGAGAGGTAGAAACATAGAAAAGACAGCAACTGACCCGTTATATTAAAAACAGATAACATTTGTTCGCTGGTGGGGTAACGTGTAGCGTGACATGAACCCAAGATCCCGGTTGAGGCCGTCCTCATGGGTGCGGAACTTGGCTATCAATTTCTGCTCGACGATTTTGCGTTGTCGTGTGTCTCGAAGGCCGCCTTGGAGTACGCTTACCCGAAGGTCGGTGGATGAATGTCCATGACTGCTGAAGTGTTCCCCGACTGGGAGGGAACCCTCCTGTTTGGCGATTGTTGCGCGGTGTCCGTTCATCCGTTGTCGCAGCGTCTGCATGGTCTCGCCAATGTACCATGCTCTGGGGCATCCTTTCCTGCAACTTATGAGGTAGACAATGTTGGCCGAGTCACAGGAGTATGAACCATGCACCTGGTGGGTGGTGCCCTCTCGTGTGATGGTGGTATCTGTGTCGATGATCTGGCACGGGTTCATGTCACGCTACACGTTACCCCACCAGCGAACAAATGTTATCTGTTTTTAATATAACGGGTCAGTTGCTGTCTTTTCTATGTTTCTACCTCTCTATCTCTGTTTTTTTTTGTTTGTTGTTTTTTTTGGTGATTTGTATATTCTGAGACCTGGCAGGTAACACCTGTCTGTCTGCACACTGATTGCCTTGGCAACGGGCAGTTGAAAAAACTGTCTGTAATCACCAAGCATTGTTCTGTGAATTATAAATGCGATTTCATTTCGAGGATTTCATTTTCACATCGTTCACCTGACGAAGGAGGAAGCCTCCGAAAGCTTGTGAATTTAAAATAAAATTGCTGGACTATAACTTGGTGTTGTAAAATTGTTTACAATTTATACTTGTAGGTAGTGCTTCTAAATTTCTGTGGCATATTCTGCAGCAAGCCTGTCCAGGCTTTAGGGACATCTGAATCCCAATGTAATCAATATTTTTGAAATACTCTCTATTTATATTTTTTTATAAAGCACTTAAAATGTGACTTTTTGGGAAAAAGCATCAAATGGCACACGTAACACCTATCTCTGGGCTAATGTTTCATCTAGCCTGGTGTAGGGATGCCAGCTCTGCTGGGATGTATTCCTGGAGGTTTTATCACCCGACCTCCCACCTCCAATGGCCCTGCCCAGTTTTAAAAAAAACAGCCTTTTTTCCCCATTTCCAATATTACTACCACAACTAATAAACAAAAATGTTCAAATAAAATGAAAAAAACCCACTTCTTTAATGCCTTTATGATTTTTCCTCCTGGTTTGCTCGCAGCAGTGTCCAGGAGATCAATCTTCAATTCTAGGAGACTTCAGGGCAATCCTGGAGAGTTGGCAACCCTAGCTGGGTGAGGTAGCTAGGTGTTAAGTGGTAGTTAAATGTTAGGTTGTAGGTAACTAGTACCTGGTATTATGAATGAAAATGGTGTCAGCTGATGGCAATTGGTTTACTCCCCATGCTTTGGACACTTATTGGTGTCCTGGCCAACATTTATCCTTCAACCAACACCACTAAAACATTATCTGGTCATTATCTTCCCTCCCCTCTTCCCACTTAATGAGGTACTAGGAAGCTTCCATCAAGGAGGTGCACTCAGTTAGTAGTAACACTTGATTTATAGGTCCCTGCAGTGTGCTTGGAAGGATGAGCAATTTCCGCAGGCTAATTTGTTATTTTTAAAAAATATTTGTAACCTGTAGCTTTAACCTCAGTCTGGTGTAACTTTTACTCAAAAAAAAAAAAAAATTCAGACCCCAGCTATCGGTTTTGTGAAAACCAGTTGTAATTCGGCCGATTGCAGTGTGTGTGAAGAAGACTGTGAAGGTGTTGAAAGTTTTTTTTTTTGTTGAGTGCTGTGCTTCATGACCATGTCAGATTTTGCTTTCTGGCACTATTTCTGATTTGGATTCCCTAAAAATGGGGTCAGTAACTCTTTCAAGAAATAGTTTAAAAAAAAATTTTTGCAGCCATTTTCTTTCCGAGGGTTGTGTTAATCCAAGTTTTTCACTCAGCCTTTGACTGGAAATGAAATGGTGCATGGCTATTTCGTTCTCCACGTGGATTGAGTTTTGACGTCATGAAAGTGCTCCGATTCCCTACTGTCCCAAAACCCAAGTGATCATTCCCAGGATGTTGGCACCGCTGGCATGGCTGGCATTTATTACCCATCCCTAGTTGCCCTTGAGAAGGTGGTAGTGCACCTTCTTTAACTGCTGCAGTCTGTATGGTGAAGGTACTCCCATGTTAGGTAGGGATTTTGATTCTAGGATTTTGACTCAGCGACAGTGAAGTAATTAAATTGCAACCAATGTGCGTAGAATTGTAGAAGTTGGCGTGAGGGATGAAGTTACTCAATCCAGGGATGGAAGGGACTAGCTAATCATCAGTTGAAACAAGATGTTTTTGTACCAACTTTGAAGAGGGAATACTGAAACTTTCAACCTTTTTTGGCCCTGAAAATGAGGTTAAAAATCCTTTTTTTTCCCCCCCCCCCTTTGGATTTAGGGAGTCTTTTAAGAGATTGTCTATCGAGACATAATTTGGGGTTGGAAAATGAAAATCCGTGTTGTGGTATCCTCAGATTCGCTCGCCTTAATTTGAATAGTTTCAAAACTCTTTTCTAGCACCTTGCCCAAAATCTGAAAAAAGGAAAAGTAGATAGTAGATCAGCCTCTGATCCTGCTTACTGACATCTCCCAGTCACTAAGCAATTTAAATCCTGTTCAACTGGATTTGTGTGAAAGTACATGCCCAAATTTGCTCTTTAATTTAGCGTAATATCCACTCGTTTCAAAACTCGGTAGCAGAATCTACTCGACTTGTTTACTCTGTACTTATTTCCTGTTTTGTTGTTGTTTGTGCCCACTTATTGTGTTGTATAGAGCAGATGATAGCATGCGCGAGGGTTTCCAAGCCTGAGAGGGAGGTGTGTAGAGACAGCCCAGCCCCGCCGTGCCCTAGTGCATGGATCCAGCCAGGTGGGTTTCCTCTGCTCGACGAAAGAATGGCGTTAAAAAATATTGCTTTGTGAATAGTTTGTATATGAAGTGATCGATGGTTAAGGGATGATCTTGGGTGAATTCACCAATGCCACGGTCAAAAGCAGTGTGGGTCGGAAGTAGGACTGCAGCACTAGTGCTGATTTTACATAGAATTACATAGAATATACAGCACAGAAACAGATCATTTGGCCCAACTGATCTAAGTGGGTGCTTATGCTCCACACGAGCCTCCTCCCATCCTACTTAATCTCCCCCATCAGCATATCCTTCTATTACTTTCTCCCTCGAATTTATCTAGCTTCCCCTTAAATGCATCTACTCTATTCGGCTCAACTACTCCACGTGGTAGCGAGTTCCACATTCTAACCACTATTTGGGTAAAGAAGTTTCTCCTGAATTCCCTATTGGAATTACCAGTGACTAACTTATATTTATGGCCCCTAGTTTTAGTGTCTCCCACAAGTGTAAACATCTTCTCTATATCTACCCTATCAAACACTTTCATAATTTTAAAGATCTTTATCAGGTCACCCCTCAGCCTCTTTTCTAGAGAAAAGAGCCCCAGCCTGTTCAGTCTTTCATTTGGATTTCCTCCCTTTGCCTGTGGCTCCATGCTGGGGAATGGGATTGGTGAATTCACCCTCGTAGTTAAAGTGTCATTATAGTGTGAGGATGAACCAGATAGCTGTTACTTTAATCTACAAATGTAAAGAATCTTACAACACCAGGTTATAGTCCAACAGTTTTATTTGAAAATCACAAGCTTTTGGAGATAATCTCCGAAAGCTTGTGATTTTCAAATAAAACTGTTGGACTATAACCTGGTGTTGTAAGATTCTTTACATTTGTCAACCCCAGTCCATCACCGGCATCTCCACATTATGACTTTAATCTATAAGGTTGTATTGGTCTGAAGGTCCTGTAGTGGATAGTGTGAAATGCCTGTTTATGGAGATTTAATGGAGGCGTTCAGAATCACAAAGAGTTTTGATAGAGTAAATAAGGAAACACTGTTTCCACTGGCAAGTGAGTCGGTAACCAGAGGACACAGATTTAAGATAATTGGCAAAAGAGCCAGAGGGGAGATGAGAATTTTTTTTATGCAGCAAGTTGTTACGATCTGGAATGCACTGCCTGAAACGGTGATGGAAGCAGATTCAATAGTAACTTTCAAAAGGCAATTGGATATATACTTAAGGGGGAAACATTTTCGGGGCTACGGGGAAAGAGCGGGGGAGTGGGACTAATTGGATAGCTCTTTCAAAGAGCCGACACAGGCTCGATGGGCCAAATGGCCTCCTTCTGTGCTGTAAGATTTTGATTCTGTATTTCATTGGTGAGAATGCATACAAGTTGTGTAGGTTATAATTATCCATTGAATATAAATAGCATTTTGCACTTAGCCATTTCGTATTCTGTTTATAATATATTTTCATTTTGTGTTTTCCCAAATGTACACGTGTATATGCATTTTATACATTGTGATTGAATGTGTGTGCACAATTACTAGGACAAGCTCCACAACTGACCATAAACTACACGAGATGCTAAAGCCTCTTTTTTTTAAACAGAAATTTAGCTAAACTTTTCAATAAGTCACGAAGTCTGTTGTTTACAAGTTTTTTTTTATTCGTTCACGGGATGTGGGCGTCGCTGGCAAGGCCGGCATTTATTGCCCATCCCTAATTGCCCTCGAGAAGGTGGTGGTGAGCCGCCTTCTTGAACCGCTGCAGTCCGTGTGGTGACGGTTCTCCCACAGTGCTGTTAGGAAGGGAGTTCCAGGATTTTGACCCAGCGACAATGAAGGAACGGCGATATATTTCCAAGTCGGGATGGTGTGTGACTTGGAGGGGAACGTGCAGGTGGTGTTGTTCCCATGCGCCTGCTGCCCTTGTCCTTCTAGATGGTAGAGGTCGCGGGTTTGGGAGGTGCTGTCGAAGAAGCCTTGGCGAGTTGCTGCAGTGCATCCTGTGGATGGTGTACACTGCAGCCACAGTGCACCGGTGGTGAAGGGAGTGAATGTTTAGGGTGGTGGATGGGGTGCCAATCAAGCGGGCTGCTTTATCTTGGATGGTGTCGAGCTTCTTGAGTGTTGTTGGAGCTGCACTCATCCAGGCAAGTGGAGAGTATTCCATCACACTCCTGACTTGTGCCTTGTAGATGGTGGAAAGGCTTTGGGGAGTCAGGAGGTGAGTCACTCGCCGCAAAATACCCAGCCTCTGACCTGCTCTCGTAGCCACAGTATTTATATGGCTGGTCCAGTTAAGTTTCTGGTCAATGGTGACCCCCAGGATGTTGATGGTGGGGGATTCGGCGATGGTAATGCCGTTGAATGTCAAGCGGAGGTGGTTAGACTCCCTCTTGTTGGAGATGGTCATTACCTGGCACTTATCTGGCGCGAATGTTACTTGCCACTTATCAGCCCAAGCCTGGATGTTGTCCAGGTCTTGCTGCATGCAGGCTCGGACTGCTTCATTATCTGAGGGGTTGCGAATGGAACTGAACACTGTGCAGTCATCAGCGAACATCCCCATTTCTGACCTTATGATGGAGGGAAGGTCATTGATGAAGCAGCTGAAGATGGTTGGGCCTAGGACACTGCCCTGAGGAACTCCTGCAGCAATGCCCTGGGGCTGAGATGATTGGCCTCCAACAACCACTACCATCTTCCTTTGTGCTAGGTATGACTCCAGCCACTGGAGAGTTTTCCCCCTGATTCCCATGGACTTCAATTTTACTAGGGCCCCTTGGTGCCACACTCGGTCAAATGCTGCCTTGATGTCAAGGGCAGTCACTCTCACCTCACCTCTGGAATTCAGCTCTTTTGTCCATGTTTGCACCAAGGCTGTAATGAGGTCTGGAGCCGAGTGGTCCTGGCGGAACCCAAACTGAGCATCGGTGAGCAGGTTATTGGTGAGTAAGTGCCGCTTGATAGCACTGTCGACGACACCTTCCATCACTTTGCTGATGATTGAGAGTAGACTGATGGGGCGGTAATTGGCCGGATTGGATTTGTCCTGCTTTTTGTGGACAGGACATACCTGGGCAATTTTCCACATTGTCGGGTGGATGCCAGTGTTGTAGCTGTACTGGAACAGCTTGGCTAGAGGCGCAGCTAGTTCTGGAGCACAAGTCTTCAGCACTACAGCTGGGATGTTGTCGGGGCCCATAGCCTTTGCTGTATCCAGTGCACTCAGCCGTTTCTTGATATCCCGTGGAGTGAATCGAATTGGCCGAAGACTGGCTTCCGTGATGGTGGGGATATCGGGAGGAGGCTGAGATGGATTATCCACTCGGCACTTCTGGCTGAAGATGGTTGCAAACGCTTCAGCCTTTTCTTTTGCACTCACGTGCTGGACTCCGCCATCATTGAGAATGGGGATGTTTGCAGAGCCTCCTCCTCCCGTTAGTTGTTTAATTGTCCACCACCATTCACGACTGGATGTGGCAGGACTGCAGAGCTTTGATCTGATCTGTTGGTTGTGGAATCGCTTAGCTCTGCCTATAGCATGTTGCTTCTGCTGTTTAGCATGCATGTAGTCCTGAGTTGTAGCTTCACTAGGTTGGCACCTCATTTTTAGGTACGCCTGGTGCTGCTCCTGGCATGCTCTTCTACACTCCTCATTGAACCAGGGTTGATCCCCTGGCTTGTTGGTAATGGTAGAGTGAGGAATATGCCGGGCGATGAGGTTACAGATTGTGCTGGAATACAATTCTGCTGCTGCTGATGGCCCACAGCGCCTCATGGATGCCCAGTTTTGAGCTGCTAGATCTATCCCATTTAGCACGGTGGTAGTGCCACACAACACGTTGGATGGTGTCCTCAGTGCGAAGACAGGATTTCATCTCCACGAGGACTGTGCGGTGGTCACTCCTACCAATACTGTCATGGACAGATGCATTTGCGACAGGTAGATTGGTGAGGACGAGGTCAAGTAAGTTTTTCCCTCGTGTTGGTTCGCTCACCACCTGCCGCAGGCCCAGTCTAGCAGCTATGTCCTTCAGGACTCGGCCAGCTCGGTCAGTAGTGGTGCTACCGAGCCACTCTTGGTGATGGACATTGAAGTCCCCCACCCAGAGTACATTTTGTGCCCTTGCTACCCTCAGTGCTTCCTCCAAGTGGTGTTCAACATGGAGGAGGACTGATTCATCAGCTGAGGGAGGACGGTAGGTGGTAATCAGCAGGAGGTTTCCTTGCCCATGTTCGACCTGATGCCATGAGATTTCATGGGGTACAGAGTCAATGTTGAGGACTCCCAGGGCCACTCCCTCCTGACTGTATATCACTGTACCGCCACCTTTGGTGGGTCTGTCCTGCCGGTGGGACAGGACATACCCAGGGATGGTGATGGAAGAGTCTGGGACGTTGGCTGAAAGATATGATTCTGTGAGTATGGCTATGTCAGGCTGTTGCTTGACTAGTCTGTGGGACAGCTCTCCCAATTTTGGCACAAGTCCCCAGATGTTAGTAAGGAGGACCTTGCAGGGTCGTCTGGGCTTGGTGTTTTTCCGTTGTCGTGTCCGGTGCCTCGTGGTCCGATGCCGGGTGGTCCGTCCGATTTTATTCTTATTATGACTTTTCGTAGCGAGATTTTACAACTGAGTGGCTTGCTCGGCCATTTCAGAGGGCAATTAAGAATCAACCACATTGCTGTGGGTCTGGAGTCACATATAGGCCAGACCGGGTAAGGGCGGCAGGCTTCCTTCCCTAAAGGACATTAGTGAACCAGATGGGTTTTTACGACAATCCGGTAGTTTCATGGCCATCATTACTGATACTAGTATTTTAATTCCAGATTTTTTTATTTTTTTATTTAATTAATTGAATTTAATTAATTAATTGAATTTAAATTCGCCAGCTGCCGTGGCGGGATTTGAACTCATGACTCTGGATTTTAGTCCAGGCCTCTGGATTACTAGCCCAGTGACATAACCACTATGCTACCGTGGTGCCTATCTTGTGCATTCTTCAAAAAATTAGAGAAACTCATTACCTTTAACCAACACAGATTGTGATATACAGAGTAATTGCAGGTAAGGGACTTGTACTATGGGCATGTTACGTGGCTAGATTATATTGCCGAAGCAAAATTGTCACTGTTAAATTGCCAGGAAGGGTCTTTGAAGTGGAAAGTGTAAATGGGCTCGAGACTGTTGGCTGGATGTCTGGAAAGAGGAGGGATTGAAGGATGTGCTGAAACAGCAGGCTTTAGTGAGTGATCCAGCATTGTAGGCAAGGGTACATGATGTCCATTGGCAGAGGTGAAAGAGGGGAGTTAAGACCTATTATGGGTGTTCACTGCAAGTATCCAGGCAATGCAACGCTGTTGCGAACAAGATGACATCCTGAACATCAGAGTTTGAATAATGTAGGTTTTAATGTTAGACTGCTCTAATATAGTGATTTTCTATGTCTTATCCACCTACAAGCTTGCTCACTCCCACCAACGACCCTACCTTATCCCCACTGCTGCTGAAATCCTTAACCATGACTTCCCTACCCCAATTCCTCCATGGTGGCCTCCCAACATAAACTCTAAATCTCCACCATCCGCATCCTGCTCCGCACTCAGCCCAGCTTGCTCCTCATCCCCATCCTTGCTGAGCTACGTTGGCTCCCCCCCAACCGCAACACATCGAATTTAAAATCCTTGTTCTTGTTTACAGATCCCTACATGGCCGTGCCTCACTGTGCAACCTTCTCCAGTCCTTGCATTTCTTTCTCCTTCCCCATTCTCTGACTCCGTCTTCTTGTGCACCCTCCATCATGTCACCGAGTCTGCAGCCCCCTCAGCCTTGCTGTCTGGAACTCCTTATCTAAACTTCTCCCTTTCTAACCCTTTAAAACCTTCAAAAACCCATGCCTTCGGTCAAGCTTTCAGTCACCTTTCCTAACCCTCCCCTCCGGCAGAGAGACCGTAATCTCCTTTCCTCCTCTGAAGTCCGTGGGGAGTTTTTCTATGTTGAATGGCGGAGTACAGAAGTGAGTTGCTGCTGCTTTCACTTGGTTGACATTGGGAAACTTGCCTCACTTAGAGATTCAGAGGTGGTGATGATACAAGTTGTACAGTGAATGATGGAGGCAGCAGGTTTCATTGGCTAAAGGACCCTTTCTGATTTCAGTAGTTTTTTAATTTTATTAACCGGGTCACAGACTTGTGTTGGGAGTGGTGTGTAGAAATGTGTGCGAGTGATTTTAAGCATCAATTCCAAAAAATTAGTGGCTGACAAATTAATACAGAACTATCGATTTCTTAAACCTAGCTGCCTGAGCTGAGTATTATCCCCGATTCTTCATTCTCGCATCTCTCTCACTGCAGGAACTTGTCTAAGCTTAATTGGTTCTGAGGAAATTGCTTGCTTAAACATGCCTGCAAAATCTGCGTCGAGGTTATTAGTCCGACTGCGCTGCGCGTGTCGTCCTCCTGCATCGTATAAAGTACCAGGATGTACATGATAATACCTGCTCTCTTCTATTTTTATTCCCTGGCTTTACAAAGGATTTTGTGTTCCCCTTTCAGCTCTGAGCTCCTCATATTGAACCTTGGATGTGGGCTGAGCTCGAGAAAACCCAGTTTACGCTCAGCTAAGAGAAATATTCTGCTCTTCTCAGGGCACCAGGAAGTTCTGTTCAATGTCTTAAGGAAGCACAGTGCTCGACTCATCGTATTACTGGCAAGCTTAGCAAACAGACATTTGAGCGAGCAATGAGTACCAGAAATGCTTAGCCATTCACTGCAGGTGTTGGGGACCAAATAGTAAGAAAAAAAATAAACTTCTCAAAACAAAAGCATTGTAGTAAGGTGTCTCTTTCCCCACCGCCCCCCCCCCCCCCCCCCCCCCCCCCCACACAACTTGGATCCAGATTCAATATATACAGAGCTCAGTGTCTTGGTTAAGATAGTGACCCACAGCTCCATGCCCCAGAAAGAAAGGAATTGAATTTATAAAGTGCCTTATGCCCTCTTGACATCCCAATAAAATACTCTTTGAATGCAGTCATTGTTGTATAGGCTGTAAGATTACTTGTATCTCTTGTTCAGAACACAAACGGCTGAGAAATCAAGCGAGACACTGTAGTTATTTTCTAACTTTAAAGAATTTAATTTGACATACAAAATGACAGTTTGTACCAGAAAGAAAATAGTAACTTTTCATACAATCTTTTTCTTTCTAACGCGTACAACTCCAGACACAGAATTGATTAGATTCTTTCTCTTGGGGAGAGAACGAAGGTTCTTTTCCTACAGCATCTTGTTCTGATGTGTCCGACAACACAGCACCTTAATATCCACCTCTTTGATCAAGCTTTTGGTCATTCGTTCTAATATCTCCTCCTTTGCCTCGGTGTCCATTTTTGTCTGATTACGCAAGTTGTTGTTATAGAATTAGGGCAGGCTGACAAAAAGAGACCCCATGGTACTATGTGAAAAAGAGCAAGGTGTCCTGGCCAACATTCCTCCCTCAACCAACATCGCTAAAAACAGATTAACTGTTCATTCGTCTCATTTGGCGATTGTGGGACGTTGCTGTGCAAAAATTGGCTGTCACATTTGCTTATATAACAATGACTATACTTCAATGATTTGTAAAGTACTTTTAGACGTCCTGAGAACATGACAAGGCACTATGTAAATTCAGGTTCTTTCTTGCCTTCTATTTCTAAGAGCACAGTTTTGCTCACTTTGCTTAAAGTGTCAGTGGTAGCTCAGTGGGTAGCACTCTCGTCTCTGAGTCAGAAGGTTGTGGGTTTAAGTCCCGCTCCAGAGACTTGAGAACATAATCTAGGCTGACACTCCAATGCAGTACTGAGGGAGTGCTGCACTGTCGGAGTTGCCGTCTTTCGGATGAGAAGTTAAACTGAAGCTCTGCCTGCCCCCTTAGGTGGATGTAAAAGATTCCACGGCACTATTTCAAAGAAGAGCAGGGGAGCTCTCCCCAGTGTCCTGACCAATATTTATCCCTCAACCAACATCACACAGGTTATCTGATCGTTATTGCTGTCTGTGGGACCTTGATGTGTGTAAATTGGATGCTGCGTTTCGTACGTTACAACAGTTCAAAGTACTTAATTGGCTGTAAAGCACTTTGGGATGTCTTGAGGTCATGAAATGCACTGTAGAAATATAAGTTAGTTCATTCTTTCCAGACTCTCTGTGCTTGAAGACTGCCTGTGAAGGAGAGATCCTGTGTCACACCTCAAGCTTATTCATGGGTACTAGGTTTGGTCTTTATGGTTCTAAAGGCTTCTCAGCAAAGCCCTTCAGTGGAATCTGCTCAGACAGCGAGCTTCCCACCAGCTTTCCTCGTTTTATCCAGCTTGGATAGATAGCCTGCCAGCTCAGGGTCTCCGCCGGGCTTGAGCAACTGTGTCCTGCAAGAGCTTCCTCTTCAGTTGATGGTAGTGACTGAGACATTCCTATCAAGCTGGGGGCACAGGGTTGTTGGAACAGTCCATGTGGCGTCTTAATTACATAGAATTTACAGGACAGAAACAGGCCATTCGGCCCAACATGAGCCTCCTACTCTATTTACTTCATCTCACCCTATCAGCATAACCTTCTATTCCTTTCTCGCTCATGTACTTATCTAGCTTCCCCTTATTTGGCGTTGTGTAGGACAATGGTTTGTTCTAGTTTATGGCTGGGCAATGCACGTCTGGACGTCTGTCAACAAACAAGGAGGGAGGGAGGCTGAATCTCATGGGCGTCGCCATGTTGCAGTATCAAGTTCCGTGCACAGTCCATAGTAAATTTACTATCCACTCGATCAACATTAGCTTGGCAGCATTAGCTTTGGCTCGCAGCGTTAGTGAGCTGCCGGCCTCGTCTGTAGAATGGCCTTATTTGATTTGATGTGAAGATAATGTTGCTCTTGGGACACTCCCTGGTTATCTCCGCATGTTAATCCCAGTTTAATTTAAATGGGAAAATGGTTCCCTTATTTTGTCCACCGCCACATCAGTTGAGTCAGGACAGCAAGTTCCCACAGAGCTCTGCAGACGCTCACTAAACACAGGCATTCAAGGTATCTGTCCCCTAATGTAAGAGGGTACAGATCAACCATTATCTAATTGAATGGTGGAGCAGACTCGAGGGGCTGAATGGCCTACTCCTCCTATGACCCTAGGCAGCACAGTAACTGAAGTGGTTAGCCAAATAGCTGGGTTTAGTGTGTTCTTCATTGCTGCCATCCTGATATTAGGAATTCTGGGGGTTCTATTAAAGGATTGTTCCAAGGCCATTTTCTAGACATCCCTCAGTCAGGTTTTGCCTTGCTACACTGTCAGTAGTTGTGTGGAGTGTTCGTTTACCAAATGTTACAACTTAAATTTGGCTAATGTTTTTGGCAGAGGCTTGATTTGGCCGTAGGGATGGAGTTACCTAGCTGGGCCATCCTCAGTTGGTTGGCGATGCTCCCAAGGTGTGTGCAGATGTCAGATTTTTCAATACATTTCTGGCGGATGAGACTGCATGGGCTATATTAAAAAGGTTTGTGAAAATCTCCTGTTGTAGGAATGAAAGCTGCATTTTTCTTCATCTTGTAAGAGGGGCGAGAGTATCCAGCACCACCATCTGCTGCCAGAAACCTGCACTGCAGCATTATTTCAGCTGGGAAAAAATTGAACAAAGCACCATTGAAAAAATGATGAGCATTAGTCTAACTTCCTCACACAAACATTATTTCCAGTAGGACTGGGTAACTGTAGAGGGCTATTTAGTGTGTCACTGGTTATATGGTCTCTGTTAGTCTGACTCCAATCCTGTCTTTCTTTGACTCTAGGAAGCGGAGCTGTCCCAAAGAAAAAGGATCCTTTGACCCACACGAGCAATTCCCTCCCTCGTTCAAAATACACGGCAAAAATCACTTCACCGGGACAGCGGGGTCATAACCGGGCTCAGAGCCACAGTGGCATCTCCAATCTCGCTGGGACTTCGCGAACGCCTGCTCAACCCAGTGTCTCGACTGCCAAGGTAACAAAGTAGGCCACTGTCCTGCCCTGTCCATACATGTCTGTAATATCTCTACTGTTGATAGACCAGCCAGCCTGGTTCATCAATGGGATCTAGAGGGCTAGTAGTGCCCACAGGGTCTGGGACTCGTTTGGTTTGGCTATGGGCAGTCTTGTAAGCCCTTAATGTGTCTGATGGTCCTGGCTGAATAAGTAACAGGCAGCTTCCCCATGCTCTGTGCTGGTAAGCCTCATGGTTTAGTTGTGTAAGAACTACACTTTAGAAAGTATTAGGTTAGATCAAATATAGGGTTAATGAGTTTCAGGTGATGCAACAATAAGCTAGAACTATTTGATCACAGTATGTGGGCTACTGATAGGAGTTGGGACAGATGGTGTGATACAGATCTGCACACCATCAGCGGGCTTACACGCGATGGTTGAGTAGAGTGACAATATAAGAAGTACGTGATAGTGGAGCCACAGTACCCGGATCACTGGGAGGACACGTGGCACAGCCGGAAGGAGTCAGGCTATAAACTGGGAGAAAGAGGTAGGGAATAGAAGGAAGAACACCAAGAGAAGGCAGGGGTTAAGACTTTACCCAGAGGAGTGTGTAATACCGTTTTGTTCATTCCTCTGCACTATTGCTAAAGTAACTTTATTTGCTTATTCCATATCAATAAAGTCAACACGCAACCAAGATGGAGTTTCCTCGGATGCTTACAGTGGGTTAAACTCCGGCAGTGCCCATTGCTGCTGAAACCCTCATCCATGCCTTTGTTACCTCTAGACTTGACTATTCCAATGCTCTCCTGGCCGGCCTCCCATCTTCCACTCTCCATAAACTTCAACTCATCCAAAACTCTGCCCATATCCCAGCTGGCATCAAGTCCCGTTCACCCATCACCCCTGTTTTCGCTGACCTACATTGGCTCCCGGTCCACCAATGATTCAAATTTAAATAATAATTCTTATGTTCAAATCCCTCCATGGCTTCGCCCCTCCCTATTTCTGTAACCTCCTCCAGCACTACAACACTCAGACCTGTGTTCATCCAACCCTGGCCTCTTGTGCATCCCTGATTTCCTTCGCCTCACCATTGGTGGCCGTGCCTTCAGCTACCTAGGCCCTAAGCTCTGGAATTCCCTTCCTAAACCTCTCTGGCTCTTTCTCCACCTTTAAAGATGCTCCTTAAAACCTACCTCTTTGACCAAGCTTTTGGTCACTTGTCCTAATATCTCCTAATGTGGCTTTGTGTCATATTTTATTTGATAACGTTCCTGTGAAGCGCCTTGGGACGTTTTATTATGTTAAAGGCGCCATATAAATGCAAGTTGTTGTTATTTCCCTTGGGTGCATTCTGCGGTCCCTGAACCTTGGCTCTTGCCAACCGTATAATGCCATGTTGAGTAAACAAACTCTACCCTGTATTTCTCAGCAGCTTGGTTTGGCTGTGTTTAAGGTTGGTGATGGGTTTGTATACGAGCTAGATCCCTGGCTTGACCAATTCACTGTAATGTTAATGGCTTGTAAGCCACAAAAGCTTTATTTTAATTGTCCCTAAAGTTAAATTTCACTTGATAACCAACACTTTAAAGTTTGGAGCTTGAAGAAAAGAGAGTTGGCTTTGCCATAGCTTGGTAATCTTGTTACCTTCGAATCAGTAGCCTGTTTTGATATTTGACCGGCACTGGCTCGTAAAGGCATCAGATTATTCAAATTACCTCATGAATTTAACTTGGTAATCAGTTAACTGTCGAGTACCCTGAATGAACTTGTCGAGCTTTGTGCAGATTTCAGTCCTGTTCTTGCTGGGGCTGAAACCTACCCAAGTTCATAATACTTTTGATTGCTTTATTTAATAGATGCAGCTCACTTCCAAATCAGGTTTCAGATGACCGCATGAACTACAAAAGCAAATTTTACATTTAATTTACAGCACAGCAGCAGGCCATTTGGCCTAACTGCTTTATGCCAGTGTTTATGCTCCACACAAGCTGCCACCCACCCCTCTTCATCTCGCCATATCTGCATATTCCTTTCTCTCTCATGTACTTATCTAGCTTCTCCTTATAGGCATCTATGATATTTGCCTCAACTCCTTCTAACCACTCTCTGGGTAAAGAAGTTTCTCCTGAATTCCCTATTGGATTTATTAGTGACTATCTTATATTTAAGGCCTCTAGTTTTTGTCTTCCCCCACAAGTGGAAACATCTCTATGTCTACCCTATCAAACCCCTTTCATAATTTTAAAGACCTCTATCAAGTCACCCCTCAGTCTTCTCTTTTCTAGAGAAAAGAGCCCCAGCCTGTTTAGTCTTTCCTGATAGTTAGAACCTCTCAGTTCTGGTATCATCTTTGTAAATCTTTTTTGCAGTGCCTCTATGTCCTTTTTGTAATATGGAGACCAGAACCCTGCACAGTACTCTAAGGCACTTGTGAAACTCTCTATCGTCTACGATTAGAAAACAGGCAGAAATCCCTCTTAGGCATCTGTCATTGGAAATTGCAATCTCCCAGCTTTGTGCTGTTGTCAGGGAATTTCCAGTAGCTATGTGCTGTGACCTACAGGAGAGGTTACTGATAAACTTATAATTCTGCAGTGACTAGCACGGAGTAACTTTTAGATCAGATGTTGTACTTCAATGTGATGCTGTTAAATCTCCCTAGATGTTCCCCTTTATAAATTTTCTTTTGCTCTAGTGTTTTCTCAAGCTGCCTGCCAAGAATTTTGAAGAAAATGGGGTTACTTTTTAGGGACTTTATAAACAATAGATATTTTTGACATCCATGTTGCTGATTGCAACAACATCTTGCATTTATATAACACCTTTAATGTAGTACACCGTCCCAAGGATCTTCATTGGAGTGATTATCAAACAGAATTTGACACTGAGCCGCATAAGGAGATATTAGGACAGCTGACCAAAAGCTTGGTCAAAGAGGTAGGTTGTAAAGGAGGGTCTTAAAGGGGGAGAGAGAGGTGGAGAGGTTTAGGAAGGGAATTCCAGAGCTTAGAGCTTAGGGCCTAGGCAGCTGAAGGCATGGCTGCTAATGGTGGAGTGATGAAAATCGAGGATGCACAAGGGCCCAGAATTGGAGGAGCTCAGAGTTCTCGGAAGGTTGTAGGGCTGGAGGAGGTTACAGAGATAGGGACGGGTGAGATCGTGGAGGGATTTGCCATTGGGAGTTTGACTCTTGCAGCGTTGAGTTTCACCACGGTTTTGCTTTGAAGATTTATTTGATGTGCTGAAAGAATTCACTTTCTACAGGCTACGAGTACAAAGAACACTACCAGACCAAACAAACCCACCACTCCTGTTGAAACTCCTCGGAAGAAGAAAGATTTGAAAAATTTTCGAAATGTCGATAGCAAGCTGGCAAACCTAATCCTGAATGATGTGGTGGACAGGTAACTGTGTGTAATATGTCATGCATTTAAGCAGCGTTGGAAACGGAGGTAGAAAAAAAAACCTGCATTTGCATTTTTTGACTTCTAAAAGTTTTTTTAAAATCGAGTTATTTCCCCTCCCCCAATCCCACATCCAGTGAAGGGTAAAAGTTTGATTATGCCTGGTATTTTATACTATGCACCACTCCAGAGACTTGAGCACAAAATCCAGGCAGTACTGAGGGAGTGCTGCACTGTCGGAGGATCCATCTTTCGGATGAGACGTTAAACCGAGGCCCTGTCTCTCCCCTCAGGTGGATGTAAAAGGTCCCATGGCACTATTTGAAGAAGGGCAGGGGAGTTCTCCCCAGTGTGGGTGATTTTAATGTATTTTATACTTTGAATTTTTTTTAATTCTCTGGATGTGGGCGGTGCTGGCAAGGCCAGCATTTGTTGCCCATCCTTAGTTGCTCTGAGAAGGTGGTGGTACAGTTTGATACAACTGAGTGGCTTGCTAGGCCATTTCAGAGGGCCGTTAAGAGTCAGCCACGTTGTTGTGGGACTAGAGTCACATTTAAGCCAGATCGGGTAAGGGCGGCAAGTTTCCTTCCTTAAAGGACATTAATGAACCAGTTGGGTTTTTACGACAATCCGACAGCTTCATGGTCACTTTTACTGGTACCGGAATTTTGTTTGCAGTTTTTCTAAACTGAAATCAAATTCTTAAGCTGGTGGGATTCGAACTCATTGTCTGGATTGTTGGTCCAGGCCTCTGGATTACTAGTCCAGTAATATAACCACTACAGTACCGTACCCTTCCTTCAAGAACACTTCGCCCCCAAAATAATTGGTGCACACTGTTCGCTCCTGTTTCAGATCCCAGTGATTTCAAAGGTACCATTTGACAACATATTGATGGCAGATATTTTACAAGTCCCACTATGGCCCCAACCTGTGTTCCGCTAGTGCTGGGCTGCGTTAGGACAGTGAATCTGCATTCCCGGGATTTTCTCAAACTGCAGTTGCCCAGCAATTTTTGGGGGCAAATTTCCCTGTGGTAAATCTCTACCCTTTTATCACAAGCGTCAAAATCCAGTCTTCACTCGGCGTGCGTGCATCTATACGTTCCTAGAGAGGTCAGAGAATTGTGACCAGGAACACAAGCCCTATTTTATGTTCCCCCTCCCTAGACTGGGGACATAGAAACCTGCTGAAGGAACCCAGCGTTAGCTGACTCTAGGACCAGTCATTGATTATGGGATCTTGCTTGTCTGTATAGCTGTCTCGTGCCCTCTGGTTTGTTTACCCATCAACCATTGGGAACCCAACAGATTTTGATTTATTTTAATAACCTGACGTTACTATTTTATTTTTTTAACCCGATATTCTACTGGTATCCTGTTTGTAAGTGGATTTACTGCTGTGCGTGGAAAAGGGGACATTAGGGAGGTGCACATACTGTACCGTGAAGCAGTGTGCTAAATAGAAGAAAACATTACAGGATTTATTTATACTAAAACATCTTGCAACACATGTTTGGAGTGCTTGGCTCACACAGAATTAAATCATTCATTTCTCAGTGGGTAGGAGGAATGACATTCCAGAGGTGGGTGTTTTGGGGGGGGGGGGGGACATTCCAGAGGTGGGTGTTTTTTTTGGGGGGGACATTCTAGAGGTGGGTGTTTTTGGCGGGGGGGGGGGGGGACATTCCAGAGGTGGGTGTTTTTGACGGGGGGACATTCCAGAGGTGGGTGTTTTTGACGGGGGGACATTCCAGAGGTGGGTGTTTTTGACGGGGGGACATTCCAGAGGTGGGTGTTTTTGATGGGGGGACATTCCAGAGGTGGGTGTTTTTGGCGGGGGGACATTCCAGAGGTGGGTGTTTTTGATGGGGGGGACATTCCAGAGGTGGGTGTTTTTGACGAGGGGGACATTCCAGAGGTGGGTGTTTTTGACGGGGACATTCCAGAGGTGGGTGTTTTTGGCGGGGGGACATTCCAGAAGTGGGTGTTTTTGGCGGGGGGGACATTCCAGAGGTGGGTGTTTTTTTTGGTGGGGCGACATTCCAGAGGTGGGTGTTTTTTTTGGTGGGGCGACATTCCAGAGGTGGGTGTTTTTTTTGGTGGGGCGACATTCCAGAGATGGGTGGTTTTTGGGGGGGGGAGACATTCCAGAGGTGGGTGTTTTTTGTGGGGGGGGGGGCGGCACAGCGTGGGGAGTGATATTCCAGAGTTTGGTGGGAGTCTAGAGGTGGTTGGGTGGTGGAGAGGAGGGGGTCAGTATTTCTGAGGTGTAGTTGTAAACCTGATTGTACGAAACAATTATTGTAATAATTGTGTGCAGTGCCCCGGCTAAGACAGGATGTACTGAAGGAAAGTACATTCGTGTTAAATGATCCGTCTCTTGTTACATAGTGCTCCATCTGTCCGTTTTGATGATATCGCTGGGCAAGAACTGGCGAAGCAGGCTCTGCAGGAGATTGTCATTCTTCCGTCTCTCAGGCCTGAGGTAAGCGAAAACCAGGAACCCGAGAATCTTAGGGGCTCTTATTTTGGTGAGATTTTGTGTTTCAAGATGGGTCATCTTGAACTCTCCCACTTCAGCCACCTGCTGTTAGAAAGGGTTCATAGCAAGTGCTGAGTGAGACTCCCTCCCATTATCCCAACCTTAGAATTGCTACCCGAAATGTGACTTTTTTTTGTTTATTTCCCACACCAGTGATCCCAAGGTCTGTTAAGGCAGGGTGACTGGAGTGGGTTCATGCTGTGGGTTCCTGCCCACTCTGAATTGGGCTGAGAGTGTACAAAGTCATCTCTCATGGGACTCTTACAGACCATTAGAGAAAAGGGGACTTTTACAGTTAAGGGCTGGGTGTAAATCTAGGTCACAGAAGTTATGCCGAGTTATCGTAAGTAATGAATGATGGTGTAGTGATGAGCAACGGTGGGGAGGCTTTCTGCAGGCAGCAAGCCTCTCCAGGATAATAGAAAAGGAGGTGGAAGAAAATGTAAGCAAGGATCTAAGTAGTTTGGAGATTGTTACAATCCTTAAAGGGGAAGGAGGGTACTCCCTTGTTTTATAATGAAGGCATTCTCAAAATATGTAGCTTTTTTATTTAAAAAAAAAAGCAGTTGGAGCTCCTGTAAGGTGAAGTAGGCCGCTGTGTGACATTATTCACTGGGCATATGTCCTGGGGTGGTTCCATTGACTACGTGTGGGAGAGGACATTTCTTCAGAGCCAATGCAGACTTTGAGAAATCGCGCTGCAAGCTGGGGAAGGGGTTTTGCACAATTTGTGCATATCATGCTGTGCACAAATTGGCTGTCGTGTTCGCCTACATCACAACAGTGACTGCAGTTCAAAAGTAATTTGTTGGCTGAGAAGTCCCGAGAATGTATTTTTTTTTTAATGTGAAAAGCATTTTACAAATGCAAGTTCTTTCTTTAATGACCTTTGCTTGTTTTGGATATCTCGGATATAAGAGGTGGCTCCTTTTGCAGTCAGTTTTCTGATCCGTTTTTCCTCCTCCGCCTTTTTCTTTCCTCAAGTTGTTCACTGGATTAAGAGCTCCTGCTCGGGGATTGCTACTGTTTGGCCCACCAGGCAATGGGAAGACAATGCTGGTATGTAAATTTTAAATGTATATTAATATGTGGCACAGCAGTGACATGCCCATAATAGCCTTACTGTACAATCTATTGCACTAACCTTTTCCTAATTCGATTTAACTTGTAACAGATGGATTTATTAGTGTCAGCCTTGGCTCAGTGGGTAGCACTGTCGCCTCTTGTCAGAAGGTTGTGGGTTCGAGCCCCACTCCGGAGACCAGAGCACAATAATCCAGGCTGATGCTCGAGTGCAGTACTGAGGGAGTGCTGAACAGTCAGAGGTGCCATCTTTCAGATGAGATGTGAAACTGTCTGCCCCCTCGGGTGGACGTAAAAGATCCCATGGCACTATTTCAAAGAAGAATTGGTAGGAGTGACCACCGCACAGTCCTCGTGAAGACGACGTCCCGTCTTCGCACTGAGGACACCATCCAACGTGTTGTGTGGCACTAGCACTGTGCTAAATGGGATAGATTCAGAACAGATCCAGCAGCTCAAAACTGGGCATCCATGAGGTGCTGTGGGCAATCAGCAGCAGCAGAATTGTATTCCAGCACAATCTGTAACCTCATGGCCTGGCATATTCCTCACTCTACCATTACCAACAAGCCAGGGGATCAACCCTGGTTCAATGAGGAGAATAGAAGAGCATGCCAGGAGCAGCACCGGGCGTAACCTAAAAATGAGATGCCAACCTGGTGAAGCCACAACTCAGGACTACATGCATGCTAAACAGCGGAAGCAACATGCTATAGACAGAGCTAAGCGATTCCACAACCAACGGATCAGATCAAAGCTCTGCAGTCCTGCCACGTCCAGTCGTGAATGGTGGTGGACAGTTGTACAAATAACTGGGGGAGGAGGCTCTGTAAACATCCCCATCCTCAATGATGGCCGAGTCCAGCACGTGAGTGCAAAAGACAAGGCTGAAGTGTTTGCAACCATCTTCAGCCAGAAGTGCCGAGTGGATGATCCATCTCGGCCTCCTCCCAATATCCCCACCATCACAGAAGCCAGTCTTCGGCCAATTCGATTCACTCCACGTGATATCAAGAAACGGCTGAGTGCACTGGATACAGCAAAGGCTATGGGCCCCGACAACATCCCGGCTGTAGTGCTGAAAACTTGTGCTCCAGAACTAGCTCTGCCTCTAGCCAAACTGTTCCAGTACAGCTACAACACTGGCATCTACCCGACAATGTGGAAAATTGCCCAGGTATGTCCTGTCCACAAAAAGCAGGACAAATCCAATCCGGCCAATTACCGCCCCATCAGTCTACTCTCAATCATCAGCAAAGTGATGGAAGGTGTCGACGACAGTGCTATCAAGCGATACTTACTCACCAATAACCTGCTCACCGATGCTCAGTTTGGGTTCCGCCAGGACCACTCGGCTCCAGACCTCATTACAGCCTTGGTCCAAACATGGACAAAAGAGCTGAATGCCAGAGGTGAGGTGAGAGTGACTGCCCTTGACATCAAGGCAACATTTGACCGAGTGTGGCACCAAGAAGCCCTAGTAAAATTGAAGTCAGTGGGAATCGGGGGAAAACTCTCCAGTGACTGGAGTCATACCTAGCACAAAGGAAGATGGTAGTGGTTGTTGGAGGCCAGTCATCTCAGCCCCAGGACATTGCTGCAGGAGTTCCTCAGGGTAGTGTCCTAGGCCCAACCATCTTCAGCTGCTTCATCAATGAACTTCCCTCCCTCATAAGGTAAGAAATGAGGATGTTCGCTGATGATTGCACAGTGTTCAGTTCCATTCGCAACCCCTCAAATAATGAAGCAGTCCGAGCCCACATGCCGCAAGACCTGGACAACATCCAGGCTTGGGCTGATAACTGGCAAGTAACATTCGCTCCAGACAAGTGCCAGGTAATGACCATCTCCAACAAGAGAGAGTCTAACCACCTCCCCTTGACATTCAACGGCATTACCATCACCGAATCCCCCACCATCAACATCCTGGGGGTCACCATTGACCAGAAACTTAACTGGACCAGCCATATAAATACTGTGACTACAAGAGCAGGTCAGAGGCTGGGTATTTTGCGGCGAATGACTCATCTCCTCACTCCCCAAAGCCTTTCCACCATCTACAAGGCACAAGTCAGGAGTGTGATGGAATACTCTCCACTTGCCTGGATGAGTGCAGCTCCAACAACACTCAAGAAGCTCGACACCACCCAGGACAAAGCAGCCTGCTTGATTGGCACCCCATCCACCACCCTAAACATTCACTCCCTTCACCACTGGCGCAATGTGGCTGCAGTGTGTACCATCCACAGGATGCACTGCAGCAACTCGCCAAGGCTTCTGCGACAGCACCTCCCAAACCCGCGACCTCTACCACTTAGAAGGACAAGGGCAGCAGGTACATAGGAACAACACTACCTGCATGTTCCCCTCCAAGTCACACACCATCCCGACTTGGAAATATATCGCTGTTCCTTCATTGTCGCTGGGTCAAAATCCTGGAACTCCCTTCCTAACAGCACTGTGGGAGAACCTTCACCACACAGACTGCAGCGGTTCAAGAAGGCGGCTCACCACCACCTTCTCATGGGCAATTAGGGATGGGTAATAAATGCTGGCCTTGCCAGCGACGCCCACATCCCATGAACGAATAAAAAAAATTATCAAGGGAGTTCTCCCTGGTGTCCTGGCCAGTATTTATCTTTCAATCAAAATCTAAAACAGATCATCTGGTCATTAATCACATTGCTGTTTATGGGATCTTGCTGCACACAAATTGGTTGCTGCGCTTCCTACATTACAACAGTGACTACACTTCTAAAGTACTTCATTGGCTGTAAAGCACTTTGGGACGTCCTGAGGTTGTGAAAGGGGCTATATAAATGCAAACTGCTTCTAATTAGCTATCTTTTGATTCACCCTATCCCCAAATAAGTGTATGCACATTTACTGTACCTCTGTGTATGTATAGATGTATATTCAAAATTATACCTCCTGTGCTGTAAACAGTGCTACACTTAGTGTTACTGAAACAAGCTCTTGTAAGGGATGACTTATTAAGTTTAATTCCAGGCTTTGTTTAAGGATTAATGAATAGTTTCCCTCTCCCTCTGCCTTCTATGCCCAAACCAAAGGAAAAAAATCAGCTTGAGCAGGTGTCACAATCATCTGAAGTTTCCTTTTTGTAGATTTTCAGCTGCAGTGAGCAAACTTGTGTGTTTGATCTCGTCGTGTGTGGCTTGTAGTTGCAGCAGCTGGTCATTACTCACCACATTGACAACAGACGGGTTTGCCGATTCGCGCTCCCAGTCTTGAGTGGATCCCAATGAGCCTGCAATCGAATGCTGTTTGAGATACCAGATGATACAGCCTGACTGTCCCATGCCATGCTTTCTAGCCATAGTACGCTATCCCCTTTAAACAACAGCTGTGCAAATCAAAGCAGTGACTTTTACTCATTGCTGATCTCTCAAGCAACACTGCAACTAGATTAAGTGGTCATTCATCTTATTGCTGTGTGGGATCTTGCTGTGGCCACCACATTTGCTTGCATAAATTCTTGCATAAACCTCTTGCCTAATCCTCTTTGTGACACAAAATAAATCCAAGTTGTTCTTCGCACTCAGATATTGGAGTTGCAGGTTGTGAACTCTCTTCGGAATTGCAAAATGTCATTGTCAAGTGTCAGCCGTGGCTCAGTGGATAGCACTCTGGTCTGAGTCAGAAGGTTGTGGGTTCAAGTCCCACTCCAGAGACTTGAGCACATAATCAAGGCTGACACTTCAGCGCAGTACTGAGGAAGTGTTGCATTGCCGTCTTTCAGATGAGATGTTAAACTGCGGCCCCGTCCCCTTTCAGATGGAGGTTAACAATCCCATAACGCTGTTTGAAGACCAGAGCTTCCTGGTGTTCTGGCTTAACATTTCTCTCGAGCAACACCACAACTAGATTAACTGATCATTCACCTTATTGCTGATTGTAGGATCTTGCTGTGTGCAGAAGGGCCGCCATATTTGCTTGCCTAAATTCTTGAGACAAAATAAATCCAAGTTGTTCTTCGCACTCAGTTACTGGAGCTGCCCCAGTGGCCTGCTGTGTGAATGCACCACGTGATATATTATTGACCCATTCATAAGAACAAGAAGGTTTCAAGTTCAGCACCGTTAGTTAATTTCAGCTAGGGTGGCAGTAAGATTGTCACAATTGACCTGACACTGAAATGGGTTTTCATCGCTCCACCATTGTTGGCCGTGCCTTCAGCTGCCTAGACCCTAAACTCTGGAATTCTCTCCCTAAACCCCTCTACCTCTCCCTCCTCCATTAAAACATTCCATTAAAACCTAGCTCTTTGACCAAGCTTTTAGTCACCTGTCCTAATATCTCCTAGTGTGGCTCAGTGTCAGATTTTGTTTGATAATTGCTCCTGTGAAGCGCTTTGGGGAGTTTTACTACATTAAAGGCGCTATATAAGTGCAGGTGGTTGTTTGGTCAGAGATCTCAATTAGGGGGAAATGTCTTGCATCCTAAATGAACATTATGCATCCTAAATGAGCATTTGCAACTCACTGTTTCACAATCTCTCCTGTTTCAATTAGGCTAAAGCTGTGGCCTCTGAATCCAATGCAACATTCTTCAATATCAGCGCTGCAAGTCTAACCTCCAAATATGTGAGTATCCGTGTCAACCTCCAAGTGAGAGCAGGTTTACTTTTTTCTGCCTTGGTTAGTGGTTCCATTTTGATGCCCTTTTGTAAAGCGAAGCGGGAATGCGAGACAATGTCTCGCTTGGGGACCGTGCTTGGCATAGAGACCAAAGCAAAGTAGGGAATGGGAGGAAATGCCTCAGTCTTGTTCTCAAAATCAAAAATCTTTACAATTCACTAATGTCATTTTTTATTTCTCCAAGACTAAAATACATGAGAAATTCCATTAAGAAATTTTTTTTAAAGTACTGCAGATAATTAAATACTTCGGAGACACTCTCTTGAATATTTAATTGAAGTTTATGCTAGTTAGTAAATGCTTTCAATGCTGGAGACATTTTAGCAAATGAATATTTCGATAGAAGTGCTGAATTGTTGGATCACTTTTTCGGGAACTAATCCCTGTTTCTGGTTTAGGTTGGCGAGGGAGAGAAGTTAGTGAGAGCTCTCTTTTCAGCTGCTAGAGAGCTTCAGCCATCCATCATTTTCATTGGTGAGTGCCATCCTACAATTCAGTGAGCAGTGACTATTCGAGTTACTCGTTTATATCTGGAAGTGCTGTGTGTTAGTGCAGTGCTGGTGTTTTTGCAAGTTCTGTCTGAGTCAAGGTGAGGTTTTGCATTATTTATGAATGTGTTGATCCTTGTTGCAGATGAAGTCGACAGCCTCCTGTGTGAGAGGAGAGAAGGAGAGCACGATGCAAGCAGACGCTTAAAAACAGAATTTTTAATAGAATTTGATGGGGTGAGTACAGGTGATCACAACCTGTAACATGCTGACTTTTAGTGGCTGGAAGACATGATGGGGGCATAATATAGATTTCACCCTGGGAGCTGGATTTGAATCCTACCCAAGTTGGACCATGGAGGAAGATTGTCGGGTAGCGGTTGTCTTTATCAAGGAGGGATGACACTCCGCAAATTGCAGTCACGGTGGATTTCGCTGGTGACTTAGACTGGGCGTTAGTGTACTTTTGGGTTCAGGGTCACTAGACACTCCTGTGACTGGACCTCACGTTCCCTATGATCGGGACTATGCCTTTACCCAATATCCAGTCGTACGATAGTGTGACCTGGAGGCTGTGATGACGAGATTCCCTCATTGTGTGTACTAGATACTGTAATCTCACATGTACGTTTATCTTCCGGAAGGTGGCCTGCTGAACTCTCTAGTGAGACGAGGTCAATTGTAATCCAAGAAACTGGTTTATTTCACACAGTAAAGAATACAATTTTCGGTGAAATTCAATCTATTTTACAGAGCAGCAACCCCTGAAAGGAGCCGGCACCCAACTTTTCTCTTACAAGAAATAGGTGTTCATATTGCAGGCATGGGACTCCCCATTTCTCTGGCGAGACTGCTCTGCCTGCTTGACTCTATTTCCATCTTGAATTTACTAAATTCAGTCTCCTTTTGTTCCAGTTGGGAAGCCAAAATCTTGACTTCTGACCCTCCCCTCAGCTCTGTATTTGGGATTGGCTCATTCAGCTACCAATCAAAACTGCTGCGTCGAATCAGAAACCTTTCTCCTCTCCGCATTAGCACCTACATGTCCTGCTCAGCTGAGACACCTCGCTGTGCTCAGTGAAGGGAAGCCATTCTAACATTACATCCCGTTTCCTCTCTGGAATGTGCTAACAAACTCCATTGTCTCAAGTTGAAATAGTATGCGAGAAACATAATTTTGTTAGCCACTTCATCTAGTCCTGGCTACTGGATCTAATCCACATTCCCAAATAAACTTGTGTGTATTGTGGAGTTAAGTCCTTGGGGGTAATTTTGACTTTGCAATAATGTAAAACAGGTGATAGCGAATCAGCAGCCTGTTTTACATCTCTCCATTTTTATTTCCATTGAAGTCAAGATGTTGGGAAGATGTGACTAATTGTACAGGGTTGGGTTTGTCCACTTAAGCTTCTGAATCAAATAAAGAAAAATCATATTAAAGCAGTAAATTTGGAGTATATCAAAACAAAATAAACCACATAGAGCTCATTGGTCACTGAAGGCATCTATCTAATATGCATTTGAATGAATCAATACTAACTGCTCCCACTGTCTCCTTGAGAGGCTGTTCCATAGATTGACCGCTTGCTTGCTAAAATAATGTTTCCGCAGATTAGTTTTGAATTTACCCCCTTTCAAGCACAGGCCATGTCCTCGGGTTTTACTGTTCACGATGCAAAACCGAAGGCCATTGAAACACTCCCTCGTGGCACGCTTATTCTCCCTGAGATGGTGGGTGTGTGCACTGGCAAAACCTTCATCCAGGCTGAAATTAAGCCTGCAATGATTTCCATCGTCTTGGGGAGTTCTCAATCACCTGCAAGCCAATATTGCTGCCGCTCACTCCTGCAGGTTCATTCTTCTGAAGTAATTTATGGGTACAGTGGTGTAGTGGTTATCTTACTGGACTAGTAATCCAGAGGTAAGGTCTAATAATCCAGAGAACATGAGTTCAAATCTCACCAGTTTGACAATTTGAATTCAGTTTTAAAAATCTGGAAATAAAAAGCTGTGTCAGTAAAAGTGACTATGAAGCTGTTGGATGGTCGTAAAAACCTAACTGGTTCACTAGTGTTCTTTAGGAAAGGAAATCTGCCGTCCTTACCTGGTCTGGCCAAATGTGACTCCTGTCCCGCACCAACATGGTTGATTCTTAACTGCCCTCTGAAGCGGCCTAGCAAGTCACTCAGTTGCATCAAACCCGCTATCACTGGTTCAAGAAGAAGGCCCTCCACCACCACCTCAGGGCAACTAGGGATGGGCAATAAATGCCGGCCTTGCCAGCGATGCCCACATCCCGAGATAGAATTTTTAAAAAATTGAACTGTTCATGATAATTCATCATTTCTGTATTTTTCTTAAAACGTCAGCTTTTGGTCACAACATGCCAAACCCCGTGATCTGTACCTGACCAATTGGAAGTGACTTATTTCCTCCCCCTAACTTCCCAGTAGGGAGCACCAAGCCTCTACTTGGCACCTTTCAGCGATGGCATGGCAGAAATCGTAGGCACCAACTCATGCGCTGCCACTCTGCTGTACGAGTTCGAGCTCCAAAATCCCATTCAACTTTTCATGGTGTCATTTAGCAGTTGAAAATATGAAAAAAAAAACTTTTTTTGAACACATAAAATGGGCAGAAATGTGAACCTTTTACTGTTTGCTACTGGAAAATAGGAACAAAACAGGATGGAATGACCTAAGAGAATGCAAATTACAACTACATTCTAGTATCGCATGTAATGTCGCCATGAAAATTAAGTTCATTGAATATAGAAGATTAAGGGGTGATCTAATTCAGGTGTTTAAGATGATTAAAGGATTTGATAGGGTAGAGAGAGAGAAACTGTTTCCTCTGGTGGGAGAGTCCAGAACAAAGGGGCATAACCTTAAAATTAGAGCTAGGCTGATCAGGGATGATGTCAGGAAGCACTTCTTCACACAAAGGGGAGTGGAAATCTGGAATGTTTTTCCCTCAAGAAGCTGTTAAGACTGGGGGTCAATTGAAAATTTCCAAACTGGGATTGATAGATTTTTGTTAGGCAAGGTATTAAGGTCACGGAGCCAAGGCGGGTAGATGGAGTTGAAATACAGATCAGCCATGATCTAATTGAATGGCGGAACAGGCTCGAGGGGCTGAATGGCCTACTCCTGTTCCTGTGTTCCTAATGTGCCTTTATAAACCAATCTGGGTGTATTTAGTATAAAATGCATTGACCAGAGCTCTCCTCCTTTCTGTTTAGGTACAGTCCAGTGGGGATGATCGGGTTTTAGTGATGGGAGCAACAAATAGGCCGCAGGAGCTGGATGATGCTGTCCTTCGGTGAGTAGCCTGTGGCCCTACAGCGCTGCGGCTAGGGATGCCTTATCTGGCAGATGGCTCTATGCCGTTTTTGATGCACCGTTTTTCAGTTTGGATGGAATTCTGGTGCAGCAGAGGAGTGCTAATGAAGTCTTATTTCAACTTGTTGGAACGTGACCATTGGCAACTAGCTGGCTGAGTATTACTGAGTGGTGCTTGAACTGGGGGGAAAAAGGTGCCCAGTGCACCTTAACCAGACTGCCAGCGTATCAGGAGGGCTTTGAGCATCTCTGTCCTTTTGTTCTGGCAAACCAAACTTTATTTGTAAGGAGCTGTTGCTGCTGCAGCAACTCGGCTTACAAGGTCTGCATTTTTCACATTAATCCAGAGAATGTGCTGCATTTTCTGCTTCGTTGCGTTCTGACGTTAAAGCAGACTGTTGAACGGTAGCATTCAGTTTCCTGAACTGTGCGTTCTTGAAACTGCTGCCTTCACTTTGGCTCAGTGGGTGTCACTCTCTCCTCTTGACTCATGGTTGTGAGTTCAAGTCCCACTCCAGAGACTTGAACACATAATCTGGGCTGACACCCCAGTGCAGTACTCTGCTGTCGGAGGTGCCGTCTTTCGGATGAGGTGTGAAACCGAGGCCTCGTGTGCCCTCTTGGGTGGATGTAAAAGATCCCACGGCACTATTTTGAAGAAGAGCAGCAGAAGAAAACCTTAATTATTGGTTTGGTTGCCCTTTCCTGCACTGCCCCCATTGCCTGAATATCCTTGCTGTACCACAGTGACCAGAATTGTACACACTGTTCCAGGCGTGGCCGTACCAGGATCAGTGCCCTTTCTCCCAGTCATCCCCTGTCATCTCCAGCTGTTGCCGCTTTCCTCTAGTCACTGGCTGTCATCTCCAGCCTTCTCTCTGAGATTATAAAGCCACAATGTGTACGGTATATTATGTTATGGTGTAATCCATTTATTGATTGACGAGTACAGGATTGGTCTCTGTCAATCTGTTTCTCTGAGCTAGACCAGTGCAATGCTGTGGTCCAGTCAGGGTGAGGAGTTAGTTATCAGGAGGGAGGGGGTGGAGGTGTTCAGCTCGTACTCCTGACGCTCTGCTTTTAATTCGTGTTAGTCACTCAAGGTTATGAATGAGCAGCTTTATCGTGAAGGTAAGTTAACAGTTTAAAAGCTGATGTGTTAAACTGTGTTTAATATAAGGCACAGTTATCAAGGTTACATCAAACAATTCTGAAATACACGAGTGTACTCACTAGAAGTGTAATCATTCAATTCATCTTTAATTTGTAATTTCCTCCCTTCCAGGCGTTTTACAAAGAGGGTGTTCGTCTCACTACCAAATGAACAAGTATGTGAACTACAGTTGAAGATTTTGAGCCTTGTTTTAAATGATGTATTTGTCAGAGTACAATCTTGTTTATTTATTAACCGCCACAGACACTCTGCAGAACACCCTGGGCTGGGCACTTTTTAAATTTGGCTCACGCTGTGACTAACCCTAATATTGTAATGGAGCAATTAGATATGAGGATTAACCCCAGACAACTCAAATAAACACTTTTATTTGTACTTGCCTGATTACCCCATTTCCCCATTCGCTCTCCTTTTTTGTTTGCTTTATTTTATGTACCCTAATATAAAACTTAAAGTTCTTATCCATTTTCTATTGCTCACCATCTGTTTTGGAGGTGGAACCCACAACAGAAAAAAAGACTTGATTGGCTGAAAGCTAGCTGGCTGATAGAAAAAAGGCTGAGGGATTACATAAGAGGTCTTTAAAATTATGAAAGCTTTTGATAGGCTAAATGTAGAGATGATGTTTCTACTTAGAATCATAGAATGGTTGCAGCACGGAAGGAGGCCATTCGGCCCGTTGAGTCTGTGCCGGCTCTCTGCAAGAGCAATCCAGCTAGTCCCACTCCCCTGTCCTATCCCCTTAGCTCTGCAAATCTTTTCCCTTCAAGTACTTACCCAATTCCCTTTTGAAAGCCACTATTGAATCTGCCTCCATTACTTTCAGGCAGTGCATTTCAGATCACAACCACTCGCTGTGTTGCAAAAAAAGTTTTTTCTTATGTTGCCTTTGATTCTTTTGCCAGTCATCTTAAATCTGTGCCCTCTGGTTCTTGGCTCTTTCTAGTAAACCTCCTCTGCACCCTCTCTAGGGCTTTCACATCCTTCCTAAACTGCGGTGCCCAGAATTGGACACAATACTTCAGTTGTGGCCGAACCAGTGTTTTATAAAGTTTCATGATAACCTCCTTGCTTTTGTACTCTATGCCTCTATTTATAAAGCCCAGGTTCCCGTATACATCCATAACCACTTTCTCAACCTGCCCTGCCATCTTCAACGATTTGTGCACATATACCCCCAGTTCTCTGTTCCTGCATCCCTTTTAGAATTGTACCCTTTGGTTTATATTGCCTCTCCTCGTTCTTCCTACCGAAATGTATCACTTCACACCTTTCTGCATTAAATTTCATCTGCCACGTGTCCGCCCATTCCACCAACTTGTCTATGTCCTTGTGAAGTCTATCCCTATCCTCCTCATTGTTCACTACCCTTCCATGTTTTGTGTCATGTGCAAATTTTGAAATTGTGCCCTGTAGACCCAAGTCCAAGTCATTAATATATATCAAAAAAAGCAATGGTCCTAGTACTGACCCCTGGGCAACACCACTGTCCCTCCAGTCCAAAGAACAACCATTCACCACTACTCTCTGTTTCCTATTACTTAGCCAGTTTCGTATCCATGCTGCTACTGCCCCCTTTATTCCATGGGCTTCAACTTTGATGACAAGCCTATTATGTGGCGTTTTGTCAAACGCCTTTTGAAAGTCCATATACACCATGTCAACCGCATTGCCCTCATCGACCCCCTCTGTTACCTCATTTTAAAAAAAACTCAATCAAGTTGGTTAAACATGATTTGCCTTTAAAAATCCGTGCTGACTTTCCTTAATTAATCCACACTTGTCCAAGTGACTGTTAATTTTCTCCCATATTATCGTTTCTAAAAGTTTCCCCACTACAGAGGTTAAACTGACTGGCCTGTAGTTGCTGGGTTTATCCTTACACCCTTTTTTGAACAAGGGTGTAACATTTGCAATTCTCCAGTCCTCTGGCACACCCCTGTATCCAAGGATGATTGGAAGATTATGGCCAGTACCTCTGTAATTTCCACCCTTACTTCCCACAGCAACCTAGGATGCATCCCACCCAGACTGGGTGACTTACTACTTTAAGTACAGCCAGCCTTTCTATTACCTCCTCTTTATCAATGTTTAGCCCAACCACCTCTTCATTTACTGTGACTTTGGTAACATCTTCTTCCTTGGTAAAGACAGATGCAAAGTACTCATTTAGTACCTCAGCCATGCCTTCTGCCTCCATGCATAGATCTCCTTTTTCGTCCCTAATCAGTCCCATCCCTCCTCTTACTACCCATTTACTGTTTTTACATGCCTATAGAAGACCTTTGGATTCCCTTTTATGTTAGTCTCCAGTCTATTCTCATACTTGTGGAGGAGTCCAAAACTATGGGCCAAATATAAGATAGTCACTAATAAATCCAATAGGGAATTCAGGAGAAGCTTCTTTACCCAGAGAGTGGTTCGAATGTGGAACTTGCTACCACAAGGAGTAGTTGAAGCGAATAACATAGATGCATTTAAGGGGAAGCTCGATAAACACATGAGGGAGAAAGGAATAGAAGGATATGTTGATAGGGTTAGATGAAGCAGGGTGGGAGGAGGCTCGTGTGTAGCATAAACACCGGCATAGACCAGTTGGGCCGAATGGTTGGTTTGTTTCTGTGCCGTACGTTCTGTCATTCTGTGTAGATGATCACTCGTCCGCGGTGCAGGCATTCCGATGGAAAGTGGGCACAACTAGCGATGCTCTGAGGTTAAATCCTTAGTGCCATGGACTTGGTTCTCCTTCCTGCCCCCATTTGCCACCAGGAGGTAACCTGATCCCATGCTGTTCCTGAGTTTGATGCTGGGAAGACTTGATGCCTTCAATTTCTTTTTGCCTCCACTCTATTTTACCAGCAACCCAGCTGTGGCTATGAGCTCAATAGGTTTATGGCTCCTGTATTTGAGCCATTATTTTATCAGTCTCCTTTGCTAAACTTCTGCACAGTTGATGTAAATGGTCCTGCTTGGATTCTAAAACTGGCTTAGACTTTCCATCAGTCAGCTGTTTCTGCCATTAAATAATTGTAGGATGTTGTGAGAATGGAGGTTTAATTCTATTGGGGCTCACTGGTTGCAATGGAAATTACTGGGTATTGTGTGAATTTGAATTGATAGTAAGAAAAATGCATTGTTTTCACTATGCTGAACAGGTAAGGAGAGGGGTAACCGGTCTGAACAGTTTAGGCTTTGCTTACCTGAAATCCTTTGATTGCGTTACTCCTTTTTGGGACTCTGCAGCATCCAGTCTTATCGCTGGCACATGGACTGGTTTCAAATCCAGATTGAAGGGGATTGAAGTTTCCTTCTCTATCAGCTGAAAGATTCCATGGTGAAATAATTTGAGGCTCTTCGAATCTTGTTCCTAACCGGTTTGTGATCATGCGAAACTGCTCAATGACTGACTGCGTCCCCCTCGGGTGACTGCGGCGGTCTGACTGCGTCCCCCTCGGGTGACTGCGGCGGTCTGACTGCGTCCCCCTCGGGTGACTGCGGCGGTCTGACTGCGTCCCCCTCGGGTGACTGCGGCGGTCTGACTGCGTCCCCCTCGGGTGACTGCGGCGGTCTGACTGCGTCCCCCTCGGGTGACTGCGGCGGTCTGACTGCGTCCCCCTCGGGTGACTGCGGCGGTCTGACTGCGTCCCCCTCGGGTGACTGCGGCGGTCTGACTGCGTCCCCCTCGGGTGACTGCGGCGGTCTGACTGCGTCCCCCTCGGGTGACTGCGGCGGTCTGACTGCGTCCCCCTCGGGTGACTGCGGCGGTCTGACTGCGTCCCCCTCGGGTGACTGCGGCGGTCTGACTGCGTCTCAGTTGATGTGGATGGCTGGGTAGAAAGAGAGAAAAGCAGCTGGTGCTACCCCTGGGGCATTGGGGTCGAGTAAAAGTACCTGAGCTGGTCGCCATTCGTGACGATGGGAAAACCAATGAACCTTAATGAATATAAAAATACTCACTTTTTTTAGTTCTCTCTCTCTAAAAGGTATATGTGTGTGTATGTGATATATACTCCAACTTACTAATGCCTTATCACAAGGGGGCACACAGCTGTTATGTGTGTGTGGTTTCTTAACAATGTTTGTAGTGTATCTTTCATTTTCTTTCTCGTTTTGCCCTCTTCCCCAGACACGATTGTTGCTGATTACAAATCTTTTGGCCAAACACCGGAATCCACTCAACCGAAAGGACCTTTTACATCTGGCCAAGTAAGTCCTTCACAAACCTTTTGTTTGTCCTGAAGAGCTTTTTTTTGGTATTTTTGTTCTGTTTCACTGATGACTTTTTTTGAGCAGCCAAACTTGGGTGCCTGATCTGCTGAAACGCTTCACCGTGTTCGGGTCTCAAAATCAAGCTATCAACAGATCTACAGCCCCTTAGCCAAAAGATCATGGATTCAAGTCCCGCTCCAGAGGCTTGAACACAAAATCTAGGCTGACACTCCCAGTTCAGTACTGAAGGAATGTTGCACTTTTGGCTGAGATATTAAACCGTCTGCCCTCTCGGGTGGATGTAAAAGATCACATTGCACTATTTCGAAGAAGTGCAGGGGCGTTCTCCCCAGTCTCCTGTCCGATATTTATCCTCAACCAACATCACGAAAGCAAATTATCTGGTTCTTATCTCATTGCTGTTTGTGGGAGCTTGCTTTGTGCAAATTGGCTGCCGCATTTCCTACATTACAACAATGACTACACTTCAAAAATACTTAATTGGCTGTAAACGCTTTGTGACTTCCTGAGGTTGTGAAAGGCATGATATAAATGCAAGTCTTCTCTATATTATCACCTGCGGGGTTTCTGTTTACCCAAAGTGAAGTGCACACGAAAGAGAGACACGTCCTGTTTACTCAAGTCCAGAGTGTTGTGCAGTTTAGCTGAAGTAAGACTTAGGGACTCCAGATATGTGTGCGTGGATACTGCTGGGGTTTAATCAGCTGAAACCACGCAGCTTACCCAAGCTGCTTTCAGCTGCTCGTTCACCTCGGATGCTTCTTCAACAGCACCTCCCAAACCCGCGACCTCTACCACCTAGAAGGACAAGAGCAGCAGGTACATGGGAACAACACCACCTGCATGTTCCCCTCCAAGTTACACACCATCCCGACTTGGAAATATATCGCCGTTCCTTCATTGTTGCTGGGTCAAAATCCTGGAACTCCCTTCCTAACACCACTGTGGGGGAACCTTCACCACACAGACTGCAGCGGTTCAAGGCGGCGGCTCACCACCACCTTCTCAAGGGCAATTAGGGATGGGCATTAAATGCCGGCCTTGCCAGCGATGCCCACATCCCATGAACGAAAAAAAAATGTGGGAAGAATATGTTGATCTCAGCCTTGAATATAGTCAACGACTGAGCATCCACAGCCCTCTGGGGTAGAGAATTCCAAAGATTGACAACCCTCGGAGTGAAGACCCCTTATCCTGAGACTATGCCCTGTAGTTCTAAACTCTCCAGCCAGGGGAAACAGCCTCTCAGCATCTACCCTGTCAAGCCATCTCAGATTCTTACATGTTTCAATGAGATCACTTATCATTCTTCTAAACTCCAGAGAATACAGGCCCATTCTACTCGATCTCTTCTCATAGGACAACCCTCTCATTCTAGGAATCTACCTAGTGAACCTTTGTTGCACTCCCTCTAAGGTAAGTATATCCTTAGGTAAGAACACCGAAACACAGGACTCCAGGTGCCAGTAGCGAGGCAGGCAGGCTGGTTAATCAACATTGTCGCGTAGTACTGGGGACCTGCCTGGCTCAGGTATCGACTTGCTTAGTCTGCCACACAGGGTTGACTTGGTCCTGAGCTTGCATCACTAAACGTCTTGGTGCCACCTCGACCCCAGAGAGAGATTGCCTTCCCACCCCCATCTCCAGAAGGATAGTTTCATTGGATTTCACACAAATGAAAAGCACAGGTTTAAGCTCTCGCTAGGTATATAGCAGGCTCTGGGAGCTCCTCCTTAGTGGCACAACTCGCCACCATCTTCCTGACTACAGCATGGACTCCAGTGATGGTTCTACCAGATGGAGGCGCTGTGCTTCAGCAACAGCTGCTTCTCTCTGTCTCAATCGTAAGCAGCAATCCCTGGATATATGAGCGCACGTTCTCGCGCCCAGCCTCCAGGTACACCTACAATAGCTATCGTCCAAAGGTACGTTTCTTTATCGGTTTACGATGGGTGTCTGTTTTCAAAATGGTGGAAGGACTTGCACAGGGCAGCTCATGTCATTTCAGGAACATGGGAAGAGGAGTAGGCCAATTCAGCCTTTTGAGACTCTTCCACCATTCAATTAGATCACAGCTGATCTGCACTTCAGCTTCATTTACCCTCCTTTGCTCCATATCCCTTGATACCCTTATCTAACAAAAATCTATAAATCTCGGTCTTGAAAGCTCCAGTTGGCCCTCATTATCCACAACCTTTGGGTAGTGGAAATCTGGAACTCACCACAATTGTGTGAAAGTGCTTCCTGATTTTACTCCTGAATGGCCTAGCTCTAACTTTAAGATTGTGCCCCTTTGTTCTAGATTCCCCCATCAGAGGAAATAGTGTTTCTGTATCTACCCTATCGAGTCCCTTTTGATCTCGATTAGATGATCTCTCAACCGTCTAAACTCGAGGCAATACAAACCAAGTTTATGCAACCTTTTCTCATAATTTAACCCTTTAAGTATTGGTATCGTTATGGTGAATCTGTGCTGCACCCCCTCCAAGGATAATATATAGTGTCATCTGTAAACTTGGATGTACAACTCTATCCCTTCATCCAAGTCATTAATATATGGTGAAAAGTTGAGGCCCCAGTACAGATTTCTGAGGAACACCACTTGCTAATCAGCAAATAATCCTGTTATGCCTATTCTCTTGTCTCCTACCTCCAATTGTGTGTGCCTTCATTTTTTGCTAATAATCTCTTGTGCGGAATCTTATCAAACGCCCTGATCAACCGTGCTAGTGACCCCCTCAAAAAATTCAGCTAGATTAGTCAGACACTATGTTCCCTTCACAAATCCATGTTCTCTGATCAGCTGATACTTTACTTGTCCAAGTGCTCGGTCATTCCGTCACTGATAGATTGCAGTAACTTCCCCACAAACTGGCAGGTCTGTAGTTACCTGGTTTCTCCCTCCCTTCTTAAATAATGGATTGACAGTTGCAAGTTTCCAATCTGAAGACACAATTCCTGAATGTAGAGAATTTTGGAAAAAGACGATTAGCGCATCTGGCATCTTAATGTCCCACATCCAGGTCCAATGCTATGTACCAGGCGTACTCACCAACTGCTTAATCCAAGCCCTTGTGTGAGGCTGAATCCTCCTCTAGGACACTCATGACCGGTCAGTGTAGGCCAGAGTCCTCCCTCCCTGCAGTCACGTCTCCTTTTTGTCACGATCCACCCCACGGCTTGTTCCTGGATCTGACACATGGGCCAGAGAAACATAGAAAATAGGAGCAGGAGTAGGCCATTCGGCCCTTCGAGCCTGCTCCGCCATCAGTATGATCATGGCTGATCTTCTGTCTCCACACCATATTCCTGCTCTCTCCATACCCCTTGATATCTTTGTGTCTAGAAATCTATCTATCTACTTCTTAAATATATTCAGTGACTTGGCCTCCACAGCCTTCTGTGTTAGAGAATTCCACAGGTTCACCACCCTCTGAGTGAAGAAATTTCTCCTCATCAGTCCTAAATGTCCTATCCTGAGACTGTGACCCCTCGTTCTGGACACCCAGCCAAGGGAAATATCCTCCCTTCATCCAGTCTGTCAGAATTTTATATGTTTCAATGAGATCCCCTCTCATTCTTCTAAACTCAAGTGAATACAGGCCGAGTCGACCCAATCTCTCCTCATACGACAGTCCTGTCATCCCAGGAATCAGTCTGGTGAACCTTCGCTGCACTCCCTCCTATGGCAAGTATATCCTTTAAGTAAGGAGACCAAAACTGCACACAATACTCCAGGTGTGGTCTCACCAAGGCCCTGTATAACTGTAGTAAGACATCCTTACTCCTATACTCTCATCCTCTTGCAATGAAGGCCAATATACCATTTGCCTTCCTAACTGCTTGCTGCACCTGCAGGTTTGTTTTCAGTGACTGGTGTACAAGGACACCCAGGTCCCTTTGTACATCAACATTCCCCAACCTATCACCATTTAAATAATACTCTGCCTTTCTGTTATTCCTTCTGAAGTGGATAACTTCACATTTATCCACATTATACTGCATCTGCCATGTATTTGCCCACTCGCTCAACTTGTCCAAATCACCTTTGCATCCTCCTCACAACTCACAATCCCACCTAGTTTTGTGTCGTCAGCAAACTTGGAAATATTACATTTGGTTCCCTCATCCAAATCATTGATCTATATTGTGAATAGCTGGGGCCCAAGCACTGATCCCTGCGGTACCCAACTAGTCACTGCCTGCCACCCCGAAAAAGACCCATTTATTCCTACTGTCTGTTAACCAATTTTCAATCCGTGCCAGTATATTACCCCTAATCGTATGTGCTTTAATCTAACCGCTTATGTGGGACTTTATCAAAGGCCTTCTGAAAATCCAAATAAACCACATCCACTGGTTCTCCCTTATCTATTCTACCAGTTACATCCTGAAAAAACTCCAGTAGGTTTGTCAAACATGATTTCCCTTTCATAAATCCATGTTGACTTTGACTAATCCCGTTGATATTTTCTAAGTGTCCTGTTATCACATCCTTTATAATAGACTCTAGCATTTTCCCCACTACTGATGTTAGGCTACCCAGCCTGTAGTTCCTTGTTTTCTCTCTCCCTCCTTTTAAATAGTGGGGTTACATTTGCCACCCTCCAATCTGCAGGAACTGTTCCATAATCTATAGAATTTTGGAAGATGACAACTAATGCATCCACTATTTCCGTGGCTACCTCTTTTAGTACTCTGGGATGCAGATTATCAGGCCCCGGGGATTTATCTGCTTTCGGTCCCATTAATTTCCCCAGCACTTTTTTTTACGATTACTAATTTCCTTTAATTCCTCCTTCTCACTAGTCCCTTGTTTCCCTAACATTTCTGGGAAGTTATTTGTGAAAGCCCTTCCATTGCACGCTGAGGAGTTCAGAGCCATGAAGGAGAACTGTCTGGACACGTCTTCTATGTCAGAGTTATCCTGTACTGGGGCTCCCAGGTACCAACAACGGAGACAAGTATATATTAGCCTTGGAGGGGATACAGCGCAGATTCACCAGAATGCTACCAATACTTAGAGGGTTAAATTATGAGAAAAGGTTGCATAAACTTGGTTTGTATGGCCTCGAGTTTAGATGGTTGAGGTGTCATCTAATAGAGATCAAAAGGTACTCGATAGGGTAGATACCAGAAACACTCTTTCCTTTGGTGGGGGAATCTAGAACAAGGGGGCACAATCTATTGATACCCCCCCAAACACTTCATTGCTTGGCGTTCCATTCCTTGTGTGTGTAGTGCTTTTACATTAAAGGCACTATATAAAAATGCAACTTGCTGCAGTTGAAATGTTACTGAGGCAAATAGTTTTATATTGTTGGGTTAGCTTGACATCTGGTAGCTTGTGCTGGTGACATAGTGCTGTACCATTTCTTCTAAAGTCCTTGCATTAGACCACTTATGCAGGAGCATTCTTACTGGTCGCTGTTTAATTCAAAAGACCCTGAATATTTCCAGCAAGTGCTCCATCTTCCAACGTGTGTGCGTGTGTATATGAAGTGCTTTTTTTTAACTGAGACTTGGTGTTTTCTATTTTCTCACTCCTCCTTACAGACAGACAGAAGGATATTCAGGGAGTGACCTGACTGCACTTGCGAAGGATGCAGCACTGGGTCCAATTCGAGGTAGGTGATGTGATAGAATCATAGTATGTTACAACACAGAAGCAGGCCATTGGACCCATTGTGCCTGTGTCGGCTCTTTGAAAGAGCTATCCAATTAGTCCATTCTCCTGCTCTTTCCCCGTAGCCCTGCAAATTTTCCCCTTCAAGTATTTATCTCATTCCCTTTTGAAAGTTATTATTGAATCTGCTTCCACCACCCTTTCAGGCAGTGCATTCCAGATCATAACAACTCGCTGTGTAAAAACATTTCTCTTCATCTCACCTCTGATACTAAATCCTGTCCTCTGGTTACCGACCCTTCTGCAACTGGAAACAGTTTCTGCTTATTTACTCTATCAAAATGGTAATTTTGAACACCTCTATTAAATCTCCCCTTAACCACCTCTGCTCTAAGGCGAACAATCCCAGCTTCTCCAGTCTCTCCACATAACTGAAGTCCCTCATCCCTGGTACCATTCTAGTAAATTTCCTCTCCATCCTCTCCAAAGCCTTAATATCCTTCCTAAAGTGTGCCCAAAATTGGACACAATACTTCAGGTTGGTCCATTGTCTGCCGCCTATTAAATGGCCCTTTATTTATTCCGACAGCCGAGGGTGTATTAAACTGAATAAACCTAGAGATGTTCAGGTGTTAAACTGTGTAATAGACATTTGCAATATTTGTTTTGGAGGGAAAAACTTTCTATTTTGTAGGAGTTAATGAGATCTAATTGTCACACTCGACATCCTCTTCTCATTAATGTAAGGGGCACATGTCACATCTTCAAAGTTGCAGCACTTCACATCGCAACACGTCTGCATTGATCAAGTTTTGTAAACACATGTTGGGTACAGTAATGTTGTGGTTATGTTACTGGACTAGTAATCCAGAGGCCTCGACTAACAATTAGAAAACGTGAATTCATATCCCACCGTGGCAGTTTGAGAACTTGAATTCAGGTTTTAAAACAGTAGGAACAGGAGTAGGCTATCCAGCCCCTCGAGCCTGTTCCACCATTCAGTTAGATCATGGCTGATCCATTTACCCGTGTTTACGTGCACACACGCGTGTGGCATTGCTTCTTGAATATATCGACTCAATCATGGAATGCACTGCCAGTCAGTGTGTGCCTTGATTCACTGGTGGTATTAAGCCACCGTATAAAATTTACCAAGTCATCACTATGAAAGACAAGCGTAATCCTGGTGCGTAGTGCGACCAGTGGGTTTTGACCAGTAGTAAAAGTTTTGCCCTTGATTTATGATGTCATCCAAGCCCCATTGAAAGGATTTTTGACTTCTATCCACCCTATGTGGTTTCCTCTCTGTCACTTCCAGTACCTCTCTTGCCGTATAGAATTTTTTTTTAAGGCTGCATACAGTGACACCATAAGTCCCGGCCAGAATGGAGAAGATTAGGTAATTCCCCCATCAATCATGCCTGGAGTCTGCACTGCTGTAAGTGACTGGGATTGATTTTACACACGTAATTTGTTATTATGTAACTATCCTCCACTCACTCCATTTTCCTGGAGAAATAATCCTGCTTTTATCGGGAGACTATTTGCTGTAGTTTCAGTCGTGAATTTGGAGACCGTTTCCTGTGGCTCGTGAGTAAATTAAAACCACAACTCCAGCCCCGCCTCCAACTCATTGGCACTCACAGTGGTGTCAATATCCACTCCGTTTTTTTAATTCATTGTCTGAATATGGGTGTTGCTGGCAAAGCCAGCATTTATTGCCCATCCTTATTGCCTTGAAAAGGTGGTGATAGCCATTTGATTACAACTGAGTGGCTTGCTAGGCCATTTCAGAGGGCAGTTAAGAGTCAACCACGTTGGTGTGGGACTGGAGTCACACAGGCCCAGACCGGGTAAGATCGTCAGGTTTTCTTCTCTAAAGGACATTAGCGAACCAGTTGGGTTTTTACGACAATCCAACAGCGTCATGGTCACTTTTACTGGTCCCAGATAAATGCTGAGGTGTGCCTGATTTTGTTTGTTTCTGGAGTGTTTCAGCTGCTCTGCTTTGTAATTTGAGTTGTCAAAATTATATGATTTCCTTTTCCTTCAGAGCTCAAACCAGAAGAAGTGAGGAGTATGGCTGCCAGTGAGGTATGGTTCACTTCTATTCCCAAATTTAAAACACTCCTGTGTGTAGAATTGCTAGTGTTAATCTGTTTTTTTGGACACCACAGCCTGCTTCACTGTAGCTGCATTTGAAAGACAGTGATTTTTAACCCTGGTTCCTGGCCATTTTGTTGCTCTACTAGTAAATTACCCTGGCAATGCTCACGGTACATTTATGAGGAGGCTGCAGGCGAAGGAAAAGATCGGGGTGAAGTGGGGAAGTGTATTTGCGGGGAGTGTTGGTTGGGTAGTATTGGAATAGAGTGGGTTTTGGTGAGGTTGGCTAGTGTCGGAGTGATTGGCGGAGCGGGCTAGTGTCGGAGCGAGTGGCGGAGCGGGCTCGTGGCGGAGCGGGCTCGTGGCGGAGCGGGCTCGTGGCGGAGCGGGCTCGTGGCGGAGTGGAGTAGGCAGCCTAGGGACCATGAGAGATGAAGAGAATGCGACGGTGGTTGTGCACGGGCTACTTAAGTATCTTTGATCAACCTCCACTTGCTTTTCTCTCACCCGGGTGGCGTGGCGAGGTGCTCGTGCGGGAGGAGGAGCGTGCATATATCTGAGCATGACTTTGTACCTCGTCTTCTGCTGCCTGTCTAGGTGAGAAAGATCCGACTGTCCGATTTTGAAGATTCGCGGAGGAAGATCAAACCAAGTGTGGGCCCTCAGACTCTCGACGGGTACCGGCGCTGGAACGAGGACTATGGAGACACTGCAATTAATTCGTGAGGTGTCAAACCAGCTCCGTTCACTGCTGTAAGGACTCGCCTTGATCAGAGAGCACAACATCCATTGTCAGCACCAACTGACATGCACTTCCTCTGGCCTTCATTAGGGCATCCAAAGCTGTTTCATCACAGATCCTATCACGGAATCAGGAGCACTAAAACTGACGGGAAAAGTTTACAAAACGGAATCCTTTCTGTGACGTGCAGTATCCTTTTAAAATCAAGTTTCAGGATCCTTCATCCCTCAGGGTCCCGGAACCATGTAGCTGGCAGTTGTGAAGGTCGAGTTTAGGGTCTAGCAATGGTAAAAAAAAATGTCATGATTTGTATATTTTGTTTCTGGTGTAAGCAAGTCGGTCCCTGTTCAGTGTACAGAGTAGAAGCACAACTATAGAAAGATTCGTGCCTTAAGTTTGCAGTACATTTGCTTGTCCATTCGTGTTTGGTCCCTTTGCTCCCCCATGACTAATCCGGCTCTAAATGGGCCACTAGCATTATCCATTCATAACTGATTATTAAATCCAGTCTGTTCAGCAGTTTTTATTGTGCCAAATAAGTCGCTGGTTGTACCCTTGTGGAAATGGATTCTTTGAAAGAAGACCATTTGGAGTGCTCCCCAGCTTCCAAAAGTGTTTCTCCCCAATATCAAGTAGCTGGTCTCTTGATTTCCTACCCAGTCTGCCAATAAATATTTCGCTTCAGTCATTCAATATTTCAGTGCAGTGTTTGGCGGATAGACTTGGTACAAAAGCCTACAGGTGTTGCAGGAATAATGACACAGGCGTTCTTTCGAAATATGATTGCATGCAAACTTCCAGTCCGGTGCATGGTTTCCCCATCATTATATAATATACAGCCTCTTGTTACAAATTCAGCATTATCAAAACTGATACTTTAGATAGGCTTCTGAATAAATCTTTTCTTCATGCAACTCAATCCTTTGAAAATATTGTAGTGGGGTGGATTAAATGTTCATAATGGTATTCACAATATTGAGGCAAAGGCTCAGTCTTTCAAAACATCTATCTGTAACATAAACCCCATACTTGGTATAATTCTCAATCGCTGTGACTAATTCCACAGGAGATTTGCTGGTACTTTTCTAAGAAATACATCTGGTGTGTATTTCCCGTCTGTCACACTTCCATGTCACACTCATCTTTCTGTCACACCTCAGGAAAAAGGACCGCTCTAGGAACATAAAATACCAGAGTCAGTCCGTCTGTCTGTTTCTGTCTGATTGTCTCCCTTAATCGACCTCTGCATGAAATCAACCAGTGTGTTTTTTTAAAATAGCGACAGCCTCTTAATTGGCCCCCTGTATGAACCAACTATTTACTTGGCAGCAATTCACCTGTGTAGCCTTGTGAGCCGCGTAGCTACGTGATACTTAATACAACATCCCTGACCTTACAACAGCCCATGTGTTCTGTCTTAACCACGAGCAGCGTCATAAGAGGTTCACTAGTATTGCCAAGATGGGATGTCATGCTCTAGATGTCACGCTTTGTTAACAGTACAAATAAATTCCTAAATGACAACAGTAACTACACTTCAAAAAGTACTTCATTGGCTGTAAAGCGCTTTGGGGCATCCTGAGGTCGTGAAAGGCGCTATATAAATGCAAGTCTTACAGAAAAGAATTACCCTGGCGCGCAAAATGTACACACAGTTACAACTGTTCCCTGAACCCAGTGGTGTACAAGTCGTTAACAATTATCTAGATTTTGGTCATTTAAAGGAACGGGAACAGGTTAGCAACTACATTTTTGAGGACAACCCTGCTGGTGTTCCAGATCAGAGGCCACTCGACGAGCACTGCCACAGGAGAGCCACTAGTAACCTGTTTTTTTAAAAAAATACTGAACATGTCATCACACTTTGGCAATGACGAGCACTTCACAGTTTGCAGTTTCCAGACCCCAGTAATAGAGCTGAGTGAAGTGAGCTTTTAACTGCTAACCTTGTGGCCTGAAACAGGCATAGCTCCACCTTCGCAGAATAATTGCGCATAAAATTCGTGTCCTTCTTAAAACCAAATAACCGTCTGTGCCATGGGGATCTCCTGACTTCTTAACTAGTCTTGGCGTTATTGAGACATTATTGCAAGCCTTCCATTCACCCACGTCTTGCAATATCTATTTTTAAAAAGCCTTTGTCAGTGTTTCCAAGCGGAAGAACGTTGATTCCGAAGGCTTTGCATTTGCATTCGGGTGGGGTGGTCCTGATCAGGATTAAGTGTGAATGGAACGGGAAGGTTCAGGGATTTTCCTGGAGTAGGTTTGAAAGTGGTCTTTGTACCAACTCTACCTCACAAAACGGCTGCATTGTCAAGTTTTCCTCAACTATGCAGCTCACTCATTATTTGTTCAGCTGGTACACCTACCCTTAGTCGTACGGTGCACGGTTGCTCCTTTTCTGAGACACTCCGGATCAAACAATATCGGAGGGGGCTTTTTTTGTTGTTGTTGTAGCCACTGGAAGCTCTTGTGCTGCAGACTGTCCGAATGCAAGTCCCGCGGCGAAAGGCAGTGATTGTGAACGCACAGCTGGAATGAAAAGTGTCCTAGAGTTCAGAGAGCACTGAAATATTAAACGGCCTGAAGGTAAATATCCTGTACCTTCGCTATTCAGTTTAATCTGTGCTTTCAAACTGTGCAGTGTCTCTCTCCCACTTCAAACTTTCTAGCAGTTAAACTTGGCAAAACTGCAAAAATTCTTGTCAAAATTTTCAACATGACCGTCAACTAGCACAAAGCAATTAACCAACACGTGTGTGGACTCTTTCTAACTTTGATAACTTTCTGACTACCTTTTTAACAGATTTGTACATCATTGCATTGAACTTGACGTGAGTAGAAAGTTTAAATATGAGCATGGTGTTCAGGAGTAGGCAGCGATTCTGTCTGTTTTATTTTAGCACTGTTGTCGTTCCAACACCCTGTTACTGCGGAAACTGGTATGGGGAAAGGTAAAGTGTCCCAATTAGTAAATATTGTATTTTTGCCACTTTTTTTCCATTTTTTTTTGTACCAATGTGCATGAACGATTTTTTTTTGATCTGTTTGTTTTTCATGTCTAATATATTGATGAATAAAAGTTTTAATTCGACGCCTGGAAGTTGTGAGATTCGTGATATTTTTTGGCTGAAGAGGCCTAAGAGGACTCGTGTAGGTCATGGTGATGTCGACACCAGTTAGGTTGGTTATACAAGTAGTGTTTCACACTTAGTTTACAGCAGAGGAAACGGCCTGACACTTGGTTTAACAACTTGCATTTATATAGCGCCTTTAACATAGTAAAACATCCCAAGGCGTTTCACAGGAGCGTTATCAGACAGAAATTGACACTGAACCACGTAAGGAGATATTAGGACAGGCGACCAAAAGCTTGGTCAAAGAGAGAGGTTTTAAGGCACGTCTTAAAGAAGAAGAGCGAGGCGGAGAGGTTTAGGGAGGGAATTCCAGAGCTTAAGGCCTAGGCAGCCGAAGGCACTGCCGCCAGTGGAGGGGCGATGAAAATCAGATATGCGGAAGAGGCTGGAATTGGAGGAGCGTGGAGATCTCGGAGGGTTATAGGACTGGAGAAGGTTACAGAGACAGGGAGAGGGGTGAGGCCACAGAGGGATTGAACACAAGGATGGGAATTTTAAAATTGAGGTGTTGCCCGACCTTGAGCCATTGTAGGTCAGTGAGCACAAAGGTGATAGGTGAACAGAGCTTGGAGTGAGTTTTGGATGAGAAGTTTATGGAGGGTGTAAAGTGGGAGGAGAGCATTGCAATAGTCTGAGTCTGGAGGTAACGATGAGCTGAGGCAGGGACTGAGACGGGCGATGTTATGGAGCTGGAAGTAGGCAGTCTTGGTGATGGGAGCGAATGTGGGTACATATAGTACAAACGAAGTGCTTGTTGATTCTCCAATTACTTTAGCTGTAGGATCAAACATTTTAAACAGACAGTTAAAGCTGCCATTCTTTGTTAAAATGATCTGCAATGCCACAGATTCCCCTGCAGGTGTCATCTTATTCCTTTATTATCGAAGTGAGGGAAGGCATTGAGTTGAACGGAGTGGAATCATCTGACCTGTTACTTTAATATCCCTCCCCCCACACCCCCCCCACGTTGATCCCATGATGGGGCGTAGGCTGAGGATTATCACGAGAAGAATGAAGGGGGAGGTTGGAAGAAATTTCGCCCTGAGGGTGGTTAGAACGTGGAATGCTTCACCATAAGTGGCTAAGGCAGAGACATCATTTTAAAAGTGAATCGGATAAGTGGTTTGAAAAGGGAAGAATACAAAAGAATGTGGGGGAAAGGGCGGGTAAATGAGATGAGAGCAAACATGGGTATGAATAGCAGTCTCCTGTGCTGTAATTTCAGTTACTGGGAGAAGGCGGGAAGAGAGCATTCTTGTGCTTTGTGAATAGTATTTTCAGAGTGTCTGTTGACACAGGATTATTTCTCTAGCAAAATGCAGAGTGGAGTATTGCAGTATTGTTCCATAATACAAATTAAGTGTGTAAAATCAATCACTTACAACAGTGCGGTCTCCAGACATGATTGATGGGGGAATTACCCAATTATCTCCATTCTGGCCGGGATAGTGGTGTCACTATATGCAGCCTAGTATTTTACCACCTGACCGGCTCCAAACTGCTTCAATCGGGTTTACAAACGCCAAAGGGGAAGTACCTCTCTGGGTTCCTTTTGAAGATGGCGCGCTTGACACCATCCATATTTTGCAGAAGTGATATGTCCCATTAACTTGCAAATGGATGGTGGAATTCACTTCCTTCTTGTTCTCCCACAAGAGCACTTCAGTGCATTGCTGAGGTAAGGGTTGCCAACTCCGGTTGGACCTACTCCGAGAGATTTCATCACATGACCTCCTGCCTCCAACTGCCCCCACCCAATCAGACAGCCTTTTTTCCCCCATTTCTAATTTCTATAACTAATAAATGAAAGTGTTCATAGAAAATGGAAAAAAAACAATTTTTTAATACCCCTATGATTTTTCTCCTGGGTTTTTGCTCGCAGCAGTGCCCAGGATATTGTTCTTCAATTCATGGAGACTCCAGGGCAATCCTGGAGAGTTGGCAACTCTATGCTGAGGAGGGTGCCGCATTGTTGGAGGTACGGATGAGCTGCCTGTTCAGGTGGACCGTGTGGACATTGAAGATCTCGCAGCACTGCTTGAAGAGCAGGAAGCTCTCCTGGTGTCCTGGCCCCATCTCAACCAAATAAACAGATCAACTGCTCATTCATATTGCTGTTAGTGGAGCTTTGTGTGCAAGTTGGCTGCCACATTCACCTCCATAAGAACAATACCTGCACTTCAGAATACTTGAGGTGCTTTGAGTCGTGATAAGAACAACAAACAAACTTGCATTTATATAGTGCTGTTCACAACCTCCGGACATCCCAAAGCACTCCACGGCCAATGAAGTACTTTTTTTTGCAGTGTAGTCGCTGTTGTAATGTAGGAGATGCGGCAGCCAATTTGCACACAGCAAGGTCCCACAAACAGCAATGTGATAATGACCAGATAATCTGTTTTTTAGTGAGGGATAAATATTGGTCACGATACTGGGGCGAACTCCTTTGCTCTTCAAAATAATGCAGTGGGATCTTTGAATTCCACCTGAGAGGGCAGATGGGCAATGTCTAACATCTGTTTAACGTCTTATCTGAAAGATGACACCTCTGACAGTGCAGCACTCCCTCTACTTTACTGGAGTGTCAGCCTGGATTGTGTGCTCAAGTCTCTGGAGTTATGAGGGGTTATATAAGTGCAAGTCTGTTTCTTATAAAGGGATATTGCTGATCACTTCTGTAACTAACCACAATATTTTTCTCTAATTGCCTCTACTGTTTGCATACTTATTAAACCCTGTATGATCATACAATCTATTGTCCTTGTGTGATATATGTGCGCTAAGGTTCCATTTCTAGCAATGTACATTTGATATTTTAAAAACTGTAGTAAAATCAGCTGAATATTATTGCCTCTCTGGAACATAGGAACAGGAGTAGGCCATTCAGCCCCTCGGGACTGTCTCGCCATTTAATTAGATCATGGCTGATCTGTCCATCAGCTCCATTTAACTGCCTTTGCTCCATACCCTTGCCTAACAAAACTCTCAGTCGATCTCAGTCTTGAACATTTCAAATGTCCCAGCATTCCCACGGCCTTTTGGGGGAGAGAATTCTGGATTTCCACTACCCTTTGTGTGATAAAGTTCCTGATTTCACTCCTGAATGGCCTAGCTCTAATTTCAAGAATTTGCTCCCTTGTTCTGGATTCCCCCACCAGAGGAAATAGCTTCTCTACATCTGCCCTAGCAAATCCTTTTATCATTTAACAAATCTCAATGAGATTACCCCTCAACCGTCTAAATTTAAAAGAATATAAGATTATGCATAATTCATTAAGCACTATGTCCACAGTGACCAAAAATGAATGCAGTCTCCAGATGGGATCTGATCAAGGCTCTGTACAATTGAAGCATAACTTCCTCCCCTTTGTATTCCAGCCCCCTCGAGATAAAGGGCAACGTTCCATTCGCCTTTTTGAACCTGTGCGCTAGCTTTTAATGATGTCTAGCTGGACGTCCAATTCCCTTTTCTCTTCCACTGTGTCTAGTCTCACCATTAAGAAAATATTCAGATTTGTCTTTGTTGAATCCAAAGTGGATGACCTTGCACTTCCTCACGTTGAACTCCATCTGCCACAGTTTTGCCCACTTAGTTTGTCTGTGCCCCTTTGTAACTTCCTGCTCCAAGCCACTGAATCTACCCAAGTTAGGGTGGCAGTGGAGCTGAGCTCAGACTGTAGACTCAACAGGTGCAACTTGCACAGTGCCCAGAGCCCAATCTGTATCATGGCTCATTGAACCTCTCCACTATCCATTCGATAGCAGTAGTCTGACTTTCCAGCCAGTGGGTAAATCCAATACTTTGTGATCCATTCTGCCCATGCTCGGTACCCTGGTGACGTTCAAACACGCATGCTGGGATGCTCGCAGCGTCTGATTCATAATTTGTGCGCTTATTGTGTGTGCTAATGACACCTGGTGGTTTTGGGATAATGAGATCTGCCATGGCTCAGTTGGTAGCACTGTCGCCTCTGAATCAGAAGGGGACTTGAGCACATTATCCAGGCTGACACTTCAATGCAGTACTGAGGGAGTGCTGTACTGTCAGAGGTGCCGACTTTTGGATGAGACGTTAAACCGAGGCCCCGTCTTCCCTCACGTGGAAGTAAAAGATCCCATTGCACTATTTCGAAGAAGAGCAAGGGAGTTCTCCCCGGTGTCCTGGCCAATATTTATCCATCAACCAACATCACTAAAGCAGATTTTTTGGTTATTATCTCATTGCCGTTGGTGGGACCTTGCTGTGCGTAAATTGGCTGCCGTGTTTCCTACATTACAAAAGTGACTGTTTCAAAAAGTGCTTCATTGGCTGTAAAGTGCTTTGTGATGTCCTGAGGTCATGAAAGGCACTATATCAATGTAAGTCCTTCTTTCTTTCTCAGGATCATTATTAGAGAGTAGCCTGGAGGAGGGTCGGGACTATGGGGATGAGATAGAGTGCCGGCTGGACAAAACGACAGAGGAGATAGGTGTAATGAAGCATCTGGTGAAAATTATTTTAAATGTTAAAGTGTTCATATCTGTTGTCTCCTTTCTGGAAATTTGCATAGGATTGAATTACAATTAATAAATTTGCACTTCAATCAATCAGCTAGAACTGGCTTTTGAGCCAGAATAAATTTGCATTGATAAGGGAGCTGTCTCGCGGGTGACTTTAACATTCGTTTCACCCAGAGGGAGGAGGGCAGGCTCAGGCAGCCTCCACAGTGCAGCAACTGCAGGGCCAACTCATAGCCTAGATGGAGGTAAAGAGCTTCCCGTATCCCAGGTGCCACTTAGTGACATTTAGCAGCCAACCACCACTCTCCCTTCGCCCACAAGGAACACCAGATTACGCAGTAGGGTGCAGTCATTGTACAGAGTCACAGAGGAGAGGGAGAGGGGGAGGGGGACACTAATTTACAGCAGAACAATCACTTAATTATTTGAACTGCATTTCCATTTTGTTTTGAGATGTTAATTTATACTGGGCAGATCTCTGCAGCAGGCGGTGGATGGAAGGGCACGCATGCCAGATGAGATCAAATAAAGAAAAGTGGTGAGTGTGTTGTTTGGAGAGCCAGTTTGTAACACTAAAGAAATCCAGTACATTCCACAATGTGAGGGAGATTTGAGGGGGTGGGCAATTGAGGGTTATTAATGTATGGGATTGTCCAGATGGTCTGCAGAATCTCCTGCTCTTTCCTGTGTTCCTTTCTCTTTTTACTTCCAATCATATTGAGTCTGAACTGAGCAACTCGCCCTCCTCGGAGACTTCAATTTGGATTTATAACTACCTCTATCTACATCAACTCTTTCACCCACATGTACATGTACGGCCGCTTCCTCAACCCTGCCCTCACGTGAAGCCTTCCTACGTTGTAGGTTTCAATTTAAAAATAAGAATACCTTGGCTCCCATTTAGCAGCCAACCAGCTTTCTCCCTTTGCCCACAAGGAACACTAGATTACGCAGTAGGGTGCAGTCATTGTACACAGTCACAGAGGAGAAGGGGAGGGGGGAGGGGGACACTAATTTACAGCAGAACAATCACTTAATTATTTGCACTGCATTTCCATTTTGTAACGCCTCGATTTTAAAATTCTCATCCTTGTTTTCAAATCCCTCCATAGCCTCACTCCTCCCTACCTCTGTAACTTCCTACAACCCCCTGTGATCTCTGCGCTCCAATTCTTGCCTCTTGCGCATCTCTGATTTTCAACGCTCCACCATTGGTGGTCGTGCCTTCAGCTGCCTAGGCCCTAAGCTCTGAAATTTCCTCCCTAAACCTCTCTACCTCACTCTCCTCCTTTTAAGACGCTCCTTAAAACCCATCCCTATGACCAAGCTTTTGGTCACCTGTCCTAATATCTCCTTATGTGGCTTGGTGTCAAATTTTGTCTGATAAGGCCCTTGTGGGAGACACCTCAGGATGTTTTATTACGTTAAAAGTGCTGTATAAATGCAAGTTTTTGTTGTTGATTACCAACAAGACCATCTCTGGTCACTTGCTCATTTCCTTCCTTATTCACATTAGTCTGGTGACCTTTTATCTCCATGGCTGTTTTTAAAAAAAAGTAATACACTCCAACTCCCTCACAAGTGCTTTCTCCAGTTCCTGACTCCCCATCTCTCACTTGCTCACCTGCTCTGACACCAACACTTCCCTCGATCTCCTCAACTGCCTCAGCCCTGTCTTTTCATGCCCTCCCCAGCAGGTCCCAGAGGGAGTCCCACCTTTGCCACTCGTTTGGTACACTGGGACCCCCCCTTTATAAACCGCAGCCTAGATACCCACTGCTAGCACCTGTGTACCTCTGGTCTTTAGCTCAATGGTGCAAAAACTGGTGTTACCTTCTTTGGTTCCTGTGAGTGCATCTATACATCCCATTTCCAATAATACCCTGTGTGATTGCTAGCATAAGCTCACAGTCCCTCTTTAACATCTCCCTGCCTTTCACACTGGCCACTTCGCAGTCCTCTTGCCCCATTGCCATGGTGCCACTCTTTCTCTTGGTTGCTACACAAGATAAGGACTCATGGGGTTGGGGGTAATATAGAGGATTGGTTAACGGACAGAAAACAGAGAGTAGGAATAAACGGATCATTTTCAGGTTGGCAGGCTGTAACTAGTGGGGTGCCGCAAGGATCAGTGCTTGGGCCTCAGCTATTTACAATTTATATTAATGACTTAGATGAAGGGACAGAGTGTAATGTATCCAAGTTTGCTGATGATACAAAGCTAGGTGGGAAAGGAGGAGACAGAGACTGGAAAGGGATATAGACAGGTTAAATGAGTGGGTAAGAAGGTGGCAGATGGAGTATAATGTGGGGAAATGTGAGGTTATTCATTTTGATAGGAAGAATAGAAAAACAGAATACTTTTTAAACGATGAGAAATTATTAAATGTTCGTGTTCAGAGAGATTTGGGTGTCCTCGTACAAGAAACACAAAGTTAGCATCCAGGTACCGCAAGCAATTAGGAAGGCAAATGGTATATTGGCCTTTATTTCAAAGGGGTTGGAGTACAAGAGTGAGCAAGTCTTGCCAAATTGTATAGGACCTTAGTAAGACCACACCTGGAGTACTGTGTACAGTTTTGGTCTCCTTATCTAAGGTTCACTAGATTGATTCCTGGGATGAGAGGGTTGTCCTATGAAGAGAGATTGAGTAGAATGGGCCTATACTCTGTGGAGTTTAGAAGAATGAGAGGTGATCTCATTGAAACATATAAGATTCTGAGGGGGTTTGACAGGGTAGATGCTGAGAGGTTGTTTCCCCTGGCTGGAGAGTCTAGAACTAGGGAGCATAGTCTCAGGATAAGGGGTCGGCCATTTAAGACTGAGATGAGGAATTTCTTCACTCAGAGGGTTGTGAATCTTTGCAATTCTCTACCCCAGAGAGCTGTGGATGCTGAGTCGTTGAATATATTCAAGGCTGAGATCGATAGATTTTTGAATCAAGGGATATGGGCATCGGGCAGGAAAGTGGAGTTGAGGTTGAAGATCAGCCATGATCTTATTGAATGGCGGGGCAGGCTCGATGAGCCGTATGACCTACACCTGCTCCTATTTCTTAAGTTCTTATTCCTACCAAGTGCACTCACTACATCATTCGATATGTTTCTCTCCCTGTAGTGTATTCCAGGGCTCCATCCTTGACTTCTTATTGTACATTATCTATGTTTCCCCCCCACCCCCACCATCTCCAGCTCCAGTGATGACATCCACAAGTAGATACAGAGAAACTATTTCCTCTGGTGGGGGAATCAAGAACAAAGGAGCACCATCTTAAAATTAGAGCTAGGCGTTCAATTGGATCATGACTGAACTGTACCTCAACTCTAGCCGCCTTTGCTCCATATCCCTTGATACCCTCACCCAACAAAACCCTGTCAATCTCAGTCTTGAAAGCTCCAATTGACCCCCAGCACCCACAGCCGTTTGGGAGAGAGAGTTCTAGATTTCCACTACCCTTTATGTTGGAAAAGTGCTTCCTGATTTCCCTCCTGAATGGCTCATGAATTATGTTTTGCTCAATATTTTGAAGACTTTTTAAAAAGAAATTTAAAATTTTCCTGTTAAACCAAGAAGTACAAGATTCAGCTCTTGGACACATAATACTTCGTTTTAAACACTTCAGTTTAAAAAAAAACACACTTATTTTCATGATAGTTGCTGCCCCTTCAGAGATCTTAACCTTGTGACAGGGCAATGTAAGTGTAAGATTGATGAACGCATAACTCGCATTCCTCTCGGATTGCCTCGGTGATTCCGAGTACAGTGTTAACTCACTTTTAGAGCTTTGTGACTGAGATTACCAGCTCAGCAGGCTGTACAGGAGTGCTAACTGTCAAGATCTGTCGCCTCCTCCCGCCCCCCTCCCCCCGCCCCAGCTCAAATAGAATAACGATAGTGTACACACATATTTCCTCAAATGAATAAGTGAGTGTCTATTAAAGAGAACCAGCCTCTGGAAACCTGAAACAAAAAACAGACAATGTTGGGTATGTACAGATAGGAACAGAAGGAGACCATTCAGCCCCTCAAACCTGCTCCGCCATTCATTTAGATCATGGCTGATCTGCACCTCAACTCAATTTTCTCGCCTTTGCTCCATATCCCTTGATACCTTTACCCAACAAAAATCTATCGGTCTCAGTCTTGTAAGCTCCAACTGTCCCCCAGCCTCCACAGCCTTTTGGGGGAGAATGTTCTAGATTTACACTACCCTTTGTGTGAAGAAGTGCTTCCTGACATCACCCTTGAATGGTCTAGCTCCAATTTTAAGATTATGTCCCCTCGTAGGAAATAAAAGCATAGGTTAACAGTCGAGGGAGGGGGAAAGAGAGACCATTCCCTGGAATTGTTGGAAATGTTTGATAATATGTTGATGTTACAAGGTTTAGGAAGCCACATTTTGTAATTTATTGCACAAAGTAATATTAAACAGATGATGGGGTTGACTGTTCCTGACTACAGCACTGAAACAACAGCAATCAAAGTCACAGATTACATCCTCTGTGACTGTGACCATGGTGCATTTTCCCTCCTCATCCTTCGTGACTTCTCTGCAGCCTTTGAGATGGTTGACCACACCATCCTCCTCCAACGCCTCTCCTCTGTCGTCCAGCTGAGTGGGACTGTGCTTACCTAGTCCCATTCTTACCTGTCAAATTGTGACCAGAGCATCTTCTGCAATGGTTTCCTTTCCTTTCCCGCCCCCGCCCCCGCACCGTTACCTCTGGAGTCCCAAGGTTCTATCCTTGGCCCCCTTCACCTCCTCATCTACATGCCGTCCATTAGTGACATCGTCCAAAGACATATGTACACTGACGACACCCAGTTCTACCTCTCACCAATTCTTTCGACCCCTCCACTGCCTCTGTGCTGTCAAACTGCTTGTCTGACATCCAATATTGGATGAGCTGTAATTTGCTCCTGTTCAACATTGTCTTTGCCCCTGCCGCCACCTGCGCTCCCTCGCCATAGATTCCATCCCCCTCCCCAGCCACTGTCTCGATTGAACCAGACTGTTCGTGACCTCGATGTCCTATTTGACCTTGAGCTGAGCTTCCAACCACATATCCTCTCCATCACAAAGACTGCCTACTTTCACCTTCATAATATCACTCACCTCCAACCCTCTTCAGCCCATCTGCTGCTGAAACCCTCATCCATGCCTTTGTCACCTCCACACTCGACTATTCCAACGCTCTGCTGGCCGGCCTCCCATCCTCCATGCTCTGTAAACCTCAGCTCATCTAAAAACTCTGCTGCCCGTATCCTATCCCGCACAAAGTCCCGCTCGTCCATCACTCCTTTCCTTGCTGATCTATGTTAGCTCCCAGTCCTCCAACACTTCCAATTTAAAATCTTCATCTTTGTGTTTAATTCCTTTCATGGCCTTGCATCTCCCTATCTCTATATCCTCCTTTAGATTTATAACCCCCCAGAATTCTCTGTTACTCCAACTCTGGCGTCTTGTGCATTCTCCCTCTCTTCGCTCCATTACTGGCAGCCGTGCCTTCAGCCACCTAGGCCCTACGCTCTTGAATTCCTTCTCTAAACATCTCCTCCTCTCCAACTTCCACTCCTCCCTTAAAATCCACCTCTTTGACCAAGTTTGTAGTCGCCTTGTCCTCATATCGCCTTCCTTGGCTCGATGCCCATTTTTGCCTGATTACGCTCCTGTGAAGTGCCTTGGGGCATTTTTCATCGTTAAAGGTGCTGTATAAATGCAAGTTGTTGTTGTCCAAGGTGTGCTGTCTGGATTTGGTGGGTTGGCCCATTAGAACGACCTGGTCACAACCACTGACGCAACTTGGCCCCCCTTCCCCCCCACCCGCGTAGGACCTTGCACCTGGAAACGAAGGCGGAAAGAGGAACGCAGCTGCAGGCCTGCCACTGGCTTTGGGGCTTTCAAACTGCTGTGGGAAGAGCCCCGAAGCATGATGGTCCGGTCGGCCACTCTGCTGCCAGTCATGGTATCAGCTGTGGGTAGCACTCTTGCCTCTGAGTCAGAAGGTCATGGGTTCTAGTCCCAGTTCAGACACTTGAGCACATAATGCAGACTGACACTTACAGTGCAGTACTGAGGGAGTGCTGCACTGTCAGAGGTGCCGTCTTTCGGATGAGACGTTAAACCGAGGCCCTGTCCGCCCCCTCAGGTGGACATAAAAGATCCCATGGCACTATTTTTAAGAAGAGCAGGGGTGTTCTCACCAGTGGCCTGGCCAATATTTGTCCCTCAACAAACATCACTAAAAACAGATTATCTGGTCAGTATCACATTGCTGTTTGTGGGATCTTGCTGTGTGTAAATTGGCTGCTACATTACAACAGTGACTACACTTCAAAAAGTACTTTATTGGCTGTAAAGCGCTTTGGGACATCCTGAGGTCGTAAAAGAAGCAAAATAAATGCAAGTCAGTCTTTCACTCGGGTATATATTTGAGCCTAGCTTTATGTTCACCTTCATCTTGAGGCGGGGGGGGGGGCCCTCTGATCTGAGGGGGAGGTCCTGGTGCAAGAACGACCGCCAGCTTCCCGGGGCAACCCTCCCTCTGAGCCTCCTAGTGACGCCATGACAGGAATTTGATACAGGAGGTCAGGAGAACCCTCCCCACTCCTGCATCATTAACATCAGTACACTGCGCTTGTGCCCCCTGGGGCAGCCCAGAAATCCCAGGGCAACATAATAGGGGCAGAGACCTGTTGTGATGAGACAAAAGTACTTGAGTGCATAGTGGAGTTTTGATGGTGAGTGTAGGGTACGTTCTGTATTCCGTGCTCCCAACAGGGGGTCATGCTGAGACGGAGCATAGGTCGGAGATAGGGTCCGACACCAACCCCAATTCACCTTTCGACTATAGCTCCCCGCTGGGACCGTGGGATTGGTGAATTCACTTTTGCGTGTCCCATGTTCACACACCCATATTCTCTCACGCATACTTGGAACAATCACCCACAGTCTCACACCCAGCACTCGCTCGCACACTCGTGCCCATACATGCCCACACTATGTTTTCTCTCTCTCTAATTCGTAGTCTTATGATTTCATTCTCTGCAGCATACAACAGTGTCATTCAATGCTTGAGTCTTCATCCCGGACAGTGTGCTGTCAGAACATGTCCAATCTCCCAGACTCGCTGACAGGAGCCTATGACAGGCCTGGGGTTCTGCCTGGGGTCCCTTTGATTGTGTCCATTGAAATCCCTTCTGCTTCAGTTGAACTAGGGTTCCCCTCGGTCCTGATAGAGGTCATTTAAAATAATGAAGCGGTTCGATAGGGTAGACGTAGAGAATCTATTTCCACTCGTGAGTGGCAGAAGAATGGGAGCGTAAATATAAGATAGCCACTAACAGATCAAATAAAGAACTTAGGAGAAATTTCTTTACACAGGGAATGGTGAGAATATGGAACTTGCTGCCACATGGAGTGGTTGAAGCAGAGAGCATTGATGCATTTAAGGGGAGGCTTGATTAGGGTTGCTAACGCTCCAGGATTGCACTGGAGTCTCGAGGAATAAAAGACTAATCTCCAGGATGCTGCTGTGAGCCAAAACCCAGGAGAAAAATTGTACACTTATAAAAATTTTCTTTGAACTCTTTTGTTTGTTAGTTATAAAAATATTGGATTGGGGGACAAAAGGCTGTTTGACTGACAGTCAAGAATCATCCAATCGGGTAATGAAAAGTCTATTCCATTTCCTAATGGCTGTGGGAAGGCGGGGCACCACAAGGATGGATATGTGGAGCGACCAATGGTGGGAGTGTGGGGGCGGGGCGGTTGGAGGCAGGAGGCCATATGATGAAACCTCCAGGAATACGTGCAACCAGAGTTGGCAACCCTAGACTTGATGCATACATGAGGGAGAAGGGAATCGAGTGATCATTTTTTAATATTGATTTAACGTTGTGCTCATCAAGGGGATGTTACCATTGGGCAATCGATCTCTTCCCGGTTCAGGTGCCCAGTGCCAACATCAAGCACTCCTAGGTCAGGTATAGCACAGCCAGATGCAGAGTGATGCTCCCTCTATGGAACTCGCTGCCACTTGGAGTGGTTGGAGCAGAGAGCATTGATGCATTTAAGGGGAGGCTTGATGCATGCATGAGGGATATGGGGGCAGGGTGGGAAGAGGTGTTTAGAATGTGAGGAGGCTGGTGTGGAGCACAAACACCACCACCACTCCAGAGACTTGAGCACAAAATCCACGCTAACACTACAGAGGGAGTGCTGCACTGTCGGAGGTGCCGGCTTTCGGATGAGACATTAAATCGAGGCCCCGTCTGCCCTCTCAAACGGACATAAAAGATCCCATGGCCCTATTTGAAGAAGAGCAGGAGAGTTCTCCCTGGTGTCCTGGGCAATAGTTATCCCTCAACCAACATCACTAATACAGATTACCTGGTCATTATCACATTGCTGTTTGTGGGATCTTGCTGTGCGCATCTTTTGCTGCCATGTTTCCTACATTATAACAGTGACTACACTTCAAAAGTATTTCATTGGGTGTAAAGCGTTTTGGGACGTCCTGAGGTCATGAACTGTGCTATATAAATGCAAGTTCATCTTCTTCCTTTTCACTTTTCATGTTAGAATTACCTGGAAACGAATTTCCAAAATATTTTATCAACTGTTGACCTGTGCTCCTTGTGACCATACCTGCCCTGGTCTCTCTGTACCCAGGACCATGCATGCTCCATGTAGAATGGCCGTGGTCCCCGATTAGGGTTCCCAACCCTCCAGGATTGCCCTCGTGTCTCCAGGAATTGACGATTAATCTCCTGGACACTGCTGCGAGCAAAAAAACCTAGGAGAAAAATCATAGGGGCATTAAAAAAAAATTATGATTTTTTTTTCAATTTCTTTGAACATTTATTAGTTCTAAAAATATTGGAGATGGGGGAAAAGGCTGTTTTACTGGGCGGGGCGATTGGAAGCAGGAGGTCATGTGAGGAAGCCTCCAGGAATACGTCCAACCAGAGTTGGCAACCCCTATCCCAGTGTTTTATGGGCTGGAGTTTTTTATTCGACCTGGATATCTCTCTCTAGCTGAGCCTACACTGGGAGTCGGCTGACGTGAACTTGTGAAAAGGTTAACCGACATCCGACTTTAATGATGGTTTGGGCCACATTGTAAGAGTACAGAACCAGGGTCCTTTTTACTTGAACAGCAGGTTTCCTTTCACACAGCAGATTGTTGAATAGAATATTCAAGGGTTGGTGATTACCTGGTGCTGTGCTTTAGTGGAGCGTTTCAACATTAGGGAGTGAATTCTTGAGCGATTACTTGGTAAGTCCTCAATGAAAATCACAGGCATGTTCTGACTTAGCCCTGAAGAAAGATCGACCAGCAGCCTGCGCATAAGCCCAGATGATTTATGAGATTCTAAAGGACGTGATATCTCAGTTTTCAAACCTGTTTGAATTCCTAACAGGGTTAAACCATAATGAGATTTTTTTTTGTAGTTATTATTGAGATGATGGATAACTCCCGGACTGGAAATTGAATAAGTTGACAGATAGGATCCCAATGTGTGAAAGGTTATCTGGACCCTCTGGTAAAAGCATCAAGTCAACAGCACGAATCCGATAACTACAAGAGGCTTTGCAAAAACATTGCAATGCAGACCGGCTGCAAGGAAAGAACTTGCATTCGTATAGCGCCTTTCACAACCTCCTAAGGTGCTTTACAGCCAATGAGATACTTTTGAAGTGCAGTCACTGTTGTAATGTAGGAAATGCACAGCCAATTTGCACACAGCAAGATCCCACAAACAGCAATGAGATAAGTAACCAGTCATATTGGCTGAGGGACAAATTTTGGCCAGGACATCTCCCCTGCTGTTCAAATAGTGCCATGGAATCTATTCATGTCCACCTAAGAGAATAGACAGGCTTTCAGTTTAACGTCTCATCAGAAAAGACGGCTCTTCCGACAGTGCAGCGCTCTCTCACTACTGCACTGAAATATTGGCCTACATTATGTGCGCAAGTGTCTGGAGCAGGGCTTGAAACCATGACCTTCCGACTCAGAGCTGAGAGGGCTACCCACTGAGCCAAAGCTCTCTGTTCGTCTGACTCAGGCATCCCCGATTTCTTGCGCCCCACCACTGGCGGTCATGCCTTCAGCTACCTACCTACAGACAGTACTCACCAAGCATTGTTCTGTGAATTATAAATGCGATTTCATTTCGAGGATTTCATTTTCACATCGTTCACCTGACGAAGGAGGAAGCCTCCGAAAGCTTGTGAATTTAAAATAAAATTGCTGGACTATAACTTGGTGTTGTAAAATTGTTTACAATTGTCAACCCCAGTCCATCACCGGCATCTCCACATCATAAATTTCTATGATATTAAAGGTACTGTATAAATGCAAGTTGTTGAAACATCGACCAACACTTAAAGAGCCCTGCATTTTTACCATCTGCCTGGGGCATTATTGATGACGTACAGCTGACCATATGGGTCACCCCTTCACAAACAGAAAAGGGTTCCACTCCATGATTGGCAGGACCACGGAGATAATAGCGTAGAAAGAGACTGCTTGGCTCTTCTCTGGAACTGTCTGATTCTGTGTTCCTACCCATTCCCCGTATCCTTTTACAGTCTTCCTTTTCAAATACTGATCCAATTCCATTTTAATTGATGTTATAGTCTCTGTCTCAATAGCTGCTGGGTGAATCAGGACTCTCTGCTGTAGTCATGGGCTGCATCCAGAAAAGGAATACCCAAGGGAAAGATCTGAAGAGCGACACAGTGAGGCAACCCCTCGCTACCAGGGCAATGGAGCAGACAGGAGGGGACTTGATACCAGTGGCAAGAGACGGCCCCAATCAGGTGACAGAGGGCATCTCTGCCGAAGGAACTGGTCACTTGGCAAGAGCTATAAAGCAAGTGTAACAGGCAACACACTTATTTAGGTGCCTATATTGATTCCCAAACTAATCCCACTGCCCGACTCTCTCCCCATAGCCCTGTATCAATCCCAAACTAATCCCATTGTCCTACTCTCTCCCTATAGCCCTGTATCAATCACAAACTAATCTCACTGTCCCACTCTCTCCCTATAGCCCTGTATCAATCACAAACTAATCTCACTGTCCCACTCTCTCCCTATAGCCCTGTATCTTCCTCTGCTTCAAATTCATTCTTAAAAACAAGGAAGAAATCACTGTTAACTGATTGCCTGGGGTATTACTGAACTGGTGGGAAAACTACCAATAAAAAAAAATCAGAAAACAATGATCAATAAACAACTGGCAAACAAAACAAAATTACTCAAAAATATTTTGAAAATGTTTGCGGGTTTTTTATTATTCGTTCATGGGATGTGGGCGTCGCTGACCAGGCCAGCATTTATTGCCCATCCCTAATTGCCCTTGGGAAGGTGGTGGTGAGCCGCCTTCTTGAACCGCTGCAGTCCATGTGGAGAAGGTTCTCCCACAGTGCTGTTAGGAAGGGAGTTCCAGGACTTTGACCCAGCGACGATGAAGGAACGGCGATATATTTCCAAGTCGGGATGGAGTGTGACTTGGAGGGGAACGTGCAGGTGGTGTTGTTCCCATGTGCCTGCTGCTCTTGTCCTTCTAGGTGGTAGAGGTCGCGGGTTTGGGAGGTGCTGTTGAAGAAGCCTTGGCGAGTTGCTGCAGTGCATCCTGTGGATAGTACACACTGCAGCCACAGTGAGCCGGTGGTGAAGGGAGTGAATGTTTAGGGTGGTGGATGGGGTGCCAATCAAGCCGGCTGCTTTGTCCTGGATGGTGTCGAGCTTCTTGAGTGTTGTTGGATCTGCACTCATCCAGGTAAGTGGAGAGTATTCCATCACACTCCTCACTTGTGCCTTGTAGATGTTGGAAAGGCTTTGGGGAGTCAGGAGGTGAGTCACTCGCTGCAGAATACCCAGCCTCTGACTTGCTCTTGTGGCTGGTCCAGTTAAGTTTCTGGTCAATCGTGACCCCCAGGATGTGGATGGTGGGGGATTCGGCGATGGTAATGCCGTTGAATGTCAAGGGGAGGTGGTTAGACTCTCTTTTGTTGGAGATGGTTATTGCCTGGCATTTGTCTGGCGCGAATGTTACTTGCCACTTATCAGCCCAAGCCTGGATGTTGTCCAGGTCTTGCTGCATGCGGGCACGGACTGCTTCATTATCTGAGGGGTTGCGAATGGAACTGAACACTGTGCAATCGTCAGCGAACATCCCCATTTCTGACCTTATGATGGAGGGAAGGTTATTGATGAAGCAGCTGAAGATGGTTGGGCCTAGGACACTGCCCTGAGGAACTCCTTCAGCAATGTCCTGGGGCTGAGCTGATTGGCCTCCAACAACCACTACCATCTTCCTTTGTGCTAGGTATGACTCCAGCCACTGGAGAGTTTTCCCCCTGATTCCCATTGACTTCAATTTTACTTGGGTTCCTTGGTGGCACACTCGGTCAAATGCTGCCTTGATGTCAAGGGCAGTCACTCTCACCTCACCTCTGGAATTGAGCTCTTTTGTCCATGTTTGGACCAAGGCTGTAATGAGGTCTGGAGCCGAGTGGTCCTGGCAGAACCCAAACTGAGCATCGGTGAGCAGGTCATTGGTGAGTAAGTACCGCTTGATAGCACTGTCGATGACACCTTCCATCACTTTGCTGATGATTGAGAGTGGACTGATGGGGCAGTAATTGGCCGGATTGGATTTGTCCTGCTTTTTGTGGACAGGACATACCTGGTCAATTTTCCACATTGTCAGGTAGATGCCAGTGTTGTAGCTGTACTGGAACAGTTTGGCTAGAGGCACGGCTAGTTCTGGAGCACAAATCTTCAGCACTACAGCCGGGATGTTGTCGGGGCCCATAGCCTTTGTTGTATCCAGTGCACTCAGCCGTTTCTTGATATCACGTGGAGTGAATCGAATTGGCTGAAGTCTGGTTTCTGTGAAGGGGTAACCAAGAAGATAGATGAGGGCTGTGCAGTAGACGTGGTCGACATGGACTTCAGCAAAGCCTTTGACAAGGTACCGCATGGTAGGTTGTTACATAAGGTTAAATCTCATGGGATCCAAGGTGAGGTAGCCAATTGGATACAAAATTGGCTTGACGACAGAAGACCGAGGGTGGTTGTAGAGGGTTGTTTTTCAAACTGGATGCCTGTGTCCAGCGGTGTGCCTCAGGGATCGGTGCTGGGTCTGCTGTTATTTGTTATTTATATTAATGATTTGGATGAGAATTTAGGAGGCATGGTTAGTAAGTTTGTAGATGACACCAAGATTGGTGGCATTGTGGACAGTGAAGAAGGTTATCTAGGATTGCAACGGGATCTTGATAAATTGGGCCAGTGGGCCGATGAATGGCAGATGGAGTTTAATTTAGATAAATGTGAGGTGATGCATTTTGGTAGATCGAATCGGGCCAGGACCTACTCCGTTAATGGTAGGGCGTTGGGGAGAGTTATAGAACAAAGAGATCTAGGAGTACAGGTTCATAGCTCCTTGAAAGTGGAGTCACAGGTGGATAGGGTGGTGAAGAAGGCATTCGGCATGCTTGGTTTCATTGGTCAGAACATTGAATGCAGGAGTTGGGATGTCTTGTTGAAGTTGTACAGGGCATTGGTGAGGCCACACTTGGAGTACTGTGTACAGTTCTGGTCACCCTATTATAGAAAGGATATTATTAAACTAGAAAAAGTGCAGAAAAGATTTACTAGGATGCTACCGGGACTTGATGGTTTGACTTACAGGGAGAGGTTAGACAGACTGGGACTTTTTTCCCTGGAGAGTAGGAGGTTAAGGGGTGATCTTATAGAAGTCTATAAAATAATGAGGGGCATAGATAAGGTAGATAGTCAAAATCTTTTCCCAAAGGTAGGGGAGTCTATAACAAGGGGGCATAGATTTAAGGTGAGAGGGGAGAGATACAAAAGGGTCCAGAGGGGCAATTTTTTCACTCAAAGGGTGGTGAGTGTCTGGAACGAGCTGCCAGAGGCAGTAGTAGAGGCGGGTACAATTTTGTCTTTTAAAAAGCATTTGGACAGTTACATGGGTAAGATGGGTATAGAGGGATATGGGCCAAGTGCAGGCAATTGGGACTAGCTTAGTGGTATAAACTGGGCGACATGGACATGTTGGGCCGAAGGGCCTGTTTCCATGTTGTAACTTCTATGATTCTATGATTCTATGATATCGGGAGGGGGCCGAGATGGATCATCCACTCGGCACTTCTGGCTGAAGATGGTTCCAAACGCTTCAGCCTTGTCTTTTGCACTCACGTGCTGGACTCTGCCATCATTGAGGATGGGGATGTTCACAGAGCCTCCTCCTCCCGTTAGTTGTTTAATTGTCCAACACCAGTATATGTTGTCAGTCTTACATTGTAGGCAAAGGAACTGCTCTGATTGGTCTCTCTTGGAAAACCTTTGCAAGGAAATATAATTTAAATGATTTTCCTCAAAAATTTGTATTTTGTATCATGAAAAAAACAGGAAAGAAAGACTTACATTTCTACAGCGCCTTTCACAACCTCAGGACATCCCAAAGCGCTTTACAGCCAATGAGGTACTTTTGAAGTATAGCCACTGTTACAATGTCGGAAATGCAGCAACCAATTTGCGCACAGCAAGATCCCACAAATAGCAATGTAAAAATGACCAGAAAATCTGTTTTTTAGTGTTGCTAGTTGAGGGATAAATATTGGCCAGGACACCGGGGAAAACTCACCTGCTCTTCTTTGAAATAGTGCCATGGAATCTTTTACATCCACCTGAGAAGGCAGACGTGGCCTCGGTTTAACGTCTCATCCGGAAGACAGTGCAGTGCTCCCTCAGTACTGTCAGCCTGGATTATATGCTCAAGTCTCTGGAGTAGGACTTGGTTAAAACTGGGAGCGGAAATTGACTCACGTGCTCTAATTATGTAATGCAAGTCAGATAAAAGTAGATTTTTATATTTCATCTGCGATTTTTATTATTTTAAATTTCCTGTCAAAATGCCCAATTCCCGCCTTACAGGCCAAGCACAAAGGATTCTAAATCAAGAGGATCACCTAAGTGTGACAGGAAGGCATTAAGGGAATAGCGTAACATCTGCCCATCTGATGTCCTAGCTGGTAGTGCCGCTCATCCCTTAATGAAACCACCTGTGCAGCTGAATAAAGTGATTGATTTAACCCACGCCCAGCTGGCACCTGTACTATATATAAATGTATAGAGAGAGAGAGAGAGGGAGAAAAGAGATGTGCTCGTGAACTTCAAAAAAAAGCATAGAATTACATTGAATTTTACAGCACAGAAACAGGCCATTTGGCTCAACAAGTCTATGCTGGTGTTTATGCTCCACACGAGCTTCCTTCCACCCCTCGTTATCTCGCCCTATCAACATATCCTTCTATTCCTTTTTCGCTCATGCACTTATCTAGTTTCCCATTAAATGCATCTATGATATTCGCCTCAACTACTCCTTGTGGTAGCAAGTTCCACATTCTAACCACTCTCTGGGTAAAGAAGTTTCTCCTGAATTCCTTATTGGATTTTATCTTATATTTGTGGCCTCTAGATTGGGTTTCTCCCACAAGTTGAAACATCTTCTCTACGACTACCCTATCAAACCCCTTCATAATCTTAAAGACCTCTATCAGGTCACCCCTCAGCCTTCTCTTTTCTCGAGAAAAGAGCCCCAGCCTGTTCAAACTTTCCTGCTGGGTATAACCTCTCAGTTCCGGTATCATCCTTGTGAATCTTTTATGCACCTTCTCCAGTGCCTCAATATCCTTTCTTTAAGATGGAGATGAGAACAGTGCACAGTCCTCCAAGTGTGCACAGTCCTCCAAGTGTGCACAGTATGCTAAGTGTGCACAGTATTCTAAGTGTGCACAGTATTCTAAGTGGGCACAGTGCTCGAAGTGTGCACAGTCCTCCAAGTGTGCACAGTATGCTAAGTGTGCACAGTATTCTAAGTGGGCACAGTCCTCCAAGTGTGCACAGTACTCCAAGTGTGCACAGTATGCTAAGTGTGCGCAGTATTCTAAGTGGGCACAGTCCTCCAAGTGTGCACAGTCCTTCAAGTGTGCACAGTATGCTAAGTGTGCACAGTATTCTAAGTGTGCACAGTATTCTAAGTGGGCACAGTGCTCGAAGTGTGCACTGTATTCCAAGTGTGGTCTAACCAAGGCTTGATACTCGAGCTGTCGAACACGATGTGGAATAACTGAATGGTCGGCTAGGCACCCACTTTCATTATATGAAAACACAAGTCTCTTCTTCCTCACCGCAATACATGCACCATCTTTCAGGTCATCATGTCTGTGCTGAGGCCTCTGCATGTTCGCAACCTCAAGTCTGGCCCAGTATTTCAGCACCACCATTTAAACAAATGTGCAGTTTGTATCCCACCTGAGACTTCCAACTCTGCTGCTGGCTGGCATCACGGGAGATCTTCTAGTGGGAGATATATATATATGTGTGTGTGTATGTTTTAGGAGCAGGAGTAGGCCATTCAGCCCCTCGAGCCTGCTCCACCATTCAATTAGATCATGGCTGATCTGTACCTCAACTCCATTTACCTACTCTAGCTCCATAACTAGATTGATTCCTGGGATGAGAGGGCTGTCCTATGAGGAGAGATTGAGTAGAATGGGCCTATACTCTCTGGAGTTTAGAAGAATGAGAGGTGATCTCATTGAAATGTATAAAATTCTGAGAAGGCTTGACAGGGTAGATGCTGAGAGGCTGTTTCCCCTGGCTGGAGAGTCTAGAACTAGGGGACATAGTCTCAGGATAAGGGGTCGGCCATTTAGGACTGATATGAGGAAAAGTTTCTTCACTCAGAGGGTGGTGAATATTTGGAATTCTCTACCTCAGAGGACTGTGGATGCTGAGTCATTGAGTATATTCAAGACTGAGATCGATAGATTTTTGGGCGCTAAGGGAATCAAGGCATATGGGGATCGGGCGGGAAAGTGGAGTGAGTTCGAAGATCAGCCATGATATTAAATGGTAGGGCAGGCTCGAGAGGCCGTATGGCCTACACCTGGTCTTATTCTTTGATCCCCTTACCTAACAAAACGTTTTGCCTATGGCATGCACTTCCTGCAAGTCTAACACTTACTTCCTGTCACACTATTTCCATCATTCTTTTCCCTCATGCTCAAGTGATCCTATTGATTTTGAGCCCTTTCTGCTTGGTCTATAAGGCGGGCAACACTACTGACGACTCTCCTGAGATTTCCCAAACCTCTCTCCATCAAGGTGGTCCTGTGAGCACCCACCTGAGACTTTACCAACCTTCAGGTAAAATTAGGGAGTTTCAATTTAAATTGAAGCCTTTTTTACATCATATTTTATAACTTTTTTGCTGTTGCGGCAGATGCAGCCCATTCCCATGGCCCAACACCCGCCCTCAACTGTTCCTACTGCCCCTACTGCCCACCCCCGTCCTTCCGTCACCCACTGCTGCCCATTTCTGCCAGTCCTCCCCCCATTCCTGCCGCTGCCACCATTATTTCCCTCCCTCCTTAGGCTAGAGTGGGAGGAGGAGAGTGAGGGACTGGGGACTGACCAGAACGGGAGAGGGAGGAGGAGAGTGCGGGACTGGGGACTGGCCAGAACGGGAGAGGGAGGAGGAGAGTGAGGGACTGGGGACTGGCCAGAACGGGAGAGGGAGGAGGAGAGTGAGGGACTGGGGACTGGCCAGAACGGGAGAGGGAGGAGGAGAGTGAGGGACTGGGGACTGGCCAGAACGGGAGAGGGAGGAGGAGAGTGCGGGACTGGGGACTGGCCAGAACGGGAAAGGGAGGAGGAGAGTGCGGGACTGGGGACTGGCCAGAACGGGAAAGGGAGGAGGAGAGTGCGGGACTGGGGACTGGCCAGAACGGGAAAGGGAGGAGGAGAGTGCGGGACTGGGGACTGGCCAGAACGGGAGAGGGAGGAGGAGAGTGAGGGACTGGGGACTGGCCAGAACGGGAAAGGGAGGATGAGAGTGAGGGACTGGGGACTGGCCAGAACGGGAAAGGGAGGAGGAGAGTGAGGGACTGGGGACTGGCCAGAACGGGAAAGGGAGGAGGAGAGTGAGGGACTGGGGACTGGCCAGAATGGGAAAGGGAGGAGGAGAGTGAGGGACTGGGGACTGGCCAGAACGGGAGAGGGAGGAGGAGAGTGAGGGACTGGGGACTGGCCAGAACGGGAGAGGGAGGAGGAGAGTGAGGGACTGGGGACTGGCCAGAATGGGAGAGGGAGGAGGAGAGTGAGGGACTGGGGACTGGCCAGAATGGGAAAGGGAGGAGGAGAGTGAGGGACTGGGGACTGGCCGGAACGGGAGAGGGAGGAGGGGTGTGAGGGACTGGCCAGAATGGGAGAGGGAGGAGGAGAGTGAGGGACTGGGGACTGGCCGGAACGGGAGAGGGAGGAGGGGTGTGAGGGACTGGCCAGAATGGGAGAGGGAGGAGGGTGTGAGGGACTGGCCAGAATCGGAGAGGGAGGAGGGCAGTGAGGGACTGGCCAGAATGGGAGAGGGAGGAGGGGAGTGAGGGACTGGCCAGAGTGGGAGAGGGAGGAGGGGAGTGAGGGACTGGGGACTGGCCAGAATGGGAGAGTGAGGAGGGGAATGAGGGACTGGCCAGAGTGGGAGAGGGAGGAGGGGAGTGAGGGACTGGCCAGAATGGGAGAGGGAGGAGGGGAGTGAGGGGACGAGCTGAATACATTTACATTAGTTTTGCCCTTTCTCCCGATTTAATCTGGTAACGGCTGATTCCACATTAAAACTCTGTGCGCACGGTGTCAAATAACAGTAATTGTAAAGCTCAAGTTCTTCTTTTGTGCTCATACAGTTCGAGAGCAAACTCTTATGAAATACAGGTTAAAAAGAAAGAGATTTTAGCCCCTTGTTGGGAAGCTGAAAGTTTCAGTGTATTTGCTCAGCCCCGGATCTTGGTGATTTAGTTTGGATGCTCACGCCCCATTAATAAAGAGGTGTGAGCTAGAACGAGATTTGTAAAATACCTTTCCTCCCAGCTCCTTTCACCTTGTTATTCTGAGATTTAGTAATTTAACCAATGTTAAATTTAGATCCTATAATTTACTGTATTTAGTGGAGCTGTTGGAACTTGCTGCCATGGTGATTGATGTACCTCCCAGCTCACTGCCGGTTACACTCTAATTACATCTCCAGGCACAATGTCTGTTGTAACCCTATCTAACACTGTGTAGCTGACATTAATGGGAACAGGGTAGAATTGATGAGGAAGGGAGGGAGTGAGGGACTGGTCAGAGTGGGAGAGAGGAGGGGAGTGAGGGACTGGCCAGAGTGGGAGAGAGAGGAGGGGAGTGAGGGACTGGCCAGAGTGGGAGAGAGAGGAGGGGAGTGAGGGACTGGCCAGGAAGGGAGTGGGAGGAGGGGAGTGAGGGACTGGAGACTGGCAATAATGGAAGTGGGAGGAGGGAGTGAGGGACTGGGGACCGGCCAGAATGGAGCGAGAGGAGGGATGTGAGGGACTGGGGACCGGCCAGAATGGAGCGGGAGGAGGTTTGTGAGGGACTGGGGATGACCAGAATGGAGCGAGAGGAGGGATGTGAGGGACTGGGGACCGGCCAGAATGGAGCGAGAGGAGGGATGTGAGGGACTGGGGACCGGCCAGAATGGGACAGGGAGGAGGGGAGTGAATCACTCATCTGCAACTATCTCCTGCTTTGAGCACCTTACCCTTTACTATCCCTCTCACTTCTTCTCCAACGCCCTTAAAGGGCAGCTTGTTAGTCACAACAAGGACACAATGGGAGGAAAGGATGAATATCCAATAGAGATTGACAGTAACAAGCATCCAATAGGAGGGATTGTCAGTAACAAGCATCCAATAGGAGGCAATAAAATGAAGGGTGGGCCACTCACACCCGGCAAAGTATCCCACTGGCTGTCAACCCAAAGAATCGGAGCTCCGGCCTCCACTCCGGGACTGTCTGGAGCTCCTGTCTCCACTCCGGGACTGTCTGGAGCTCCTGTCTCCACTCCGGGACTGTCTGGAGCTCCTGTCTCCACTCCGGGACTGTCTGGCGCTCCTGTCTCCACTCCGGGACTGTCTGGAGCTCCTGTCTCCACTCCGGGACTGTCTGGCGCTCCTGTCTCCACTCCGGGACTGTCTGGAGCTCCTGTCTCCACTCCGGGACTGTCTGGAGCTCCGGTCTCCCTTCCGAGACGGTCTGGAGCTCCGGTCTCCCTTCCGAGACGGTCTGGAGCTCCAGTCTCCACTCGCCGGGACTGTCTGGTGCGGGATTCGAACTCAGCACCTTCTGACTCAGGGGCAGGAATGCGAAGGCTCACTTGTCCTGTACATTGATTATACCACACAAGGCAAGGTAAAAGGTAAAGTTGCAGGGTCATGAGCATGCTTAATTACACTGGGAAGACTTGAGCATGGCTCCTTTCACTCTTTCTTAGTAAATAAACAGTTACTTCTAGCTTTCGTGTTTGATCCAATAGCCCTGATGCCATTATCCGAAAACATATCATCAGGTTCCACATGTACGCTGACGGCACCCAGCTCGACCTTACCACCTCTCTCGACCCTTCCACTGTTTCTGATTTGTCACGCTGCTTGTCCAACATCCAGTATTGGATGAGCAGAAATTTTCTCCAGTTAAATATTGGGAAGATAGAAGCCATTGTCTTCAATGTTTGTCCCCGCCACAAACTCTGTTCCCTAGGCCACTGACTCCATCCCTCTCCCTGTCAGAGGCTGAACCAGACCATTCGCAACCTTGGTGTCCTATTTGACCCTGAGCTGAGCTTCTGACCCCATATCCACTCCATCACCAAGATCGCCTACTTACACCTCCGTAACATCGCCCGCCTCCGCCCCGCCTCAGCTCATCTGCTGCCCTCATCCATGCCTTTGTTGCCGCCAGACTTCACTATTCCAATGCTCTCCTGGCTGGCCTCCCACCTTGCACCTTCCAAAAACTTGAGCTCATCCAAAACTCTGCTGCCTGTATCCTAACTCACACTAAGTCCCATTCACCCATCACCCCCGCGCTCGCTGACCTACATTGGCTCGCGGTCTGACAATGCCTCGACTTTAAAATTCTCATCATTGTGTTCAAATCCCTCCAATTGTCACGCCCCTCCCTATCTCTGTAACCTCCTCCAGCCCTACAACCCTTCGAAATCTCTGCACTCCTCCAATTCTGGCCTCTTGTGCATCCCCCATTTCCTTCACCCCACCATTGGCAGCGGTGCCTTCAGCTGCCTAGGCCGTAAGCTCTGGAAATCCCTCCCTAAAGCTCTCCGCCTCTCCTTCTTTAAGACGCTCCTTAAAACCTACCTCTTTGACCAACCTTTTAGTCACCTGTCCTAATATCCCTTTATGTGGCTCGGTGTCCAATGTTATCTAATAATCGCTCCTTTGAAGCACCCTGGGACATTTTTACTACATTAAAGGCGCTATATAAATGCAAGTTGTTGTTGAAGGGGAACTAAGTCCTCACTCATGTGTTGAGATGGTGGCTTGGACATGGTTTGCTTGTGATGGTGCCTGAATTAATAACCTAGTCAGTGTGTGTGGCCTGCTTCAGTCCTCTTATTTCCAGGGCGAGCGTTCAAAGTTGGAGATGGGGAGATTTGCACAGTAGTACCAGGGCCCAGTACGATGGAGACCAGAGGCAACGGTCTGCCTTCTCCATCCGGATGTCCATGATTATCTCCAAGATTTCTGCAACGAATGCTCTCATCCGCCTCGCACTGTGAATTGATAACAACAACCCTCAGCACTATTGAAGGTTATAATTTACTTTGGGGCCACTTAAAAAGCTTGTGACCACCCCCCCTCCCCCCCAAAGTAATGCCTGACATTACTTGCAGGAGTTTTAACTGGTCGACATTCATCTGTCCCTTCCACCACCTCCCCATCTGGGAGTCAAACAATTCTGAGCCCAGCTGACAGTCCATGTGTACTTACAGTGTGACTGTGTGATTGTACTGGAATGTGTTATAAATCTTTGACAGATTTAGACAGGCTGTTTTTCTTTTTTGCACCCCCCCCCCCCACCCCCCTCCCTCCGAAGTGGAATTTCTGATGATAAAATAACCTGCTGTTACCTGGAGTGCAGTTTAAGGGTGCATGTAACAAGCCAGATGAGAATGTGGATGATGCAAAGGGCAGGACCACTCTAGACTTGCAATTAAAAGCTAGGCTGTAATATTTTCCAGCCAGTTGAGGCTAGGGGGTGAGGTCAAAGGCAGGTGCTCACTAACATTTTTCATTTGCCGTCTGCTGGCAGGCTTCTGCTTTCTGTCTTCCCAGATTAAACGAGATAAGGGGGTGGGGGGGGGGGGGAGGGAAAAAAAAATCAAATTATAAAAGATTTACAGGCAGCTGTGTCAGGACACGAAGCTGGGTGGAGGTATGTTAGCACTTTGGCTGTTCAAGAAGTGTGTAAAACCGATTCATATTTCTCACAGGATGACAGTACTTTTCGACTCGCTTTGTTATTGTATGGATTGAAAAAGGCCCCATTCATCTTACTGCTGTCACTTTCTTCTGCGTTCACCTCCTCCTGATACCATCTCCCTTTCTGGGTAAATACAGTGATCCGTCCCAGACAGTCATCTGTTTCACTTACCTCCGTACAGTTATAGCCTCGTACCTCCTGGTGCCCCAGGGCACAGTTCATCATAGTCAGCTTTCGCTATCTGTGACACTGAGACCATCGAGCCAACCCTGCAGTGTGGACTATCGCTGTCTTTTATTACTCTCTCATCATATCAAATTACATAGATCTGTATTTGACGTGAGATATATATACACATGTGTGTGTACATATATAATATATATTGTGTGTGTAGGTATAATATATATATTTGTGTATATATAGTCTGTCTGTATATATAATGTATATTGTGTGTATACACTATATGTGATGTGCGTGTATATACAATACATATATATAGTGTGTGTATGTATATACTATATATATATATATTTAATTCATTCATGGGATGTGGGCATCTTTGGCAAGGCCAGCATTTATTGCCCATCCCTAATTGCCCTTGAGAAGGTGATGGTGAGCCGCCTTCTTGAACCGCTGCAGTCCGTGTGGTGAAGGTTCTCCCACAGTGCTGTTAGGAAGGGAGTTCCAGGATTTTGACCCAGCGACGGTGAAGGAACGGCGATATATTTCCAAGTCGGGATGGTGTGTGACTTGGAGGGGAACGTGCAGGTGGTGTTGTTCCCATGTGCCTGCTGCTCTTGTCCTTCTAGGTGGTAGAGGTCGCGGGTTTGGGAGGTGCTGCCGAAAGAGCCTTGGCGAGTTGCTGCAGTGCATCCTGTGGATGGTACACACTGCAGCCACGGTGCGCCGGTGGTGAAGGGAGTGAATATTTAGGGTGGTGGATAGGGTGCCAATCAAGTGAGCTGCTTTGTCCTGGATGGTGTTGAGCTTCTTGAGTGTTGTTGGAGCTGCACTCATCCAGGCGAGTGGAGAGTGTTCCATCACATGCCTGACTTGTGCCTTGTAGATGGTGGAAAGGCTTTGGGGAGTCAGGAGGTGAGTCACTTGCCGCAGAATACCCAGCCTCTGACCTGCGCTTGTAGCCACAGTATTTATGTGTTGGTCCAGTTAAATTTCTGGTCAATGGTGATCCCCAGGATGTTGATGGTGGGGGATTCAGTGATGGTAATGCCGTTGAATGTCAAGGGGAGGTGGTTAGACTCTCTCTTGTTGGAGATGGTCATTGCCTGGCACTTGTCTGGCGTGAATGTTGCTTGCCACTTATCACATTGGCTTTATATTACTACCCCTTTTCCTCCCTGTAACTTATTCCAGTGCCTGTTAGGGAGCCTTATCACAATGGTGAAGGAGTATTAATAACCTGTCCTGTGTGGACCATTCACTTTCATTCTACTATACTGTCTGCCATTGGTTCAAAATTGAGCAAGAGCTCACTGCCTACTCTTTAAGGAGCAGTAGTAGGGTTGCCAACCCTCCAGGATTGGCCTGGAGTCTTAGGAATTTAAGATCAATCTCCTGGACACTGCTGCGAGCAACCCCCGGGAGAAAAATCATACGGGCATTAGAAAAAATTATGTGTGTTTTTTAAAATTTTCTTTGAAACACTTTTGTTTATTAGTCATAGAAATATTGCAAATGGCAAAAAAGGCTGTTGGAGGTGAAAGGTCTTGTGGTGAAACCTCCAGGAATACGTCCAACCAGAGTTGGCAACCCTAATCAGGAGGGGAGGTTACATCCTGCATTATTTGGTAGCAGAGATACGTTCTCGCCTAAAGATTTAGTTCCTTCCAGTGATGCTGTGGATGGAGGCGCGGTGATCTGTTTAATCTTGCATGATTCCTCATGTAAGCATTCTTGGCAAGACAGCAGGGCCTGCTCTTTTAATATATTGCACGGGCTTGAATTCTGCGTGAGGTGAATAAGACTCAGCAAGTTCACTTCAGACAGCTTCCCTAGATTTTGTGCTCTGGAGTGGGTCTGTGAACCCACTACCTTCTGACTCGGAGATGAGAGTGTGCTACTCTAAGAGCCACACTAAGGGAAGACTTCCCGAGAGAAGAGAAATCCATAATCCTACAAGGACAGATTGACAAAACAAACGCCTGAATACATTGGTGGGAGTGGATTTTTATAGCAGTGGGGTTTTTTTTTTTCAAAATAGAGCAGTTCCCCCCTCTATCAAAATCTTCCTCCTGTGGCTTAGTAAGTAACATTCTTGTATCTGAGTCAGAAGGTTTGTGAGTTCAAGTCCCACTCCAGAGACTTGAGCACAAAATCTAGGCTGACACTTCAGAGCAGTACTGAGAGAGTGCTGTCTTTCAGATGAGATGTTAAACTATGGCCCTGTCTGTCCTGTAAAAGATCCCATGGCACCATTTTGAAGCAGAGGAGTTCGTCCTGGCCAATATTTATCCCTCAGCCAACACCTCAAAAAACAGATTATCTGGTCATTATCACATTTTTGTTTTGTTTGTGGGATCTTGCTGTGCGCAAATTGGCTGCTGTGTTTCCTACATTACAACAGTGACTACACGTCAAAAAAACCTTAATTGGCTGTGATAGTGCTTTGGGACGTCCTGAGGTCTGAAGGGCGCTATACCAATGCAAGTCTTTCTTTCTTTCAGTGCTCTCACGGCCCTGTGAAGCAGCAGCAGGGTTTATAACCAGGACTCTGCTTTTCAGTAGCTACTTTCTTCCCGCCTCCCACCCCCCGCACCCCGATGGCTTGCGGTCAGGGCACTTCTTAAATCGAGTTACCAACACCTCCCCACGTGATGTTGCTCCTCCCCTGAAGACATGACGGATCACATTTACGCTGCCTCGGATTATTCAAATGAGTTGACCCCACCCTTTACGGAAAGGTCACCACTGCGGCAAAATGACGGCTAGAAATCCTGCCGCACCTCACCTCTAAGGGGTATGGTAGTGTGATAGTTATGATAACGGACTAGTATCCCTAACAGTTGTGAGTTCAAGTCCCACCATGGTAAGTTGGGACATTGAACTCATTAAATCGGGTAGTTTACAGCAGCATGAAAGATGCCAGATTGCCAGTGTAAACTCAACTGGTTCATGAATGTCACAAAAGCAGAATGCTGGAAATCTGAAATAAAAACAGAAAACACTCAGCAGGTCAAGCAGCATCTGTGGAGAGAGAAACCAAGTTAATGTTTCAGGTCGATGGCCTTTTGTCAGAACTGGAAGAAGTTAGAGATTTAACAGTTTTTAAGCAAATACAGAGCCAGGTAGAAGGGGGACAGGGAAAGAACAAAATGGAAAGGTCTGTGATAAGGTGGAGGGTAGGAGTGATTCAATGACAATAGGGATGACGGTGCAAGGCAAAAGGAGCTGAGAATGGGACAAACATGGAGATGTTCTCTGGGGAAGGGATCCTGTCACTCCCAGCTGGCCTGGCCTACATGTGACTCCAGTCCCACACCAGGTAATTGACTCTTAATCCCTTCTACCCCAACTATTGCTGGTCTTGCCAGTGTGGCTCACATCCCAAGAACAAAAGCAAAGGCTTTTTTCTTCCCCTTCCTTGGTCTTTGCAATGGAGTGGATTTGTATTTCAAAAGAAATGAAAAGCTACCATGCCACATTAAAATGGAACGATGTCAGGACACTGCGGGAGGAAGAAAAAAAATGAGGCCTGTGTAATTAACCAAAGGGCTAGAACACTCCTTCAAGAGGGAGCTGGACTGGTTCTTGACTGGGGCAGAGATCGCAACATATAGAAGACAAGTGGCTTAACAGTTAACGTACACATGGTCAATGTGATCTCCTGGACTGGTTTGCATCTCCTGAGGAGGGGGGTCGGAAAGGAATTCTCCAGAATATTTTTTCCCTTATTGGCCTTGGGTTGTTCTCTTTTTTTTGCTTCTTCCAGGAGATTCCTTGGCTGCAGGGAGGCAGGAAGTGTCCAGTCAGGATGCTCCAGGCACCAAGAGTGTGGAGCAGGCTTGATGGGCCATCTGGTCTTTTTCCTGCCCGTCACTTTCATGGCTTTCTCGGGGTTTTCCTGATCTCCACGGAATTCCTGGAGAGACGGAGTAAATGGCTCAGTGAAATTCCAGGGGACGGTGTTCATGTTATACTAATTCTGATCTCATTGAACTGCAAGCAGGGCTTTCTGCTCCGACAAAAATGGCACTTATTTGACAGGAATGGATTTCCTTTCCCCGAGGTGACTAGCGGGCCCTGAGAATTTGAAAAAAAGAAAGAACTTGCATTTATATAGTGCCCTCCACAGTGTCCTGGCCAATATTTATCCCTCAACCAACATCACAAACAACAGATTATCCAGTCATTATCACATTGCTGTTTGTGGGATCTTGCTGTGCGCAAATCGGCTGCTGCATTTCCTACATTATAGCAGTGACTACACTTCAAAAGTCCTCCTTCCTTCCTCCCTTCCTTCTCTCCTATCTTCCTACCTCCTTTCCTTCCCTCCTATCTTCCTTCCTTCCTTCCTTTCTCCCTTCCTTTCTTCCTTCCTTCCTTCTCTCCTATCTTCCTTCCTTCCTTCCTATCTTTCTTCCTTCCTTCCTTCCTATTTTCCCTCCTTCCTTCCTTCCTATTTTCCCTCCTTCCTTCCTTCCTAACTTTCTTCCTCCCTTTCTTCCCTCATATCTTCCTTCTGTCCTTCCTTCCTTCCTTCCTCCCTTCCTTCTCTCCTATCTTCCTACCTCCTTTCCTTCCCTCCTATCTTCCTTCCTTCCTTCCTTTCTCCCTTCCTTTCTTCCTTCCTTCCTTCTCTCCTATCTTCCTTCCTTCCTTCCTATCTTTCTTCCTTCCTTCCTTCCTATTTTCCCTCCTTCCTTCCTTCCTATTTTCCCTCCTTCCTTCCTTCCTAACTTTCTTCCTCCCTTTCTTCCCTCATATCTTCCTTCTGTCCTTCTGTCCTTCCTTCCTTCCTTCCTTCCTTTCTATCTTCCTTCCTTCCTTCCTATTTTCCTTCCTTCCTTTCTATCTTTCTTCCTTCCTTCTTTCCTATCTTCTCTCCTTTCTATCTTTCTTCCTTCCTTCCTCCCTTCCTTCCATCCTTCCTTTCCTCCTTCCTTCCTTCCTATCTTCCTTCCTTCCTATCTTTCTTCCTTCCTTCCTTCCTTCCTTCCTTCCTTCCTTCCTATCTTTCTTCCTTCCTTCCTTCCTTCCTTCCTTCCTTCCTTCTTTTCTATCTTCCTTCCTCCCTTCCTTCCATCCTTCCTTTCCTCCTTCCTTCCTTCCTATCTTCCTTCCTTCCTATCTTTCTTCCTTCCTTCCTTCCTTCCTTCCTTCCTTCCTTCCTATCTTTCTTCCTTCCTTCCTTCCTTCCTTCCTTCCTTCCTTCTTTTCTATCTTCCTTCCTTCCTTCCTTCCCTCCTTCCTTCCTTCCTTTCTATCTTTTTTCCTTCCTCCCGTCCTTCCATCCTTCCTTCTTTTACAGAACACGGCCGATAACGTTAATAGAGAACGGGGCCAGTAATGGGCTCTCCCAGAACTAAACCCCTTGACTGACACCTCGCGCTCCTTCCCCCCACCCACAGCCCACAGCCCACATGCTACTGCTGACCCCCCCTCCATGACCTGCAGTTCACACCGCACCACTCACCCCACCACCTATTGCCCGCCACCCGCTGCTGCCAGTTCACTGATGTCTACCCTCACCTCACCTCGGTGCCATACAGTATCGTGCTGTGGGAGGAAGATAGGGACTAGTGACCCTGTACAAAAGGTTCCCACTGGCATGCGCCAGGTGTGTAGGGAGTGATATCACTGTCAGAGATGAATGAGACATAACAGGATGTAGAAATGTAAACAAATGCTCAACCGAGAAAAAACTAGCTGATTAAAGCTATCTAACATTTTATGTAGATTTAACTCTTTGGAGATTGTTTCTACAATAAACTCAGTGCCGTTTGAAAAATTGAGGATGTGGTTTCTTTTTAATTCGTTCATGGGATGTGGGTGTTGCTGGCAAGGCCGGCATTTATTGCCCATCCCTAATTGCCCTTGAGAAGGTGGTGGTGAGCCGCCTTCTTGAACCGCTGCAGTCCGTGTGGTGACGGTTCTCCCACAGTGCTGTTAGGAAGGGAGTTCCAGGATTTTGACCCAGCGACGATGAAGGAACAGCCGATATATTTCCAAGTCGGGATAGTGCGGGACTTGGAGGGGAACGTGCAGGTGGTGATGTTCCCATGCACCTGCTGCCCTTGTCCTTCCAGGTGGTGGAGGTGGTAGATTTGGGAGGAGCTGTGATCCTTCAAGTGATGGGCCTTCCGGGACTCAGGAAACACACTTTAGTCAATTGTGTAAAGAAGCCGGGCGTCAATGGCGCAGTTTGCGACAGAACCAGAAGCTGGACTGAGGTCGCTGCAGCGCTCGTTAGATTGAGGCGGAAATCCTTAATCCATAAATAGCGTGGACGGCAGAAGCAAAAGGAGAACAAGTGTTGGAAGTGCAACTGTGCACTAAACAAAACACCACACGCAGGGACTAAATTCAATTGGCACAATCCGTGCAGCATGCCAGAACAGAGAGGTCTCAGAGCCGCCTGAAATCGTTCCTCGGTCCACCTTGTAATGATTCCGGAGAGCCACGGTCGCCAATCGGGAACTGACCAATTTTGGACCACAGGAGGGGGTCATCGGGAGTGGGGGTGGGGCTTGGTGGAGCGGGGGTCCGAAAGCGGCCTTCAGTCTTAATACGGAGGCAGGTGGAGCACTCCTGCTCCTCCAGGCTCCACATTAATGTAAGTCAAAAATAAAACTTAGCCTCAGGCTTCTCCCACGGCCCCTTCAGGGACCCCTGGTTGGGCTGCTGCAGAGCCTGAAAAAAAGCAGTTGTTTGCGGCAACAGAAGCTCCGCCTCCTTTAAACCAATTTGGCGAAGGGGTCAGGAAATGGGAGCAGGAGCCTCATTTCCCAATGGCCACAGCAAGACTGAGCTTCTGAGCCTCCTGTATTCATTCACCCCAATGCGCAATTTAAAACAGGGGAATGTCAAGTTAAGATTCAGTGAGAGTGAGGAAGAAATAAATGGGGGGAGGGGGGAACACGTTTACATGCAGAGTTACTAATGTCGAATGCTTTGCCACAAGTGATGATCAATGTAAAATTAATTGCTGCGAGTTGTTATGATCAGGAATTCACCGCCCGAAAGGGTGGTGGAAGCAGGTTTAATAATAACTTTCAAAAGGGAATTGAATATATACTTGAAGTGGAAAAAATGTATAAGGCTATGGGGAAAGAGCAGAGGAGTGGGACTAATTGGATAACTCTTTCAAAGAGTCGGCACAGGCACGATGGGCCCAATGGCCTCCTATGAAAAAGGTACTTAATGCCCAGGATTTCCAGTTGGTGGGGGAGAGATTCTCCGTCGAGAGATTTGTGGAACCCTGGGATGTTTTTAGACGTCTCTCTGGTGTGGGGGGGGGGAGGTTGTTCCCGCCAATCTCCCGCCAGAGTTTACAACATGAGATCAGGGAGAAACCTGGGAAATTCAGGGCAAACAATGTAAAAGGACTCAGGGATAAAGCAGGAAAACGAGAGGGCTCCTGAACGGCCTCCTCCTGGGCTAAAATCTGTTCCTATACTTTCAACTTAATTATATCGCTGATAAAAAATGGCTGTTATTGTACCTTCACACTCTCCCCATGGTGAATGGTTTGAAGTAGTGGGAGGATTCATCGGCTGATTAACAGTCTGATAGTCACAACCATCTTTACATCAGCCAATGGGGGGAGTTAGTCCTATACGGGGAGGGGGGGATTTTTTGGGCTTCCACAGCCCATACAATGAGGGAGGGGGCCAGCCACATCCCCCGGACTCGAATATCCCACTGGCTGTCAATGCAGAATTCAGAGCTGGAGCTCCGGTCTCCACTCACCGGGACTGTCTGGAGCTCCGGTCTCCACTCACCGGGACTGTCTGGAGCTCCGGTCTCCACTCACCGGGACTGTCTGGAGCTCCGGTCTCCACTCACCGGGACTGTCTGGAGCTCCGGTCTCCACTCACCGGGACTCTCCGGAGCTCCGGTCTCCACTCACCGGGACAGTCCGGAGCTCCGGTCTCCACTCTCCGGGACTCTCCGGAGCTCCGGTCTCCACTCTCCGGGACTCTCCGGAGCTCCGGTCTCCACTCTCCGGGACTCTCCGGAGCTCCGGCCTCCGCTCCCCGGGACTGTCTGGAGCTCCGGTCTCCACTCACCGGGACTGTCTGGAGCTCCGGTCACCACTCACCGGGACTGTCTGGAGCTCTGATCTCTGCTCGCCGGGAGTGTCTGGAGCTCTGATCTCCACTCTCCGGGACTGTCTGGAGCTCCGGTCTCCACTCACCGGGACTGTCTGGAGCTCCGGTCACCACTCACCGGGACTGTCTGGAGCTCCGGTCTCCACTCTCCGGGACTGTCTGGAGCTCCGGTCACCACTCTCCAGGGCTGTCTGGAGCTCTGATCTCTGCTCGCCGGGAGTGTCTGGAGCTCTGATCTCCACTCACCGGGACTGTCTGGAGCTCTGATCTCTGCTCGCCGGGAGTGTCTGGAGCTCTGATCTCCACTCTCCAGGGCTGTCTGGAGCTCCGGTCTCCACTCTCCAGGGCTGTCTGGAGCTCTGATCTCCGCTCGCCGGGAGTGTCTGGAGCTCTGATCTCCACTCTCCAGGGCTGTCTGGAGCTCTGATCTCCACTCTCCAGGGCTGTCTGGAGCTCTGATCTCCACTCTCCAGGGCTGTCTGGAGCTCTGATCTCCACTCTCCAGGGCTGTGTGGAGCTCTGATCTCTGCTCGCCGGGAGTGTCTGGAGCTCTGATCTCCACTCTCCAGGGCTGTCTGGAGCTCTGATCTCCACTCTCCAGGGCTGTCTGGAGCTCTGATCTCCACTCTCCAGGGCTGTCTGGAGCTCCGGTCTCCACTCTCCGGGGCTGTCTAGAGCTCTGATCTCCACTCTCCAGGGCTGTCTGGAGCTCTGATCTCCACTCTCCAGGGCTGTCTGGAGCTCTGATCTCCACTCTCCAGGGCTGTCTGGAGCTCTGATCTCCACTCTCCAGGGCTGTCTGGAGCTCTGATCTCCACTCTCCAGGGCTGTCTGGAGCTCTGATCTCCACCGCTGGGACTGTCTGTAGTGGGGGTTTGAATCCTGTACCTTCTGACTCTGAGGCGTGAATGCTACCACTGAACCAAAGGCTCACTCTAATAAAAGCAGCGACATATCATCAACATGTTGTTGATCCTTGCCATCCCATTAGGCGGACCTTGCTTTTTATAGCTAAACCTACCCTAGTGTGGAGATCAAGTCTGAATATAGTCGTGTCACCACTGGATAATGAATGGATATCTGTGCCAACCTGGCTTTGGCAAAGGTTGTTTACTCTGTGGTGCCCTTGTTTAGTGCTAGCGGCCATTAGTGCTTAGGATGAGACTCACATTCCCTGGTGCTGGAAGGCATGTGACTAAAAGCAGAGACGCTAATTGTGGGTCCCATCTGTCTCCGTTGCCACATAATGACCGTTGTACTGAACTGAACTGCCCAACTAGCTCCTGAAGCAAAGAGCTTTCTAACTGTTGAATTGTTTGGGGAATTCTGTGTTTGCAGGTTAGACACGTTGGGGGGGGGGCAATTTTCGACTGTCCGAGAAACGGGCAGCCAGCTGTTGAAAATCAGGGAGATGGGATGGGCATATTGGTCACCCCTTGGTGTCAGCCATAGCTCAGTGGGTATCACTGTCTCGCCTCTGAGTCAGAAAATCATGGGCTCAAGTCCCCACCTCAGAAACATGAGCACATAATCAAGGCCGACACTCCCAGAGCCAGTACTGAGGGAGTGCTGCATTGTCGGAGGTACCGTCTTTCAGATGAGACACTAAACCAAGGTCCCGTCTACCCTCTCGGGTGGATATAAAAGATCCCACGGAACTATATTACCAGCGAATCAAGCACGGCGCCCAATCCGCCAATGGTACATGGCGAGAGGCAGGATCAGGGCCCGAAGAGGGCCGAGTAAGATTAATTAAATAACTTTATTTATTAACGAGGGGCAGGAGCGTTCCTCTGGGTTACACAAGGAAACTGTGGGCCTCCCCTTAGCCCCAGCTCTCCCTCGGCCACGATCGCCTCCAGACCCCGCCCCGTCACCTTCTCACCACTTACCGAGAAACCGTTCCCTCAGGACACGGTAAATGATGAGGCAGAAATCCCGCTCCCGCCCACCGGCCAGGTAATGGTTCCTACCGGGAGTCCGACCTCCGAGACGGTGACGGGGACCCCGGAGGCACAATTGCCTCCTGACAGCCATTGCCCCTGGTGGGGCTTAAGGTTTCATTCAACGATCTGGCGCTCCCAGCACAGGGCACCGCCCAACGGGAGAGCCAGGCAGAGATACTCATACAACACCGCAGTACCGATTCAGCGGGCGAGGCTCCCTGTGTGAAGGGTGGGAACCCTCAGCTGAATCCTGTAATCAGCTGGTTTAAGACAATAAATCCAACCATTCCTCAATGCCAGGACTGGAAACCTATAATTCCGTTAGAGCGGAAGACTTGTATTTCTATAGCACCTTACAGGACGTCCCAAAGAGCTTTACAGCCAATGAAGTACTTTTTGAAGTGAAGTCACTGTTTTAATGTAGGAAACGCAGCAGCCAATTTGTGCACAGCAAGATCCCATAAACAGCAATGCGATAATGACCAGATCATCTATTTTAGTGATGCTGGTTGAGGGATAAATATTGGCCAGGACTCTGGGGAGAACTCCCCTACCTACTCTTCTTCGAAAAGTGCCATGGGATCTTTTGCATCCACCCGAGAGGGCAGACGGGGCCTCGGTTTAACGTCTCATCCGAAAGACGGCACCCCCAACAGTGCAGCACTCCCTTAGTACAGGCACCAAGAGTGTCAGCCTGGATTATGAGCTCAAGTCTGTGGAGTGAGGACTTGAACCCATGACCTTCTGACTCAGTCAGCGAGAGTTCTACCCGCAGATCCACAGCTGACACCCATTAAGCCATGCAGTGCTGCCCAAGGCGGGCACCATCATTTTGAGGCTAGTTGATGGCAAGTTTCATTTATGACTCAGGAAGTCGGTAATAGCCTGTGGAGGAGTATTTTTGGATCACGACTTTAGTTGACACTTACAATACTGAACTCTGCCAGTAGAGATTAGAACCATATGGTCAAGTGAGAACATTTTGCTAAACCCAGGCATCTCAGTAAGTTAAATTCAGCATTCTAGCTGCACCTCGCAGTGTCAAGTTTAGGCAGATGTCTCACTTACATAGAACGTACAGCACAGAAGTAGGCCATTCGGCCCAACTGGTCCATGCTCCACACGAGCCTCCTCCACCTCTGTTCATCTCACCCTATCAGCATAACCTTCTATTCCTTTCTCCCTCATATGTTTATCTAGTTTCCCCTTAAATGCATCTCTGTTATTCCCCTCAACCACTCCATGTGGAATCAAGTTTCACATTCTCACCACTCTCTGGGTAAAGAAATTTCTCCGGAATTCCTTATTGAATTTATTAGTTGAATCAAGGATTATGAATAACAGGCTAAATGCTGATTGGGAATGTACTCTGATTGGCGCAATGTGACAAGTGGTGTTCCCCAGGGGGTTGGACTGGGGCCTCAGATTGCCACCATAGATATCAATGGCCTGGATAAAGGAGAGTTGTCTATCCAAGTTTGCAGGTGACACCACGTTAGGAGGAGCAGTATGTTGTGTGGACGGCCTTTTCTCATCCCAATTTTACTTGGGATCATAAGTACGTGATGTAAAGAATAGAGGGTTAAAATTACAAGAAGATGAACCATGTTTGACTTTACAACAGCAACAACTTCCCTTTTCCAGCGTCTATAACCTGGTAAAAGGTCCCAAGGTGCTTCACGTGAGCGATTATCAAACAAAATTTGACATCAAGCCATATAAGGAGATGTTAGGACAGGTGACCCAAAGCTTGGTCAAAGAGGTAGGTTTTCAGGAATATCTTAAAGGAGGAGAGAGGTGGAGAGGCAGAGAGGTTTGGGGAGGGAATTCCAGAGCTTAGGGTCTAGGCAGCTGAAGGTACGGCCGCCAATAGTGAGGTGAAGGAAGTGGGGGATACGCAAGAGGCCAGAAATAGAGGAATGCAGAGGTCTCGGAGGGTTGTTAACACTTCTGGAAGTGAGACAAAACCCCTAGGAGCTACACGTTGTATCTGTGTTCAAAAAGGAAGTAACACCATCAGGAACATTTAGTGCTTTAGCAGCATGTAAAACTGGACTGAATTCTCTGAACATTGCATTTCCATAGCAACTGCTGTTTAAAATGCACGGACTTTGTCCAGTTATGGCTGTAGAATTAAATTACTGAGTATTAATCAGAGAAACAGTGGAGCTGCAAAATTCCATTCATTTGCTTGACTTGTTCATTAAACTGAGAAACAAAATGTGTTTGAGCAAGTTAGGTTAATTTAAGTTAGGTTAATTTGTCTGGCTTATTGTGTAGTACTTTCGCCTCTGAGTCTGAAGGTTGTGGGTTCGAGCCTCACTCCAGAGACCTGATGCACATAATCTAAGCTGCTATTTTAGTGCAATCATGAGGGAGCACTGCACTGTCGGAGGGTCAGTACTGAGGGAGCACTGCACTGTCGGAGGGTCAGTACTGAGGGAGCACTGCACTGTCGGAGGGTCAGTACTGAGGGAGCACTGCACTGTCGGAGGGTCAGTACTGAGGGAGCACTGCACTGTCGGAGGGTCAGTACTGAGGGAGTGCTGCACTGTCGGAGGGTCAGTACTAAGGGAGCGCTGCACTGCCAGAGGTGCTGCCTATCGGATGAGATGTTAAACCGAGGCCCCATTTGCCTTCTCAGGTGATGTAAAAGACCCTCAAGGCCACTATATCGAAGAAGATCAACGGCGTTCTCCTTGGTATCCTGGGCCAATATTTATCCCTCAACTAACAGGACTGGTCAATTATCTCATTGCTGTTTGTGGGATCTTGCTGTGCGCAAGTTGGCTGCCGTATTTCCTACATTACAACAGTGACCACACTTCAAAAAGTACTTCAATGGCAGTAAAGCGCTTTGGGACGTAGTGAGGTGGTGAAAGGCAGTATAGAAATGCAAACTGCTGGACCGTTCAGCATTGTCCAGGATAGTTCGGTGTAAAAGGGGTGCAGCTAATCACGTTGATTATGGTCTACGTGGTTTTCTGAATGTTAATGAGAGGCGTCGTCCCTGCTAGACCACCAAAGTCAAACATATTCATTTGTTTTACAGAGAACCTGGTGGGACTACAGAGGCCCTGCAGGATGAAGCATTCACCTTTAAATTTCCACACCCCCCTGATGATACTCCCGCTCCCACCGCCTGTCGGCCCAGCTCATTACACTAATCCAGATTACAAGGCCCCAGAGATCAGCAACTCCTGTAGTGACAATCCCATCTGTCCTAGATAATTCTGTCAACGCAGCTAACTCCCTCCCCTGCTTGCCTCTTCTCCTCTTTCCAAGTGATTGCCTTAAATGAAAGGTTAAAGTGCAACTCTCATTTAGGGATGCCAACCCTGCAGGATTGTCCTGGAGTCACCAATAATTAAAGATTAATCCCCAGGAGACTGCTGGGAGCAAAAACTCAGGAGAAAAATCATAGGGGCAATAAAAAAACGTGTTTTTTTCCCATTTACTTTGAACACTTTTGTTTATTAGTTATAAAAAAATATTGGAGATGGGGTAAAGAGGCTGTTTGATTGACAGTCGAGAAACATCCAATCGGGTAACAAAGAGTCTGATCGCCTTCCGATTGGCCGTGTGAAGGCGGGGTGTTGCGAGGATGGACATGTTGGATGACCAATGGCGGGAGAGTGGGAGCGGAGCAGTTGGAGGCAGGAGGGTCATGTGATGAAACCTCCAGGAATACATTAGCAACCCTACTGTCATTCCAAGTGATTATGGAAGAAAGAAAGAAAGAAAGACTTGCATTTATATAGCGCCTTTCACAACCTCAGGACGTCCCAAAGCGCTTCACAGACAATGAAGTACTTTTTGAAGTGTGGTCACTGTTGTAATGTAGGAAATACAGCAGCCAATTTGCACACAGCAAGGCCCCACAAACAGCAATGAGATAATGACCTGATCATCTGGTTCACGGACGAATAGTTTGGACGGGTGGCAACTGGAGTAAAAGATACTGTCAACAGGTGACAGGAGACATGGGCCGGAAATTTCCCCGGAGCTGGCCCCCTGCTCCTCCGCTGTAACTTCACCGGAGGTGTGAGGGAAAACCCTCCCTTTACATGTGGCAAAGTAATGGCAGTGGAGTGGGACGAGCTCCGAGGAAATCCCCATTTTGACCTTCACCCTCCCCTCCCCCACCCCGATCAGGTGGTGAAGAGGCCCCCCCCCACCTAGCGACTTTGAGCAGTGACGGACAGGAAAAGACCCTCTGGTCCTTCCAGCCTGTCTTACACAGTTGTGATAACTTGTGTATCACAATATATACACTCCCCACCCTACACCATGTGATCTCCTGGGAGAGGCAAAAAAAATGGATTTAAAAAAAAAACAGGCCAATTTTGGCAAGAAAGAAATCTGGGAAATTCCTCTCCGACCCTCTTAGGTGATGGAAACTAGTTGAGGAGATCACTCTGGCCCCTGATAATTCAACGCATCACATTACCTACCTTTTGTAAGAGGTGATGTCCTGTGCATTACCACAATCTTGTGGATTAGTTAAGAACGTCCTGCCCACTGCTTGCTTGATCTCACCTTGCTCTGAACTCTGCAGTATCCAGAAGAAAGGAGATTAAAAGGGTTCACGTCACATTGCAGGTCAGTTCTAAAGCCGTTCTTAGGCCGGATTAAGAAGTAAAACTGAGGCAAGGGATTGGTTCTCGAAAAGCATCCCCCACCGTCCAGATATTCCCAGTCCACTCTCCGTCTGCCCTGTTTCGGTCTGAGCGGGTTTCGGAGGGTCTTATGCACTCTTCCGGTTGATGGTCAGTTCTGGGTCCATGAGTGCGGAGATTGAGCAACTGGACTTAGAAAGATGGCTTTTCACAGCCTGATCAATAGTCTATGGAGGAACCACAACAGCACCTTTCATCCCAAGGAGACCCCCATCTCAGAGCAAGGGGAGACCATAATCGGCAGCTACCTGCTGATTCTCGGTATGTAGCACTGATTCACACTCTACGTAGAATTACATAGAATTTACAGCATAGAAACAAGCCATTCGGCCCAACTGGCCTATGCCGTGTTTATGCTCCACACGAGCCTCCTCCCTCCCTACTTCATCTCACCCTATCACCATATCCTTCTATTCCTTTCTCCCTCATGCGTTTATCTAGTTTCCCCTTAAATGCATCTATGATATTCAGCTCAACTACTCCTTGTGGTAGCGAGTTCCACATTCTCACCACTCTCTGGGTAAAGAAGTTTCTCCTGAATTCCTTATTGGATTTGTTAATGACTATCTTATATTTATGACCCCTAGTTTAGGCTCCCCCACGCAAGTGGACACATCTTTTCCATGTCTACCCTATCGAACCCTTTTCATAATTTTAAAGAACTCTATCAGGTCACCTCTCAGTCTTTTCTTTTTCTAGAGAAAAGAACCCCAGCCTGTTCAGCCTTTCCTGTTAATGGAAATGTAAAGCTTCCATGGTTTTTGAGGGGATTCTCCAGACTGCAGGTTCAGTTGCAATTAAAACCTGCTTCACACACCGGAAAACCCTCCCCTCCCCTTCCAGGTGTTATTTCTTCAAACTTTGCAGGGAGCAGGTCGAGGGCGGAGACCTATTGACAGTAATCCATCTCTTTGTGCTTCTGCCTTAGGCTGGTTGTCCTGGATTGGGAACAGTGTGGTGATATTTGTGTTGTATAGGCAGAGGACAACACTTCAAGCCTCAGATTATTTAACCTTTAACCTGGCCCTCTCAGATGCCAGTATTTCTCTTTTTGGCTACTCCCGGGGAATTTTTGAGATCTTCAACGTACTTCGAGACGACGGTTTTCTGATTACATCCATATGGACTTGTCAGGTAAGAGGCCTGAGCAAGCAGCTCAAAGTCCAATTGTAGTATCTTTCCATACTTTCTTCACAATGTCAGCCATGGCTCAGTGGGCAGCACACTTGCCTCTGAGTCAGAAGGTTGTGGGTTCAAGTCCCACTCCAGAGACTTGAGCATATAATCCAGGCTGATGCTCCGAGTGCTGCACTGTCGGAGGTGCCATCCTGTCGGATGAGACATTAAACTGAGGCCCCACCTGTTCTGGTGGATGTAAAAGATCCCATGGCACTCTTTTGAAGAGCAGAGGAATTCTCCCCAATGTCCTGACCAATATTGATCTCTCAACCAACATCACTTAAACAGATTATCTGGTCGTTATCACGTTGCTGATTGTGGGATCTTGCTGTGCGCAAATTGGCTGCCACGTTTCCTACATTACAACAGTGACTACACTACAAGAAGTATTTCATTGGTTGTGAAATGCTTTGGGACGTCCTGAGGGGAAGTGACACCATATAAATAGAAGCCCGCTCGCTCTTTCTCAATATTGACTGCTTTGAAGCCATTGAGATCTCATTAAGTCTTGTCTTTTCAGATCGATGGTTTCTTCACACTGCTCTTTGGTCTGGCCAGTATTAATACACTGGCAGTAATCAGTGTGATAAGATATATTAAAGGCTGTCACCCCTGCAGAGGTAACTTTGTTTTATTTTTCACGCTAATAGATTTTTTTTAGATAAGGGTGTTACGGGTTACAGAACCAAGGCGGGTAGATGGAGTTAAGATACAGATCAGCCACGGTCTAAATGGCCTCCTCCTGATCCTATGTTCCTAAAGGTACATTCCTCAATCCCAGATTCCCGGTGGGGAACCTGCTCAAAGGAAGGATCAACGCGTCAGTATGTCCGACCCACACTTCCTGCTGGGAATGTCAGATTGAGGATTGTGTCGTCCTACCTAAAAAACAAACGTTCTTTTTATTTAGGTGGATTTCTTGTAAATGTTACTTACAGAGTGAGCTTCTCTGAGTTTAGCTGCTGCCTATCTGTGTTTTTACGTTCTGTTTGTTTAGAGCTCCTGACTCTGTTAACAGGCTGCACTTTTTAAAAGTGTTTGTAAATGTCTGTCACAGTGGACTGGACGTGTTAAATACGTGTCAACCCCCTTTTGGGCACCATGGGGTGAAATTCTACCTCGGTGGGGGTGAGAAATGGGTGGGAGCGGACCCACCCGCCGTTATACTCTGCCTCCCACCCCCCAACGCCCCATTTCCCTCTCCGTTGATTTCAGTGCCCCGGACTCTGGATCCTGGGCAGGGTTGGGGTCGGAGTTGGGGTTGAGGTTGAGGCAGGGGTTGAGTCTGAGGTTGGGTCTGATGTTGGGGCTGGGGTTGGGGTTGAGGTTGAGGTTGGGGTTAAGATTGGGGTTGAGGTTGAGGTTGGGGTTGAGGTTAAGATTGGGGTTGAGGTAGGGGTTGGGGTTGAGGTTGAGGTTGTGCTTGGGTCGGGGATGGGTCTGAGGTTGAGGTTGAGATTGGGGTCGGAGTTGGAGTTGAGGTTGGGTCTGAGGTTGGGCCTGAGGTTGAGGTTGTGCTTGGGTCGGGGATGGGTCTGAGGTTGAGGTTGGGGTTGAGGTTGGGCCTGAGGTTGAGGTTGGTGTTGGGGTCGGAGTCAGCGTTGAGGTTGAGGTTGAGATTGGGGTTGGGATTGGAGTTGATGTTGGGGTTGAGGTTGGGCTTGAGGTTGAGGTTGAGGTTGAGGTTGGGTCTGAGGTTGAGGTTGGTGTTGGGGTTGGAGTCGGGGTTGGGGTTGAGGTTGGAGTCGGGGTTGGGGTTGAGGTTGGAGTCGGGTTGAGGTTGGAGTCGGGGTTGGGGTTGAGGTTGGAGTCGGGGTTGGGGTTGAGGTTGGAGTCGGGGTTGGGGTTGAGGTTGGAGTCGGGGTTGGGGTTGAGGTTGGAGTCGGGGTTGGGGTTGAGGTTGGAGTCAGGATTGGGGTTGAGGTTGGAGTCGGGTTGAGGTTGGAGTCGGGTTGAGGTTGGAGTCGGGTTTGAGTTTGAGGTTGGGGTTGGGTCTGAGGTTGGGGTTGAGGTTGGGTTGGGTTCAGGGTTGGGGTTGAGGTTGGGTTGGGTTCAGGGTTGGGGTTGAGGTTGGAGTCGGGGTTGAGGTTGGGGTTGAGGTTGGGTTGGGTTCAGGGTTGGGGTTGGAGCAGCACAGGGTTAAACTATAGATAGGGATGGGGTAGCAGAAGCAGAGATAAGGAATATCATCGACTGGGGCACTCAAGGATAGTTTCCTCACACAACACGTGTGAGACAGGCTCCAGAAGCAGCGGCTGTCTCTGATTTGGTGTTTGGGAATCCCTCAGTGCTGGTGGATTAGTGCCTGGGATGTAGTGGTCGCTGGATTGGGAGATCGGGCATTCTTGCCAAAGCTCAGGCCAAGTAACAGGGACAAGTTGTATAACTGTGGGTTCCTAACGCCTGGTGTGATGTTTCTGCAGCTCACTGTATTGGCACCGGGAGTATCATCGTGTCGTTGGTACTGATCTGGGCAGCTGCTCTCTTTTGGTCTGGATCTCCTCTGTTCGGCTGGGGAAGTTACATTGGTGAGTTAGGGGGTTGCCAACCCTCCAGGATTGTCCTGGAGTCTCCAGGAATCAAAGATTAATCTCCAGGACACTTGGTGCGAGCAAAGAAAACCTGGGAGAAAAATCATCAGGGGGCATTAAAAAAAAACGTGATTTAAAATGAATTTCTTTGAGGACTTTGGTTATTAGTAATAAAAATATCTGCGATGGGGGAAAAAGAGGCTGTTCGATTGACAGTTAAAATAATCCGATCGAGTTAACAAAGAATCTATTCGCTTTCCGATTGGCTGTGGGGAAGGTGGTGCGTCGCGAGGATGGACGTGTTGTGCGTCCGATGGCGGGAGAGTGTAGGGGCGGGGCAGTCGGAAGCGTGAGGGCCATGTGAGGAAACCTCCAGGAATATGTCCGACCAGAGCTGGCGACCCTGAGGTGAGATCAGTCACTCTCGGCTCTGCGGGGTGATCCAGGACGTCGGTAACAGCCATAACTCGAGGCATAAGCTACAATTTACGCTGCAGAACTTTAATTACTACAGTAACGTCGGTCGGGTCTCCCGTGCTTCTTGAGTGCAGACAGGCGGCAAGGAAGAGTTTTAATTCTGCTTTTTCTCAGTCCGTTCCGACTTTGCACTGGATCCTTCAGCTCTCTGCGATACTTCATCGGTGCTGTTCATTATTGACAGGGCTACAAGATAGTAGACCTCCAATTCTCTTACCTACCCTCCCTGTGTGGATGGGCAGTGTAGTGGTTATGTTGCTGTGTTAGTAATCTAGATGGCCTGGACTATTACTATTTCAAACTTGAACACGAGTTCATAACTCACTGTGGGCAGTTTAAGGAATTTGAATTCAGTTTTTAAAAAAAACTGGTACCAGTAAAAATGACGGTTTGTTGTTAAAAACCCAACTGGTTCACTAATGTCCCCTCAGGGGAGGAAACCTGCCGTCCTTTTTGTGACTCCAATCCCACACCAATGTAGTTGACTCTTAATTGCCCTCTGAAGTGGCCCAGCAAGTCACTCAGTTGAAGATGGCCCACCACCACCTTTTTTTTTATTCGTTCATGGGATGTGGGCGTCGCTGGCGAGGCCGGCATTTATTGCCCATCCCTAATTGCCCTTGAGAAGGTGGTGGTGAGCCGCCTCCTTGAACCGCTGCAGTCCATGTGGTGAAGTTTCTCCCACAGTGCTGTTAGGAAGGGAGTTCCAGGATTTTGACCCAGCGACGATGAAGGAACGGCGATATATTTCCAAGTTGGGATGGTATGTGACTTGGAGGGGAACGTGCAGGTGGTGTTGTTTCCATGTGCCTGCTGCCCTTGTTCTTCTAGGTGGTGGAGGTCGCGGGTTTGGGAGGTGCTGTCGAAGAAGCCTTGGCGAGTTGCTGCAGTGCATCCTGTGGATGGTACACACTGCAGCCACTGTACACCGGTGGTGAAGGGAGTGAATGTTTAGGGTGGTGGATGGGGTGCCAATCAAGTGGGCTGCTTTGTTCTGGATGGTGTCGAGCTTCTTGAGTGTTGTTGGAGCTGCACTCATCCAGGCAAGTGGAGAGTATTCCATCACACTCCTGACTTGTGCCTTGTAGATGGTGGAAAGGCTTTGGGGAGTCAGGAGGTGAGTCACTCACCACAGAATACCCAGCCTCTGACCTGCTCTTGTAGCCACAGTATTCTTCTCAGTGTAACTAGGGATGGGCAATAAATGCCGGCCTTGGCATATCCCCAGAATGAATAAGTTAACTTCTCAGGATTAGGGAATCAATCTGACTGTCACAATTCAAAATAAGAAAAATTGGAACAGTCACTCCACATCCAGGTGACGTGGAAGGGCTGAGAACAAACAACTGCTCCACTCAGCTCCTTCCTCACCAGAACCACCTTCTTTCAGGCCTCTTTACCTCAGAGACACCCAACTCTGAGGCCCCGCGGGGTTGTCTCTGTCTCAGCAGGTCGTGGGTTCAAGTCCCCCATCCAGAAACTTGAGCCCATAATCCAGGCTGACACTGCTGGTGGCAGTACCGAGGGAGTGCTGCACTGTCAGAGATGCCATCTTTTGGATGAGTCGTTAAACCGAGGCCCAGTCTGCCCTCTGAGGTGGACAGAAAAGACCCCATGGTCACTATTTGGAAGAAGAGCAGGGGAGATCTTCCTGGAGTTCTGGACAATATTTATTCCTCAATCAACATCACTAAAAAAAAGTTGATCTGGTCTTTATCACATTGCTGTTTGTGGGATCTTGCTGTGCGCAAATTGGCTGCTGCGTTTCCTACATTACAACAGTGACTACACTTCAAAAAGTATTTAATTGGCTGTGAAGCACTTTGGGATGTCCTGAGGCCGTGAATAGCGCTATATAAATGCAAGTCTTTTTAACTATTGCTGTCTCTCTTTTTATCGCTCTCTCTTGGTCTCTGCCTATCTTCCCCTCCCTCTTTCTCTTTCTCTGTCTATTTCTTTCTGTTTCTCTTTCTGCGTCTCTCCCTCTCTTTTTATCGTTCTCATTCTGTCTTTCTCCATCTCTTTCTCGAATGCTTTCTTTTTCCATCTCTTTCTCGAATTATTTCTTTCTCCATCTCTTAGAATCATAGAATCATAGAATGGTTACAGCACAGAAGGAGGCCATTTGGCCCGTCGAGCCCTTGCCGGTTCCCTGCAAGAGCAGTCCAGTTAGTCCCACTCCCCCGCCCTTTTTCCCGGAGCCCTGCAAATTTTTTCCCTTCAAGTACTTATCCAATTCCCTTTTGAAAGCCACGATTGAATCTGCTTCCACCGCCCTTTCGAGCAGTACATTCCAGATCATAGCCACTTGCTGTGTAAAAAAGATTTTCCTCATGTCCCCTTTTATTCTTTTGCCAATCACCTTAAACTTGTGTCCTCTGGTTCTCGACCGTTCTGCCAATGGGAACAGTTTCTCTCTATCTACTCATGATTTTGAACACTTCTATCAAATCTCCTTTCAACCTTCTCTGCTCTAAGGAGAACAATCCCAGCTTCTCCAGTCTATCCACTTAACTGAAGTCCCTCATTCCTGGAACCATCCTAGTAAATCTTTTCTGCACCCTCTCTAAGGCCTTCACATCCTTCCTATAGTGCGGTGCCCAGAATTGAACACAATATTCCAATTGTGGCTGAACCAGTGTTTTATAAAGTTTCACCATAACCTCCTTTCTTTATAAAGCCCAGGATCCCATATGCTTTTTTAACAACTTTCTCAACCTGCCCTGCCACCTTCAACGACCTGTGCACATGTACCCCCAGATCTCTCTGTTCCTGCACCCCCTTTAGAATTGTACCCTTTAGTTTATATTGCCTCTCCTCGTTCTTCCTATCAAAATGTATCACTTCGCACTTCTCTGCATTAAATTTCATCTGCCATATGTCTGCCCATTCCACCAGCTTGTCTATGTCCTCTTGAAGTCTATCACTATCCTCCTCACTGTTCACTACACTTGCAAGTTTTGCATCAGCTGCAAATTTGGAATTGTACCCTGTACACCCAAGTCCAAATCATTAATATATATCAAGAAAAGCAGTGGTCCTAGTACCGACCCCTGGGGAACACCACTGTACACCTCCCTCCAGTCCAAAAAACAACCGTTCACCACTGCTCTCTATTTCCTGTCACTTAGCCAATTTTGTATCCATGCTGCCACTACCCCTTTTATCCCATGGGCTTCAACTTTGCTGACAAGCCTATTATGTGGCACTTTATCAAATGCCTTTTGGAAGTCCATATACACCACGTCAACCCTTTCTGTTACTTCATCAAAAAACTCAATCAAGTTAGTTAAATACGATTTCCCTTTAACAAATCCGTGCTGGCTTTCCTTAATTAATCCACATTTGCCCAAGTGACTATTAATTTTGTCCCGGATTATTGTTTCTAAAAGTTTCCCCACCACCGAGGTTAAACTGACTGGCCTGTAGTTGCTGGGTTTATCCTTACAATCTTTTTAAACAAGGGTGTAAGATTTGCAGTTCTCCAGTCCTCCAGCACCACCCCGTATCTAAGGAGGATTGGAAGATTATGTCCCGTTCCTCCACAATTTCCACCCTTACTTCCCTCAGCAACCTAGGTTGCATCCCACCTGGACCGGGTGACTTATCTACTTTGACGTACAGCTCGCCTTTCTAATACCTCCTCTTTATCAATTTTTAGTTCATCGGTATCTCAACTACCTCTTCTTTTACTGTGACTTTGGCAGCATCGTCTTCCTTGGTAAAGACAGATGCAAAGTACTCATTTAGTACCTTGGCCACGTCCTCTGCCTCCATGAGTAGGCCTCCTTTTTGATCCCTCATCGGCCCCATCCCTGCTCTTTCTGTCCATTTACTGTTTACATGCCTATAGAAGACTTTTGGATTCCCCTTTATGTTGGCCACCAGTCTATTCTCATACTCTCTCTTTGCCCCTCTTATTTCCTTTTTCACTTCCCCTCTCAGCTTTCTATATTCAGCCTGGTTCTCACTTGTATTATCAACCTGACATCTGTCATATGCCCCCCTTTTCTGCTTCATCTGACTTTCTATCTCTTTCGTCATCCAGGGAGCTCTGACTTTGATTGCCCTACCTTTCCCCCTCGTGAGAATGTACCGAGACTGTACCCGAACCATCTCCTCTTTAAAGGCCGCCCATTGTTCGATTACAATTTTGCCTGCCAATCTTTGATTCTCTTTATCTCTTTCTCCATCTCGTTCTCTCTTTCTCTAACTCTCTCTTTCTCCATCACTTTCTCCATCTCTTTCTCCTATTATTTCTCATTCCCTATCTCTCTCTAACACTCTCCATCTCTTTCTCTAACTCTTTTTCTTTTTATCTCTTTCACTTCCTCTATCTCTTTATTACTTTCTCTAACTCTTACTCTTTATCTCTTTCCCTATCTCCTTCACTTCCTTTATCTCTTTCTCCATCTCTTTCTGTTTCTCTATCGTTAACTCTTTCTCTTTCCCTTTCTCCCTCTCTTTCTCTAACTCTTTCTCTTTCCCTTTCTCCCTCTCTTTCTCTAACTCTTTTTCTTTCCCTTTCTCCCTCTCTTTCTCTAACTCTTTCTCTTTCCCTTTCTCCCTCTCGTTCTCTAATTCTTTCTCTTTCCCTTTCTCCCTCTCTTTCTCTAACTCTTTCTCTTTCCCTTTCTCCCTCTCGTTCTCTAACTCTTTTTCTTTCCCTTTCTCCCTCTCTTTCTCTAACTCTTTCTCTTTCCCTTTCTCCCTCTCTTTCTCTAACTCTTTCTCTTTCCCTTTCTCCCTCTCATCCTCTAACTCTTTCTCTTTCCCTTTCTCCCTTCCTTTCTCTAACTCTTTCTCTTTCCCTTTCTCCCTCTCTTTCTCTTTCCCTTTCTCCCTCTCATCCTCTAACTCTTTCTCTTTCCCTTTCTCCCTCTCATCCTCTAACTCTTTCTCTTTCCATTTCTCCCTCTCATAGAATCATAGAATCATAGAAGTTTACAACATGGAAACAGGCCCTTTGGCCCAACATGTCCATGTCGCCCAGTTTATACCACTAAGCTAGTCCCAATTGCCTGTACTTGGCCCAATATATTAATGATTTGGACTTGAATGTAGGGGCATGATTGGCAAATTTGCAGATGACACAAAAATTGGCCGTGTAGTTGATAGTGAAGAGGATAGCTGTAGACTCCAAGAAGATATCAATGGGTTGGTGGAGTGGGTGGAAACTAAGAGAAAGAAAATACAAATGTTAGTTACGTATAAAACTAGCACCAATGTAAAAAGTCTTCCACCACAGATTTAAACATCAACTTTGATGAACGTTCAAAGTTTCAATAATTGTCAAAAAGGTATAGGTAGAATCATAGAATCATAGAAGTTTACAACATGCAATCAGGCCCTTCGGCCCAACATGTCCATGTCGCCCAGTTTATACCACTAAGCTAGTCCCAATTGCCTGCACTTGGCCCATATCCCTCTATACCCATCTTACCCATGTAACTGTCCAAATGCTTTTTAAAAGACAAAATTGTACCCGCCTCTACTACTGCCTCTGGCAGCTCGTTCCAGACACTCACCACCCTTTGAATGAAAAAATTGCCCCTCTGGACCCTTTTGTATCTCTCCCCTCTCACCTTAAATCTATGTCCCCTCGTTATAGACTCCCCTACCTTTGGGAAAAGATTTTGACTATCTACCTTATCTTAGCCCCTCATTATTTTATACACTTCTATAAGATCACCCCTAAACCTCCTACTCTCCAGGGAAAAAGTCTCAGTCTATCCAACCTCCCCCTATAAGTCAAACCATCAAGTCCCGGTAGCATCCTAGTAAATCTTTTCTGCACTCTTTCTAGTTTAATAATATCCTTTCTATAATAGGGTGACCAGAACTGTACACAGTATTCCAAGTGTGGCCTTACTAATGTCTTGTACAACTTCAACAAGACATCCCAACTCCTGTATTCAATGTTCTGACCAATGAAACCAAGCATGCTGAATGCCTTCTTCACCACCCTATCCACCTGTGACTCCACTTTCAAGGAGCTATGAACCTGTACTCCTAGATCTCTTTGTTCTATAACTCTCCCCAACGCCCTACCATTAACGGAGTAGGTCCTGGCCCGATTCGATCTACCAAAATGCATCACCTCACATTTATCTAAATTAAACTCCATCTGCCATTCATCGGCCCACTGGCCCAATTTATCAAGATCCCGTTGCAATCCTAGATAACCTTCTTCACTGTCCACAATGCCACCAATCTTGGTGTCATCTGCAAACTTACTAACCATGCCTCCTAAATTCTCATCCAAATCATTAATATAAATAACAAATAACAGCGGACCCAGCACCGATCCCTGAGGCACACTGCTGGTCACAGGCCTCCAGTTTGAAAAACAACCCTCTACAACCACCCTCTGTCTTCTGTCGTCAATCCAATTTTGTATCCAATTGGCTACCTCACCTTGGATCCTGTGAGATTTAACCTTATGTAACAACCTACCATGCGGTACCTTGTCAAAGGCTTTGCTAAAGTCCATGTAGACCACGTCTACTGCACAGCCCTCATCTATCTTCTTGGTTACCCCTTCAAAAAACTCAATCAAATTCGTGAGACATGATTTTCCCCTCACAAAACCATGCTGACTGTTCCTAATCAGTCCCTGCCTCTCCAAATGCCTGTAGATCCTGTCTCTCAGAATACCCTCTAACAACTTACCCACTACAGATGTCAGGCTCACCGGTCTGTAGTTCCCAGGCTTTTCCCTGCCGCCCTTCTTAAACAAGGGCACAACATTTGCTACCCTCCAATCTTCAGGCACCTCACCTGTAGCTGTCGATGATTCAAATATCTCTGCTAGGGGACCTGCAATTTCCTCCCTAACCTCCCATAATGTCCTGGGATACATTTCATCAGGTCCCGGAGATTTATCTACCTTGATGCGCATTAAGACTTCCAGCACCTCCCTCTCTGTAATATGTACACTCCTCAAGACATCACTATTTATTTCCCCAAGTTCCCTAACATCCATGCCTTTCTCAACCGTAAATACCGATGTGAAATATTCATTTAGGATCTCACCCGTCTCTTGTGGTTCCGCACATAGATGACCTTGTTGATCATTAAGAGGCCCTACTCTCTCCCTAGTTACTCTTTTGCCTTTTATGTATTTGTAGAAGCTCTTTGGATTCTCCTTTGCCTTATCTGCCAAAGCAATCTCATGTCCCCTTTTTGCCCTCCTGATTTCTCTCTTAACTCTACTCCGGCAATCTCTATACTCTTCAAGGGATCCACTTGATCCCAGCTGCCTATGCATGTCATATGCCTCCTTCTTCTTTTTGACTAGGGCCTCAATCTCCCGAGTCATCCAAGGTTCCCTACTTCTACCAGCCTTGCCCTTCACTTTATAAGGAATGTGCTTACCCTGAACCCCGGTTAACATACTTTTGAAAGCCTCCCACTTACCAGACGTCCCTTTGCCTGCCAACAGACTCTCCCAATCAACTTCTGAAAGTTCCTGTCTAATACCATCAAAATTGGCCTTTCCCCAATTTAGAATTTTAACTTTTGGGCCAGACCTATCATTCTCCATAGCTATCTTAAAACTAATGGAATTATGATCACTGGTCCCAAAGTGATCCCTCACTAACACTTCTGTCACCTGCCCTTCCTTATTTTCCAAGAGGAGGTCAAGTTTTGCCCCCTCTCTAGTCGGGCCATCCACATACTGAATGAGAAATTCCTCCTGAATACACTCAACAAATTTCTCTCTATCCAAGCCCCTAATGCTATGGCTGTCCCAGTTAATGTTGGGAAAGTTAAAGTCCCCTACTATTACCACCGTATTTTTCTTGCAGCTGTCTGTAATCTCCTTACATATTTGCTCCTCAATTTCCCGTTGACTATTTGGGTCTGTAGTACAATCCTATCAAAGTGATCTCTCCCTTCTTATTTTTCAGTTCTACCCATATAGACTCAGTGGGCGAACCCTCGGATATATCCCCTCTCACTACTGCCGTGATGTTCTCCCTAATCAAGAACGCAACTCCCCCTCCTCTCTTACCTCCTGCTCTATCTTTCCTATAGCATCTGTACCCTGGAACATTGAGCTGCCAGTCCTGCCCCTCCCTTAGCCATGTTTCAGTAATAGCTATAACATCCCAGTCCCATGTACCCATCCATGCCCTGAGTTCATCTGCCTTGCCCATCAGACTTCTTGCATTGAAATAAATGCAGTTTAATCTAGACTTCCCTTGGTCTTTGCCCTGCTTTCTCAGACCATCTGTCCGGTCATGTTTTGTACACTCTCCCTTACTGCCTTTTGTTTCTGTCACCACTTTACTTCCCACTGACTTCCTGCATCGGTTCCCATCCCCCTGCCACATTAGTTTAAACCCTCCCCAACAGCACTAGCAAACACTCCCCCTAGGACATTGGTTCCAGTCCTGCCCAGATGCAGACCGTCCAATTTGTCCTGGTCCCACCTCCCCCAGAACCGGTTCCAATGGCCCAGGAATTTGAATCCCTCCCTCTTACACCATCTCTCATCCTCTAACTCTTTCTCTCTCCCTTTCTCCCTCTCTTTCTCTAACTCTTTCTCTTTCTCTATCATTTCCTTTGCCACAGACCAGATGTATGGGACATGTGAAATTGATTGGGGCAGAGCGATGGTCTCCACCATCTACAAGTCGTACATTGTGTCCGTCTTCGTCTGTTGCTTCTTCCTGCCGGTGTCAGTCATGCTCTTCTCATACGTCTCGATCATCAACACTGTCAAGTCGAGCCGGGCTCTGGCAGGTGTGGCCGATCTGGGAGAGCGCCAAAGGAAACTGGAGAGGGATGTGACCAGGGTGAGCTTTTCTACAGCAGACTGAGGCGGGTCATTTTCACTCGATTTACACCCCGCCCAATTTACACTCACCCAATCTAGTGTCACACTCACCCAGCGTAGTGTCACACTTACCCAATCTAGTGTCACACTCACTCAGCGTAGTGTCACACTCACTCAGCGTAGTGTCACATTTACCCAATCTAGTGTCACACTCACTCAGCGTAGTGTCACACTTACCCAATCTAGTGTCACACTCACTCAGCGTAGTGTCACACTCACTCAGCGTAGTGTCACACTCACCCAATCTAGTGTCACACTCACTCAGCGTAGTGTCACACTCACCCAGCGTAGTGTCACACTTACCCAACCTAGTGTCACACTCATTCAGCCTAGCGTCACACTCGCCTAGCCTAGTCTCACACTGGACTATTGCAATTGTCTCCTGGCTGGCCTCCCATCTTCCACCCTCCATAAAGTTGAGCTCATCCAAAACTCTGCTGCCCGTACCCTAACTCACACCGAGTCCTGTTCACCCATCACCCCCTGTGCTCACTGACCTACATTGGCTCCTGGTCCATGAACACCTCGACTTTAAAGTTCTCATCTTTGTTTTCGAATCCCCCACGGCCTCGCCCCTCCCTATCTCAATAATCTCCTCCAGCCTTACAACCCTCCGAGATCCCTGCGTTCTTCCAATTCTTGCCTTTTGCACATCCCCGATTTTCATCGTTCCATCATTGGCGGCCGTGCCTTCAGCTGTCTGGGCTCTAAGCTCTGGAATTCCCTCCCTAAACCTCTCTGCCTCTCTACCTCTCTCTCCTCCTTTAAGACGCTCCTTAAAACCTAATTTTTTGACCAAGCTTTAGGTCACCTGTCCTAATATCTCCTTATGTGGCTCGGTGTGACATTTTGTCTGATAAATCGCTCCTGTGAAGCGCCTTGGGATGTTTTACTATGTTAAAGGCGCTGTGTAATGTGTTGTTGTTGTTGTTGTTGTTATGTCACACTCACCAATCCCAGCGACACACTCACTTACCCAGCCTAGTATCACACTGACTCAGATTAGTGTCACATGCACCCAGCCTAGAGTCACATTCACTTTGCCTAGTGTCACACTCACCCAGCCCAGTGTCACACTCACCCAGATTAGCATCACAATCACTTTGCCTAGTGTCACACTGACCCAGACTGGCGTCTCATGCACCCAGGGTCACACTCAAAGTTGCCTAATGTCTCATGCACCCAGCCTAGTATCACACTCACCCAGACTAGTGTCACACAACAAGCCCAGTGACACACTCACCCAGCCTAATATCACACTCACCCAGCCTAATGTCACACTCACCCAGGCAGCATTACATTCATCTAGCCTAGTGTCACTTTCACCCAGCCTAGTGTCACACTTATCCAGCTGACTGCCACACTCACCCAGCCCAGCGACACACTCGCCTTGCCTAATGTCACACTCACCCAGCCCAGCGGCACACTCGGGCTGCCTTGTGTCACACTCACCCAGCCTAGTGTCACACTTATCCAGCCTAGTGTCACATTCACCCAGCCCAGCGGCACACTCGCACTGCCTTGTGTCACACTCACCCAGCCTAGTGTCACACTCGGGCTGCCTTGTGTCACACTCACCCAGCCTAGTGTCACACTCGCGCTGCCTTGTGTCACACTCACCCAGCCTACTGTCACACTTATCCAGCCTAGTGTCACATTCACCCAGCCTGTTGCATACTAACACGTGAAGTGTTAATCTGGCGATCGATCTCACATTGAAGCAGTGATGGAAGGTTTTGGCTGGTCTCCTGTTACCTGACCTTGTTCCACCGTTTACAGATGTCCATGGTGATCTGCACCGCGTTCATTATCGCCTGGTCACCGTATGCGGTGATCTCCATGTGGTCAGCGAGTGGTCACGCTGTCCCGAAGCTCGCCAGCGTGCTCTGCAGTCTCTTCGCCAAGTCCGCCAGCTTCTACAACCCCATCATTTACTTCGGAATGAACGGCAAGTTCCGGCGGGAAGTTTGTGTCCTCCTGCTCTGCGCTGGCGAGAAGGACAGCGTGAAACTGAAGCGGATCTTGCAGCGACCTCCGAGAGAGCCGGCTGAAGAGTTCCGGGAGGGGCCTGTACCAGCCTTCGACTCCAGCCCAGGGCTGGAGAGCCCGGTGAAAGGTCCTCAGGAATGGTCCTACTTTCCCAACAGTGAGAATTCCGGCTACGAATGCGACAGACTGTAGGGATTTGCGGGAAACGAGAATACGAGCTGCTGTAATGACGTGGGTGCGTTGTACGAATCAACGGTGCGTACAGCGACCGACAGGAAGCCTCGCCCGTTGTCCGCCATATTTGCAAGTCGCAGACGTGCAGCCCTTTCCTGTAATCGGCCCTGTAATGTGTATCTTATTTATTCATAGTGTAAGGGTCATTTTGTGAGGATCTGCTTCTGGCATTGAGTCTCACTAGATGGCAGATAAGGCTTTAACACTCTCGGGCCCATTTGGTACCCACACTGGGAGTGGGGATAGGGCTATAACACTATGGGGCCCATTCTGTACCCACACTGGGAGTGGGGATAGGGCTATAACACTATAAGGCCCATTCTGTACCCATACTGGGTGAGGATAGGGCTATAACACTATAGGGCCCATTCTGTACCCACACTGGGAGTGGGGATAGGTCTATAACACTATATGGCCCATTCTGGGACCCACATTCCCACACGGCCCTACAGTATAGCCCTATCTCCACTCCCAGTGTGGGGTCTCATTAGACAGGAGTGTGGGGACCCCACATAATGCTTTAGTTTTATTTCTGACTGACGGCCCCATGGAATGGGCTCAATGCAGGAGCAGTTTCGTAAAATGATCCCTGAAGTTAAGATCCTTTCAGAGTGACAGATACACACACTCTACAGATTAACATTGATTTACATTTGATAGGTGCAGTAGAATGTTAAAGTAACAATTCCAATGTTTTGATTTGAACAGTAAGTGACTTTTCACAATAAGTTGACCTAGAAGGCATCTCCCCAAAAAAGTGAGCAACTCTGAGCAGAGTACATAATAAACGGGCGTCTTCAATTCTGACGCGGGGCAGTAAATTTCAGTCTACATGTTGAATTAGTTACAACTTTTTTTTCGTGTGTTGCAAAATTCCAGTCACTCGAAGGATGAACTTTCTGCAGCTTTTCCTGCCTTTGCCCAGCTCGTCCTCATTCCCTGCAACTGTTGCTGGGCCTCTTGCACTGGAATGAAATTCAGACTTGATTGATTAGCTTGTCATATATTTCAGTCGGGGCCCACCTTGCTGATCAGCTCCCACATTCCACATTGCTCACTTCTGTCAGCGTAGGTTTTCGGATCGGTCATGCCTGAACTGGGTGTGACCGAACGGGGGGCGGGGGGATAAGGGGTAGGGATCTGGCAAGCATGATCTCGGCCCGTTTAATGCTTCACATGCGTTTGGTGTCAGCTGTGGCTCAGTGGGTATCACTCTCGCCTCTGTGTCAGAAGGTGATGGGTTCAAGCCCCACTCCAGAGACTTGAGCCCATAATCCAGGCTGACACTCCCAGTGCAGTACTGAGGGAGTGCTGCACTGACGGAGAGTGCTGTCTTTCAGATGAAACGTCAAAAGTGAGGTCCTGTTTGCCCTCTCAGGTGGTAAAAGATCCCATGGCACTATTTCCAAGAGGAGTTCTCCTGGTGTCCTGGGCCAATATTTATCCCTCAACCAACATTAATAAAACAGATTATCTGGGTCATTATCACATTGCTGTTTGTGGGACCTTGCTGTGCGCAAATTGGCTGCCATGTTTCCTACATTACAACAGTAACCACACTTCATTGGCTGTAAAGAGCTTTGGGATGTTGAAGGCGCTATATAAATGCAAGTTCTTTCTTTTCCAGTTCTGATTTTGATTGCCTGATATTGGTTCTTAGGATCTTCAGGCAGCCTCTTGAAATCCAGCTCTGTAAGTAATAGCCCTGGACGGCCACTTTCAACAAGTGGGAGAAACCAAAAAAGAAAGAAAGAAAGATAAAGAAAGACGACCTTGCCTTTATACAGCACCTTTCACTTCCTCAGCATATCCCCAAGTGTCTCACAGCCAATGAAGTACTTCTGAAGTGTGGCAGGCAATTTGCGCACAGCAAGATCCCACAGAGTGACTGGTCAATCTGGTTTAGGAGCAGATGGTTTTTCAGTAGAGTAGAGCAAACATGTTGTCAGGGCTAAATCCTTGACATTGGGTTCATACAGCCCAACCCTCGGCTCACTGAAAGCTTCAAACTCCAGCTTCAAAAATCTTTAGAGGGCCGAGCCCAGCTTACAGCCACATCAAACAGTGTGATAAAGGCTTCATATCTCCAACGCAGCTGGGGTTAACCCCTTGATCCCCTCTCAGTCTTTTAGCCTTCCTGTCTATTGAGCCGATGTTATCTAGCATTGCCAATGTGTTACTCAGAGTAAACGGACTTAATTAATGGGTTACTGCTCTCTAAGCAAAGTACTCGAAGCACAACCTGTAACTGATTGATGAGGGGGGCTCAATCGATGCACAATACCCTTGGGTCTGTGAAGGAGATACTATGGACGGCAAACAGTACTGTACAAAATGTCAATAGAAGGGAAATTTAAAGTTTGAATGACTATTTTAAGGAATGTAGAAATGTAGCATATTCCTCCGTGAATGAAAAGATAAACAACAAGATCAAACACAAAGAAGATGAAGAATATCGGGGGTTTTGGTCAAATGAGCGACTCGCTAAAATTACAGCACAGAAGGCGGCCATTTGGCCCATCATCCCCCTGATCGTACTATCTCTTCAAGAACTGTAATTTGCATTTATTCAGTGCTTTTAACGTAGGCGAATGTCCCAAGGCGCTTCACAGAGGAGAAAAAGGAATGGGGTGGGGTGGGGGGCGAGCCCTTACAGGAGGGTTTGTAGAGGTCGCTGAAAGCTTTGATGAAGTGAAGGCTTTTAAAGGTGGGGAGGCGATTTGAGGGGTTTAGGCAGCCAAGGCAGCTGAAGGCTGTGCCACTGAAAGTACATAGAATTACATAAAATTAGCACAGAAACAGGCCATTCGGCCCAACTGGTCTGTACCGGTGTTTATGCTCCACACGAGCCTCCTCCCTCCCTACTTCTTTTCACCCTGTCAGCATATCCTTCTTTCCTTTCTCCCTCATGTGTTTATCTAGCTTCCCCTTAAATGCATCCATGTTATTCGCCTCAACCACTCCTTGTGGTAGTGAGTTCCAGATTCTCACCACTCTCTGAGTAAAGAAGTTTCTCCTGAATTCCCTATTGGATTTATTAATGACTATCTTATATTTATGGCCCTTAGATTTGGTCTCCCCCACAAGTGGAAACATCTTCTCTACATCTACCCTATTGAACCCCTTCAGAATATTAAAGACCTCTATCATGCCTCCCCTCAGCCTTCTCTTTCCTAAAGAAAAGAGCCACCACCTGTTCAGCCTTTCCTGATAGGTATAACCTCTCAGTTCTGGTATCATCCTTGTAAATCTTTTTTACATCCTCTCCGGTGCCTCTATATCCTTTATATATGGAGACCAGAACAGTGCACAGTACTCCAAGTGTGGTCTAACCCCAGAGATTAGTTTGCATTTTTAATGGCCTTATTAACGTGTGTCGCTACTTTTACTGATTTGTATATCTGTACCCCCAGATCCCTTTGCTCCTGTATCCCTTTTAGACTCTTATTATCCAAGGAGTATGTGGCCTCCTTTTTCCTCCTACTAAAATACACCACCTCACACTTAGCTATATTGAAATTCATTTGCCATTTACATGCCCATCCTGCAAGTTTATTAACATCTTCTTGTATTTTGTCTCAGTCTTCCTATAGTATTAACTAAACCCCCCCAATTTAGTGTTGTCCGCAAATTTAAAAATTGTACTTCTGATTCCCGAATCCAAATTGTTAATGTAAATTGTGAACAACAGTGGTCCCAGCACCGACCTCTGTGGAACACCACTTCCCACCTTTTGCCAATCTGAGTAGCTACCCTTAACCCCTACACTCTGTTTTCTGTTTTGTAGCCAGCTTGCTGTCCATTCTGCTACCTGTCCCCTGAATCCACATGCTCTGACCTTAGTCATGAGTCTGTTATGTGGTACCTTATCGAAGGCCTTTTGAAAATCAAGTATATTACATCTACTACATTACCCTTGTCGACTCTTTCTGGAACTTCTTCAAAGAATTCAATAAGGTTGGTCAAGCAGGACCTAATTATCTGGCATTTTTTTTTAAATGGCCACAAAAGCTGCTAGATTGTTCTCAAAGTCCAACTGGTTCACTCGCGTCCTTTAGGGAAGGGGTCCCAGTTTGGCCTACTTGTGACTCCAGTCCCACACTATGCGGTTGACTCCTAATGCCCCCAGGGATGGGGAAGCATGTAATTACAGGAGTGGTGAGTTTTATTTACTAAGCCATGTTCCCCCCTCTCTCTTCTTCACCTCCACACAGGCAGCCAGCGGGAATCACCATATGGGGAATCCAAGTACAATCCACAGTGTAATATGTTAGCACAGCAACACGGTACAACACCCCCCAAACGAGAGGCTGGGAGTAATTTTGCCAGCCCATATTTCTGGTGGTCCGTGATTTCCTGAGCTTTTAAACTCTTGGGCGCAATGCGTGCCTGGATTTCCGATACGTGCTCCCGCAGGCGAGGCTCCGTGTTGGAAGGCGGGTTTGTGAAACCGCCCCCAGTAAGCTGACAAGGCAATTCTTTTTTTTTCAAACTAGTGAAATGATTGCAACATTGCCTGCAGTCATTTGATGAACATAGGTTTTTCTTTTCATATACAAGATGGCAATGGAGTTGGGAAAAGATACTTCAGAAATGTGCTCTGCAGTGCCGACTAGTGGCTAGAGCACACAACTACACCGTGACTATTGACATAGCAAAATTGAATGGGAAATGTTGACACAGTAATTCACAACAGGCGATCTCTCATTTTTTTTGTTGAATTGAAGAATTTCATCAAAGAATCAGCAGAAAACACAATCAAGCACTTACCTGTGTTTCCACTGAAACATAGGAACAGGAGGAGGCCATTCAACCCCTCGAGCCTGCACCGCCATTCATTTAGATCATGGCTGATCTGCACCTCAACTCCATTTACCTGCCTTGGTTCCGTAACCTTTAATACCCTTACCTAACTAAAATCTATCGATCTCAGTCTTGAAAGCTCCAATTGACCCCCAGCCTCAACAGCTTTTTTGGGGAGAGAGTTCCAGATTTCCACTACCCTTTGTGTGAAGAAATGCTTCCTGACATCACCCCTGAATGGCCTAGCTCTAACTTTAAGGTTATGCCCCCTTGTTCTGGACTCTCCCACCAGAGGAAATAGTTTCTCTCCACCTACACAATCAACTCTTTTTAACATTTTAATCACGTCCTCACTATTTATTTGAGCTGTTTCAAATTCTAAAGGTCACTTTTTATATTTAAATTCCAAAATCTTCACACGTTCACTGTGCTTGTTGACAAGCTAAACTATTTGGGCAATGCTTCACAGAATTTGTGATCAGACTGTGTTAACCTTTGAAAAAAAAGGCATGTTTAACCATTCAGCGGTTGCTTGAGCAATGAAATCAAAAACCAAACAATATTTTATTCAAAGAATAATGTGAACTAGAAGCTGGTCTATGGTTTTGTGCGTGCCCATCTGCTGTTGAAACCCTCATCCATGCCTTTGCTACCTCCAGACTCGACTATTCCAATGCTCTCCTGGCCGGCCTCCCACTTTACATCCTCTGTAAACTCGAGCTCATCCAAAACTCTGCTGCCCTTATCCTAACTCACACCAAATCCCGATCACCCATCACCCCTGTGCTCGCTGATCCACATTGGTCCCGGTCCGGCAAAGCTTCAATTTTAAAATTCTCATCCTTGTTTTCAAATCCCTCCATGGCCTCGCCCCTCCCTATCTCTGTAACCTCCTCCAGCCCTACAACCCTCAGAAATCTCTGCGCTCCTCCAATTCTGGCCTCTTGCGCATTTCCGATTTTCATCGCTCCACCATTGGCAGCCGTGCCTTCAGCTGCCTAGGCTCTAAGCTCTGGAATTCCCTCCCTAAACCTCTCCGTTTCTCCATCTCTCTCTCTCCTCCTTTAAGACGCTCCTTAAAACCTACCTCTTTGACCAAGCTTTTGGTCACCTGTCCTAATATCTCCTTATTTGGCTCGGCGTCAAATTTTGTTTGATAATCGCTTCTGTGAAGCACCTTGGGATGTTTTACTACGTTAAAGGTGCTATATAAATGGCAAGTTGTTGTTGTTGTTCTTATGACATTCATCTTTCAGATGAGACATTAAACCGAGGCCCCGTCTGCCCTCTCGTGTGGAGGTAAAAGATCCCACGGCACTATTTCAAAGAAGAGCAGGGGAGTTCTCCCTGGTGTCCTGGCCGATATTCATCCCACAACCAATATCACCAAAAAGCAGATTATCTGGTCTCTCATCATATTTGCTGTTTGTGAGACCTTGCTGTTCGCAAATATTTGTCTTCAAAAGTAATTCATTGACTGTGAGGAACTTTGGGGCATCGTAAGGACATCGTAAGGTGCTATTATACATGCATGTTCTTTCTTACGTCACTGAGAGGTTTCAGATCATATCCTTGAACATAAGGAGGTCTTTCAGCCCATCGAGCCTGTGCCAGCTCTCTGTAGGAGCTCTCATTCCCCTGCTCTTTCCCCATACCCTTGTAAATTTTTCTTTTTCAATATTCATCCACTTCCTTTTTAAAAGTCTATTATGGGGTTCAGTTTCCACCTCTGTTTCTGTTGGACATTTCTTGTTCTAACAACCCTCTGCATAAAGTCATTTCTTCTAACCTTTTCCTTTGTTCTGTCAGTGATGATCTTAAATCCTGGCCAATATTTATCCCTCAACCACCATCACTAAAACAGATTATCATATTGCTGTTTGTGGGATCTTGCTGTGCGCAATTTGGCTGACATGTTTCCTGCATTACAACAGTGACTACACTTCAAAAAAGTACTTCATTGGCTGTAAAGTGCTTTGGGTCGTCCTGAGGTTGTGAAAGGCGCTGTAGAAATGCAAGGCTTTCTTATTTTATGCCCTCTCGTTACCGACTCACTGATCAGCAGAAATAGTTTTTTTCCCGATTTACTTGATCAAAACCCCATATAATTTTGAACACCTTTCACGGATCTCCTCTTAACCTTCTCTGTTCTAGTTAAAATTTTCTCTAACCTCTCCTCATAATAAAGCCTCTCATCCCCTGTATCATCTTAGAGAATCTTTTCTGCCTTCTCTCCATGGCCTTGACACCCTTCCCAAAATAAGGCACCCAAAACCGGAGGCAATAATCTAACGTCATAGTGTAGAGAACATTGAAAAAACTGCAAGGATCGTTCAACACTCAAAGGGTTACTATCATCGAATCATACAGCACAGGAGGAGGCCATTCAGTCCATCATGCCTGTGCTGGCTCTTTGAAAGAGCTATCCAATTAGTCCCACCCCCCTGCTCTTTCCCTGCAGCCCGGAAAATGTTTCCTCTTCAATTTTGAAAGTTATTATTGAATCTGCTTCCACCACCCTTTCCGGCAACGCATTCCAGATCGTAACAACTCACTGTGTAAAAAATATTTTCTCATGTTGCTTCTGATTCTTTTGCCAATCACCTTAAATCTGTGTCCTCTGGTTACTGACCTTTCTGCCACTGGAAACAGATTCTCCTTATTTACTCTAGCAAAAACCTTTATAATTTTGAACACCTCTATTAAATCTCCCCTTAACCTTCTTTGCTCTAAGGAGAACAATCCCAGCTTCTCCAGTTACTTTCAAGTGAAATTTGCAGACATCAGTGATCCAGACACAAAGAGGAGTTTTAATTATGCAGTTATGACTTTATTTTAGTGACAAACAAGTCATCTAAAGCATGCATTCCACACATAGGAAAAAAAGGAGTATACTAGAGAAAATACAAGCCTGTAGGCGGTAAAGGTTAACTATAAACCCAATTGTCCTGCAAAAGCATAAAACAGTTTATATTTTATATGCAAATAAACTATTAAGAGAGGCGCTGCACAAAATCCAACAGGAAGCAGATGCTCCACAGCTGATTCAGAGGACAGAACGACGGGCTTATAGGGACTGTATCGTTAGCTTGGATTGTGCTGTTTGACAATTGCTAACTGAAAACCTATTGAAAGAAAGAACTTGCATTTCTATGACTTCAGGATGTCCCAAAGTGCTTCGCAGCCAATGAAGTGTAGTCACAGTTGTAATGTTGTAAAGCAGCAGCCAATTTTACACACAGCAAGCTCCCACAAACAGCAATGAGATAATTACCAGACAATCTGTTTTAGTGATATTGGCTGAGGGGTAAATGTTGGCCCCAGGGAGAACTCCTCTGCTCTTCTAAATAATGCTGCGTGATCTGTTTACGGCCACCTGAGAGGCAGCGAGGGCCTTAGTTTCACATTTCATCTGAAAGACAGCATCTCTGACAGTGCAGCACTCCCTCAGTACTGCATTGGGAGTATCAGCCTGGATTATGTGCTGAAGTCTCCTGGAGTGGGACTTGAACCCACAACCTTCTGACATCCGAGGCGAGAATAAGAGCCACGGCTGATACCGTAGTGCGGCCTACATTGTGATCTAAAGCTATTCCTACTTCTCTAATTATTAATGTGTTTGGATAGAGCTGAAGTTTTGGAGGCTGGAAGCAAGCGCAAACTTGACGGAAGGTTTAGCGTGCGCCAGGAGGCTTTTATATCAATCAGTGTTGAGTGGAGCTCCCACCAACTTTCAGCTCCTTCATTTGGGGGAGGCATTCTGTCCCTGTGCGTGTCGCCCTGTCACCCCCCCTCCCCCATTTCCTGTTTGCAAACACATCCCCATTGCGAAGCTTTCCTGTTGGCTTTGCGCCACGCGATGGTTTGAGTTAACAAGGGAAGATTCAGCGAGACTTTCAACCTAGAGTCTAAACAAGTGGTCCCATTGCTCAGATTGAGACTGAAAACTCTTGGATGGATCGGAGCATGATCTGATCTGAGTGTTTGGGCAACGATTGTACCCTGTTGTCTGCTGATGCTAGACATGACCATGAAAACCTTCTAATCTGGGAGCAACATAACCTTGGCATTTCATCAACATTTGATTCTAACAAAAGCATCATCAGAGTAACTCCTCCATCCAATCACAGCACATGGAAAGTTTGACAAATGGTGAGCAAAATCAACATTTCTTTACTTCATGCCTCTTTCATTGAATTAAAGAAAGAAAGACTACAGCGCCTTTCACTATCTCAGGACGTCCCAAAGCGCTTTACAGCCAATGAAGCACTTATTGAAGTGTAGTCACTGTTGTAATGTAGGAAAAGTGGCAGCCAATTTGCGCACAGCAAGATCCCACAAAAAGCAATGAGGTAAATGATCAGATAATCTGTTTAGGGAATGTTGGTTAAGGGCTAAATGTTGACCAGGACACTGGGGAGAACTCCTCTAGTAGTGGCTCCGAAAGGGCCGAGCACATCACGGCTTGGAGTTTATTTTGCAATTTGCACCCAGAGACACGGATAACCTGGGCACAAACCCAGTAGATGCAGCTTAAAAGATGGTGGGATTTTTGAGCGTAAGTGAGTTACGCGGGCTGTTACGATGCGCCCAAGTCGCCTCGATCTTTTACGTCCGTCCAGCAAATCCTCCGCTTGAATGAAACGCCGCCCATAAAACAGGCCCCGCCCACAAAACTGGCCGCACCCACAACACCGGCCCTGCCCCCAACTCTCAAATGCAAGTATCCTCCGAATGCGTTTGTTCTGGACGGTCCCTCAACATTGTGACCAGATTTTCAGGCGCAGCTGGAACGAAAGCCATTCTTTTGGACTTTCAATTGCAATTTCTTGAGTGTTTTTTTTAAATGTATTGTTACTGAGACCTGCTCTGTGTTTTCTATTTCTTTTGAATGGATTTTTATGGCAAAGTATAAGTCACATTAAAAATTGAATAGCTTCCCCGATTGCAAGTTCTTAAATATGCTGTGCCTAATGAGCATGAATGATGGTTAAATGAAGAGTTGAAACTTTAAATTTTAAGACGCAAAGAAGAAATATATTGTGTGGTTTGAAGTTTCCTTGGGCCCCACTTGTTTACGCTGATTTACACCCATTTTGAGTTCGGGAGTATTCTGATGAGATTGGGAGGAGACTTGGGTGTAACTTAACATCGGCAAAATGGGCACAACATTGGGCACAGTTTTGGGTTATGCCCACATACGTGTCAGCTGTGGCTCAGTGGGTAGCACTCTCAGCTCTGAGTCAAATAATCGTGGGTTCATAGTCCCACTCCAGAGACTTGAGCACAATATCCAGGCTGACATTCCAGAGGGAGTGCTGTACTGTCTTTTGGATGAGATATTAAACCGAGGCCCGGCTTGCCCTCTTAGGTGGATGTAAAGGATTCCATAGTACTGTCTTGAAGAAGAGCAGGGGAGTTCTCCCTGGTGTCTTGGGCCAATGTTTATCACTAAGATAGATTATCTGGCCGTTATTACATTGCTGTTTGTGGGATCTTGCTGTGTGCCAGTTGGCTGCTTTGTTTTCTACATTACAACAGTGACTACACTTCAATCATCCTTCTTTGGCTGTGAAGCACTTTGGGATGTCCTGAGGTTGTGAACGATGCTATATAAAAGTAAGTTTGCTCATAAGTGTACAGCTCTTTCAGAGAGCCAGTGCAGGTGCAATGGGCCAAATCCAATGATTCTCAGCACACACACAGACAGAGAGTTGCCCAAAGAATGTAATGTTTGTATTTATAGATTTAATTGAGGGGCTGAATGCCAAATTAAGGTATTTTCCTCCAAATTATAACAAACCCTGAAATCATTATTCAATGTGGTGGACACACTTCAACCTCTAATTAGATTACTCTCCTGCTTAATTGGCTCTATTTTAAAACAGATTTTCAATTACTGGTTGAAAGTGCTTGAACTGCAAGTTACTGAGTTACCAGGTAAGACTGTCTATGGGGGCTGTGTGTTTGAATTGATTGGTGGTGAAAGAATTAAAGCACAGAAGGCTACTTTAAGCATGACACATAAAGTAGAATTTAAACATTAGGTTTTGGTAACATTTGGGGCTTGCTAAGTGTGCCCCGGGATTTTGTTACCCTTTCAACATCTGGAATTTGTGGTGGTCTGTTCTGATGGGCGTGTGGATTTAATGCCACTGGTGCTATTGACTCTTTATTCATTCTCAGGATGTGGGCACTGCTGGCAAGGCTGGCATTTATTGCCCATTCCTAGTTGTCCCTTGAGTGGTTTGATACAACTGAGTGGCTTGCTAGGCCACTTCAGAGGGTAATTAAGAGTCAACCACGTTAGTGTGGGACTGGAGTCACATATAGGTCCAGACCAGGTAAAGACGGCAGTTTTCCTTCCCTAAAGTGGCATAGAATCATAGAATCTTACAGCACAGAAGGAGGCCATTCGGTCCATCATGCCTGTGCCAGCTCTTTGAAAGAGGTATCCAATTAGTCCCATTTCCCCTGCATCAGTAACTGCACTTCAATAACCCTTTTTTGGCTGTAATGCGCTTTGGGACGTCCTGAGGTCGTGAAAGTTGCTATATAAAAGCAAGCTTGCTCATATATGGACGACTCTTTCAGAGAGCCAGTACAAATACAATGGGCCGAATGGCCTCCTTCTGTGCTGTAAAATCCAATGATTCTCAGCACACACACAGACGGGAAGCAAATTTTTCCTTAGCAAGTATTTATCCAATTCCCTTTTGAAAGTTATTATATACCCTTTCAGACAGTGCATTCAGATCATAAAAACTCACTGCGTAGAATGTTTTAAAGACCATGAAAAGCATAGTATGGGAGCTGGAATCACATCAGTAAATTAGTTTTCTTTTTAAATAACCATCCAGCAGCCATCACATCTTGATGCCAGCCCTCAAATGACAGGGGAGAGAGGAGGGGGGAAGTGAGGGAGATCAGCGGCTGTGTATTCTAATCACTAAGGCAGCCAATTAAAGGAAGGTGGGGGGGATGAAGGGAGATTCCAATTATCCACACAAGGTGGACAAAGGGTTGGGAAGGGCCCAAAGGATATTTATTAATCCAAACAGTGGTTGGTCCTTAATCCAGCCTGTGGGGACTAACACTAGAGGGAGTGATACTTGTGTTCAGTGAGGAGCCACAGATGCTAGATGTGAGGGAATATAAATATGAAGAAAGACTTGAAAAATTGGGCCTTTTTCTCATTAGAACAATTAAAATTAGAGGGGTGATATGGTGGATGAGTTTAAAATTAAGACGGGATGGGATGTGGTAGATAGAAGCAGACTGTTTCTGGTAGTTGAGGAGGTCAAGAACAAGGATCCATAGATACAAGATTAAATGTAAGAGATTTAAAATCAGGAGAAACTTCTTCACACAGAGAGTTGTGAATCTGTGGAATTCACTTCCCGGGTCAATGGTGAGGCAGAAACTATGTCAACATTCAAGATGAGATTGGATAGGTGGATGAAGGATCAGGGGAACAGGATGGGAAAATGTGATTAGAACTATTTGCTCGTGCGGAGGGTAAATACCAACACGGACTGGTTGGGCCGAATGGCCTGTTTCTGTGTTATAACTCCCATATATTTCTGTGAGAGGGGGATCGCCATACAGATTCAGACAACTCCACTCCAGGATTTAAAATCTAGGTCTGTAGCGAGTTGAGGGACAGCAGTGCGCTGGTGTTGCTGACTCCAAGTTTGCAGAATCAAGAAGGAATGTCGTAGCAGTTAAGTGGGAGAGGGAGTTGGATGCAGATTACTGCAACACGTAAAATAAAGGATACTTTAAAAATAGCGAGAGGATATGGCACCTTATATATCTCTCTGAGAAGACAGGGCTTGTAACAAGAGAAAATAGCAGTGATTACACGAGCAATTAATTTGTCAACTTTATGCTCAGTAAGATGTATTTCAAGACATCTAAAAGGAAAAAGGGGCCTTTCAGATAACTGATAGGAAGGTGTAAAAAACAGTTAGCACTAACAAACATACTACCTTGGACAAGCTAAAGTGAATCTAGAAAAAGTGGAATAATAGAAAATCGTTCAAACAATTGGAAAGTTTTTTCTCTCTCGCTTACGCTAGGGGGTCAAAGTTCAGTTAGGGAGTGTATGGGGCCATTTTAGGGCGATTTGTGGTGGATCGTCAATGACAATGAATATGGGAAAAGAATTGAACAGATACCTTAGCCTAGAAATTCCACAATTCCACTATTTTTTGGGGGTAAAAATGGAAGATTTGCCATAGATAGGGGGAGGAGGAGGGGGGGATGTCAGGATTTTGGGTGGGACTCAGAAACATCAGAGTTCCATCAATTCTAACACACACCATAAATCCCAGAGGAAGCAAGAGTGGGCGTGAGAAGTGTCATAGGAGCAGTAGGCCATTCAGCCCCTCGAGCCCATTCCGCCATTCAATTAGATCATGGCTGACCTGTATCCTAACTCCATTTACCCGCCTTGGTTCCATAACCCTTAATACCCTTACCTAAAAAAAATCTATCAATCTCAGTTTTGAAATTTTCAATTGACCCCCAGCCTCAACAGCTTTTTGGGGGGAGAGAGTTCCAGATTTCCACTCCCCTTTGTGTGAAGAAGTGCTTCCTGACATCACCCCTGAATGGCCTAGCTCTAATTTTAAGGTTAAGCCCCCTTGTTCTGGACTCTCCTACCAGAGGAAATAGTTTCTCTGTATCTACCCTATCAAATCCTTTAATCATCTTAAACACCTCAATTAGATCACCCCTTAATCTTCTATACTCAAGGGAATACAAGCCTAGTCTGTGCAACCTGACCTCATAAATTAACCCTTTTAGACCTGGTACTGGTGTTGGTGGTACTGGTGCTGGTACTGGTGTTACTGATGCTGGTACTGGTATTGGTGCTGGTGCTGGTACTGGTGTTACTGATGCTGTTACTGGTACCGGTACTGGTACTGGTGCTGGTACTGGTGTTACTTGTAGACAATTTTACAACACCAAGTTATAGTCCAGCAATTTTATTTTAAATTCACAAGCTTTCGGAGGCTTCCTCCTTCCTCAGGTGAACGATGGTGTTACTGGTACTGGTACTGGTATTGGTGCTGGTACTGGTGTTACTTGTACTGTTGTTACTGGTACTGGTGTTGACGTTACTTGTACTGGTGCTTGTTCTAGTGTTACTGGTGCTTAATTGAGGTGTATAAAATTATGAGGGGCCTGGATAGAGTGGATAGGAAGGACCTATTTCCTTACCAGAAAGGTCAATAATCAGGGGGCATGGATTTAAAGTAATTGGTAGAAGGATTAGAGGGATGTTGAGGAGAATTTTTTTCACCCAGAGGGTGGTGGGGGTCTGGAACTCACTGCCTGAAAGGGTGGTAGAGGCAGAAACCCTCAACTCATTTAAAAATTACTTGGCTATACCCTTGAAGTGCCATAACCTACAAGGCTACGATGGTAGTCATGATGTGGCGATGCCGGTGATGGACTGGGGTTGACAATTGTAAACAATTTTACAACACCAAGTTATAGTCCAGCAATTTTATTTTAAATTCACAAGCTTTCGGAGGCTACCTCCTTCCTCAGGTGAACGATGTGGAAATGAAATCCTCGAAATGAAGTCGCATTTATAATTCACAGAACAATGCTTGGTGAGTACAGACAGTTTTTTCAACTGCCCGTTGCCAAGGCAATCAGTGTGCAGACAGACAGGTGTTACCTGCCAGGTCTCACAGAATATACAAATCACCAAAAAAAACAACAAACAAAAAAAAACAGAGATAGAGAGGTAGAAACATAGAAAAGACAGCAACTGACCCGTTATATTAAAAACAGATAACATTTGTTCGCTGGTGGGGTAACGTGTAGCGTGACATGAACCCAAGATCCCGGTTGAGGCCGTCCTCATGGGTACGGAACTTGGCAATCAATTTCTGCTCGACGATTTTGCGTTGTCGTGTGTCTCGAAGGCCGCCTTGGAGTATGCTTACCCGAAGGTCGGTGGCTGAATGTCCTTGACTGCTGAAGTGTTCCCCGACTGGGAGGGAACCCTCCTGTCTGGCGATTATTGCGCGGTGTCCGTTCATCCGTTGTCGCAGTGTCTGCATGGTCTCGCCAATGTACCATGCTCTGGGGCATCCTTTCCTGCAACGTTCATACTCCTGTGACTCGGCCAACGTTGTCTACCTCATACGTTGCAGGAAAGGATGCCCCAGAGCATGGTACATTGGCGAGACCATGCAGACACTGCGACAACGGATGAACGGACACCGCGCAACAATCGCCAAACAGGAGGGTTCCCTCCCAGTCGGGGAACACTTCAGCAGTCAAGGACATTCAGCCACTGACCTTCGGGTAAGCATACTCCAAGGCGGCCTTCGAGACACACGACAACGCAAAATCGTCGAGCAGAAATTGATTGCCAAGTTCCGCACCCATGAGGATGGCCTCAACCGGGATCTTGGGTTCATGTCACGCTACACGTTACCCCACCAGCGAACAAATGTTATCTGTTTTTAATATAACGGGTCAGTTGCTGTCTTTTCTATGTTTCTACCTCTCTATCTCTGTTTTTTTTTGTTTGTTTTTTTTGGTGATTTGTATATTCTGTGAGACCTGGCAGGTAACACCTGTCTGTCTGCAAACTGATTGCCTTGGGCAACGGGCAGTTGAAAAAACTGTCTGTACTCACCAAGCATTGTTCTGTGAATTATAAATGCGACTTCATTTCGAGGATTTCATTTCCACATCGTTCACCTGAGGAAGGAGGTAGCCTCCGAAAGCTTGTGAATTTAAAATAAAATTGCTGGACTATAACTTGGTGTTGTAAAATTGTTTACAATTGTCAACCCCAGTCCATCACCGGCATCGCCACATCATGACTACCATCGTAGCCTTGTAGGTTATGGCACTTCAAGGGTATAGCCAAGTAATTTTTAAATGAGTTGAGGGTTTCTGCCTCTACCACCCTTTCAGGCAGTGAGTTCCAGACCCCCACCACCCTCTGGGTGAAAAAAATTCTCCTCAACATCCCTCTAATCCTTCTACCAATCACTTTAAATCCATGCCCACTGATTATTGACCTCTCTGGTAAGGAAATAGGTCCTTCCTATCCACTCTATTTAGGCCCCTCATAATTTTATATACCTCAATTAAATCGCCCCCCCAGCCTCCTCTGTTCCAAAGAAAACAACCCCAGCCTATCCAATCTTTCCTCATAGCTAAAATTCTCCAGCCCTGGCAACATCCTTGTAAATCTGCTCTGTACCCTCTCTAATACAATCACATTCTTCCTGTAATGTGGTGATCAGAACTGTACGCAGTACTCTAGTGTTACTGGTACTGGCGTTACTGGTGTTACTGGTACTGGTGCTTGTGTCACTGGTACTGGTACAATTGCTGGTGTTACTAGTACAGGTACTGGTGTTACAGGTACAGGTTTTACTGGTGCTGGTACTAGTGTTACTGGTACTAGTGTTACTGGTACAGGTTTTACTGGTGCTGGTACTGGTGTTACCGGTACAGGTTTTACTGGTGCTGGTAATGGTGTTACCGGTACAGGTTTTACTGGTGCTGGTAATGGTGTTACCGGTACAGGTTTTACTGTTACTGGTAATGGTGTTACTGTTACTGGTAATGGTGTTACTGCTACTGGTGTTACTGTTACTGGTACTGGTTTTACTGATGCCGGTACTGGTGTTACCGGTACAGGTTTTACTGGTGCTGGTAATGGTGTTACTGGTACTGGTAATGGTGTTACTGGTACTGGTTTTACTGATGCCGGTACTGGTGTTACTGGTACTGGTGTTGGTATTGCTACTGGCTGTGTCCCTATCCCTGTCCCCGTGGGTCCTGGTGAGATTGCTGTGGTCCTGGAGGTTGTTCTTGTTACAGGTTTCGGGCTGCCCTTTACACAGTACGATCCCTGGGTGCAGGGTGAGGAGCGGATCGTTGCAGCCCGCCCCTCGCTGCCCTCCAGTGGCTCCTTCTCCCACTGCCTCCCAGTCACTCCCAGACTCTCGGAGCTGTGAACCGTCCCGTCCCAGCCCCAGCTCACCAGGGCTGTGAGTCTGTCCCGCCCCGGGGAACCGAGCCGAGCCGAGCCGGGAATGTGATAATGTGGACAAGAGGTCTGGGGAACAGAAAACTCCCACAGACTGATTCCAGGACTCCGCTCCGGTGAGTTTGACTGCATCCTCCTCATTATTATTATTATTCCCAGCTTCTGTTCATTTCACATCGTGCAGCCGATCCGTTTGTTTTAACCCGTTACAGAGACTTGAGCTCAGCACAATACATCAAACAGTATATTGGTATTGGAAGGACTCCTGCCTCGTGAGTTATTGTGCTCCTGTTTCTCACTAAACCTACCTGACCTCTCACAGGCAGGGAGTGAGTCCATGATCGCAAGATTAACATCACAATTTGTTTTGGTTCAATAAACTCAAACAGCTAGTGACACACCTGGTGTTTGAGTTACTTTTTGTGTGTTTGTACATCTATGTGTGTGTTTCTCCGCGTGTGTGTCTCTTTCTCTGTATGTCTATGTGTGTCTGGGTGTATGTGTTTCTCCATGTGTCTGTGTTTCTCTGTATCTGTGTCTTTCTGTGTGTTTATGTATCTGTGTCTTTCTGTGTGTGTTTCTCTGGATATATCTGTGTCTTTCTGTGTGTTTCTCTGTGTATCTGTGAATTTCTATGTGTTTCTCTGTATGTATGTGTCTTTCTGTGTGTGTTTCTCTATCTTTCTATGTGTTTATGTATCTGTGTCTTTCTGTATGTATCTGTGTCTTTCTGTGTGTGTTTCTCTGTATGTATCTGTGTCTTTCTGTGTGTTTCTCTGTATGTATCTGTGTCTTTCTGTGTGTGTTTCTCTATGTATCTGTGTCTTTCTGTGTGTGTTTCTCTGTATGTATCTGTGTCTTTCTGTGTGTTTCTCTGTATGTATCTGTGTCTTTCTGTGTGTTTCTCTGTATGTATCTGTGTCTTTCTGTGTGTTTCTCTGTATGTATCTGTGTCTTTCTGTGTGTGTTTCTCTGTATGTATCTGTGTCTTTCTGTGTGTGTTTCTCTGTATGTATCTGTGTCTTTCTGTGTGTGTTTCTCTATGTATCTGTGTCTTTCTGTGTGTTTCTCTGTATGTATCTGTGTCTTTCTGTGTGTGTTTCTCTGTATGTATCTGTGTCTTTCTGTGTATGTCTGTGTCTCTGTATGTATCTGTGTCTTTCTGTGTGTGTTTCTCTGTATGTATCTGTGTCTTTCTGTGTATGTCTGTGTCTCTGTATGTATCTGTGTCTTTCTGTGTGTGTTTGTGTCTCTGTATGTATCTGTGTCTTTCTGTGTGTGTTTCTCTATGTATCTGTGTCTTTCTGTGTATGTCTGTGTCTCTGTGTGTTGTATGTGTGGAGTGGTTATTGAATTGTTATTGAATGGTTAGTGGGCGAAAGTTGGTTGCGGAATCTCAATCTCCGATTTGTTTTCTTGTCCATTGTATCTGTTTTGGAAAATATGCCGCAGAATATCAGGGAGAGAAAATTACATATGGCCACATAAACTCTGGGAACGATCTGAGTTTGCTAAACCAGTACAAACACGAATAAAAATGCCTTCAGCTCTGCATTTTATCGAGAATTTGGGAATGACTGAACTTGGGTGTTGAGTTGGCCTCGGGAAGCTGCGCCACATTCTGGGCAGAGCAGGTACTGCACCCTAGAGCAGCCCCATCTCGACTTGCAGTCTGGACAGTGTTTAAACCCCTTCATGTTCCTGTAAAGCGACTTTAAACTAAGTGCAGCTGATTGTGAAAATAACAAAATTAAAAAAGAAATGCAAAGTTATCTCAAACTTGTGACTACCTGCGTTAAAATTATATGATGCAAAAAAGATTAGGTGGAAAATTATTTGTGAGAATTCAAAGTTAACAAGTCAGTTTAGTTCTGAAATCAATGGAAATTTTTGCAATGCCAATGATTTTGTAAAAACTAAATATTATTCGCAGCTAATTAAAAAAAAAACAAGTTTTAAAGGGCCACTCCTCCAAAAATTTTAAAGGGCCACTCCCCCAAAAGCCATGTAAAGAAAACAGGCATTCAGCAGCAAAAAATAAACAGGATTGTCTCATAGAAACCAATAGAATCTAATCGCAGAGTCAGCAGTGGGCAAGGAGATCTCCACATTGGCTGACAGTTCTGGGACCAGTCAGATGAACTGTGATATCTGCATTATTCTGAAATAGAACATCTGGTTATCATCATTTGCTTTTAGTCTCAGTTCCATAATATGCTGTCCAAGTGTATTTCCGAACTTTCTCGTGAGGTTTCTCGAGGAGCCCTGTAACTTCTAAAGTCCTACAACCCTCCGAGATCTCTGTGCTCCTCTAATTCTGGCCTCTTGCGCATCTCCCAATTTTCATCGCTCCACCATTGGCGGCCGTGCCTTCAGCTGCCTAGGCCCTAAGCTCTGGAATTCCCTCCCTAAACCTCTCTGCCTCTCTCCTCCTTTTAAGTTGCTTCTTAAAACCTACCTCTTTGACCAAGCTTTTGGTCACCTGTCCTAATATCTCCTTATGTGGCTCGCTGTCAAATGTTGTCTGAGAATTACTCCTGTGAAGCTTAGGATGTTTTACTACATTAAAGGCGCTGTGTAAATGGAAGTTGTTGTTGTTGTTGTTTATCCCTCCTCTTCCCTTTTTGTTTTCCTCCTTCACCCCTTTCGTACTTTAAATGTCCTTCCCAAGTGGGACTTCAGTCTTGTCTCTTTCCCATCGTCTCACCATGTGCTGAAGCATGACGCTCCATCTTTGGCCCAATCAGATACATACAAAATTGACGGGCAGGAAAAGACCAGCTGGTCCATCAAGCCCGCCCCCCAGACCACAATGGCCGGAGTATCGTGACTAAACACTTCCTCATTTCCCCTCCCTGCCCCCCTCCTCCCCCCCCCCCATCATGTAATCTCCTGGGAGAGGCAACAAACCAGAAAAAAAATCCAGGACCAATAAAGGAAAAAATACTCTGGAAAATTCCTCTCCGACCCCCCTCAGGCGATCGAGACCAGTCCAGGAGATCACATGGACCAAATGTTATCTATAAAGTCAGTTACCTTCTAAATGATGCGATCTCTGCCTCAGTCAAGAACCGGTCCAACTCCCTCTTGAAGGCCACACCAGCCGGCAACACATTCCCGAGGCTCACTGCTCTCTGGGGAAAGAACCGCCTCACACCCAGTCTATTCCTACTCTTCCATAGTTTAAACAAACTATCACACCACAGGCCTACGAATATGAACTCAGTCACCACGACAGTTGTCACATGACTTCAACAGCTCCACAGATACTGGACGCCTCGTTTCCATAAGAGAAAAGTTTGAACTCCACATAATCTTAGAAATAACCGTAAGCCATCGAAATAAATGGCAGATTGTATTGTGCCTTACCAGCTGTTTCCAAGACGATTGTTGATTTAACACGTGACTTACTCCAAACTGTTACTAACTCGGAGATAGAAGGGCAAACAAGGGCAGCTTATAATCGAGTCCTTTCATGCTTCACTAAAAAGAAAGTGTGTTCCTAATCCCATTTTACAGCTGCCACAATTCCAATCGAATCATTCGCCATTCAGATCTACTTATCCCCTCCCTTCAGACCTGTGGTGTTAGTCTCATATGCCCGGTGGGGTGCATGATGAGAGAGCTCCACCAATTAACCAGAGTAACTACATTCACTGCGTTAATGGTGTTGAATCAACTTCTGAATGTTAATAGTAGTTTCAAAATGTTTGGAATCTGGGGATTCCCAGGTTGTGGCTCAGTCGGGTCTTACTGGGTAACCCTTGGTTCATTTATTTCAGAATATCTCCAATTTTTTTAAAACAGGAATTTCACCAAAATAGTGGAGTTTTGTACTTTAACGCAGTGGGGATCTGATTTGCACTGGGCAGTGTTCAGATAAGCTAGAATCAACTATGTTGGATTTGTGTTGTTTTGAGCTGTGTGGACTATATTGGGTTTATGTTGGTTTTGTGTCTGTTTTGAGCTGCGTGGGCTATATTGGGTTTATGTTGGATTTGTGTTGTATTGAGCTGTGTGGACTATATTGTGTTTATGTTGGTTTTGTGTTGTTTTGAGCTGTGTGGATTATATTGTGTTTATGTTGGTTTTGTGTTGTTTTGAGCTGTGTGGATTATATTGTGTTTATGTTGGTTTTGTGTTGTTTTGAGCTGTGTGGACTATATTGTGTTTATGTTGGTTTTGTGATTGTTTTGAGCTGTGCGGACTATATTGGGTTTATGTTGGTTTTGTGTCTGTATTGAGCTGTGTGGACTATATTGTGTTTATGTTAGTTTTGTCTCTGTATTGAGCTGTGTGGACTATGAAATATAGAGCTGCTCCTTCAGTGATTGTAACAAATTTAAAACGCCTTGAATTTAAAATTCTCATCCTTGTTTTCAAATCCCTCCATGGCCTCACCCCTCCCTATCTCTGTAACCTCCTCCAGCACTACAACTCTCCGAGATCTCTGTGCTCCTCCAATTCGGGCCTCTTGAGCATCCCCGATTTTCATCGCTCCACCATTGGCGGCCGTGCCTTCAGCTGCCTAGGCCCTAAACTCTGGAATTCCCTCCCTAAACCTCTCTATCTCTCTCTCCTCCTTTAAGACGCTCCATAAAACCTACCTCTTTGACCAAGCTTTTGGTCACCTCTCTGAATATTTCTTTATGCGGCTTGGTGTCAAATTTTTGTTTGATAACGTTCCTGAGAAGTGCCTTTACTATGTTAAAGGGAATATATCAATTCACGTTGTTGTTGTTGTGTACACACTGTGAACTCTAACACGTTCTATAATTCTGTTTTCACTTCAGATGACGAATCTTTGTGTGTTTTCTCATGATCAGCAGGGACCTTGTTCATGAAGTGACTTCATCTAAAGACTGAAAGTGTGCTTTGTGACCCCATCGCAATCTCACAATGAGCTCATCCGCTATAGGAGCCTTCACCCTGGGTACGTTGGCAGAAATCTCATGCCTCTTTATTTGTACGAGTCAATCCCAGCAGAGACATGTGGCACTGAGCACAAAAGGGACCGGTATCCGGGCAGATTAACGAGTAGTCTCCACGCGCCCTTCCAAATGCAGTTGTCCTGTATAAAAATGAGCTGCTATCACAGATTGTTTTCCCAAATAAGTTCACACCTTTCTTTTAATTTAATTGACGTTATATATAATCATTTTTGTATTTGTAGAATGTTCCAACACAGAAACGGTCCATTCAGTGAATCCCACGCTCCTGCTCATCTCACACTCCCTCTTTCACAAGCAACTATCTAAATCCCTTTTAAAAAGAATTAATGGTCTCTGCTTTGAACAATGGGTTTGTGGTAGAGAATTCCACATTCCTACCAGTCTCTGCATGGTGTCAGGAAATGCTGGGAGACACTCAGCAGGTCAGGCAGCATCTGTGGAGAGAGAAACAGAGTTAACGTTTCAGCTCGATGACCTTTCGACAGGTTCACCACGGATGCTGCCTGACCTGCTGAGTCTTTCCAGCATTTTCTGTTTTTATTTCAGATTTCCAGCATATGTAGAATTTTGCTTTTTTGTGTAATGTCAGCCTTGGCTCAATGGGTAGCATTCTCCCCTCTGAGTCAGAAGGTCGTAGGTTCAAACATATAGGGCTCAATTTTCGCATCCGCGATCGGGTACGTTCCTGGCGGGGGGGGGGGCTGCGAAAATTGGGAATTCCCGGGGCGGGTCGGGAGCCCGGCTCCAACCCGCCCACTTCCGGGTTTCCCACTGACGCGCTCACATGCGCGTGCAGCCCCCGCATGTGGGACTCCCGCTGGCAATTAAAGCCGACGGGGTGCCACTTAAAATACTTGAACAGGTACTTCAGGTCGTTTACAGACCTGATTGACCTGATATTTTAGGAGGGGTGGGATTTTGCAACTGACTGAGACTGTTTCCCATACTGGGGGAAACACTCCCAGTTCAAATGGACGTGTTGCAGCCATCAGCCTGTGGCAGCTGCAAAGGTCCATTTGACAGGTTTGGGGGGGAGAGACCCTCACTCATTGCAGGAGGCCACTCTGTCACTTGGGACAAAGTTTGGCCTCCACCACCCTCCTCCTAACAATAACATTCACCAACTTGCACACTTACCCCGGGGTCCAGACACATGTACCTACTTTGCGGACCCCCTCAGATGTACATCTTGCGGATGGGGGCCGCTGTAGCTGCAGTCATGACCTCCTTGGAGGGCGAACAGCATCACCAGCCTCGCCGGCCACACCGTCCACCTCTGACACGTGGAGCTCCACAACACAGTGCTGTGACACATCCACCTGCACAGCAGGAGGGAGGGCAACCGCAGAGAGAGATGCTTCGCAGAGGGCACTACCCTCGCCACAGGGTCCACAGACCAAGGCTCAGCTTCCTAGACCTCTCTGAGCAGCAGTGCACACGGAGGCTCAGAGTCAATCGACATGTCGTTGTGGACATCTGCAGCCTCCTTCATGCCGAGCTGCTCCCGGCTGGCCCGAGCACCATCTTCTTACCTGTGGCTGTCAAAGTCACCACTGCCCTCAACAACTTCTCCGTATCCTTCCAGGGTGCCACCGGGGACATCGCCAACGTCTCTCAGTCGTCTGCACAAAAGAGCCCTGCAAATACACCTACACCCACTCTGCAGTGACACAATGGGTGGCATCAGGTGTGGGTCTTCATTGTGATCCTCAGGGAAGGGCATTATTGCACAAACCAGACAAGATTTGCAAAGATGTGGCAGTAGTGGTGCCAATATAATATGTGATGTGAGTTGGTCAGAAATTCAATATAAGTAACAACCATGACAAACCCTCAAACACCCTTGTGCATCCCCTTCATGCTCACGACACGTTTGCCTTACGCTGCCTACTGCACATATGTGATGCATGCCCTGTGGCTGCAGCACAGGTGGTGGTAGGTTGAGTGAGGCTGGCCGTGAGAGAGATGCACGAGAGGGTGAGTATGAGATAGAGCCATGAGATTGTATGAGGATTGGGTTGAGTGGTAGTGGCAGGATGAGTACTGGCGAGGTGAGTAGGTGCAGGTACGATGAGGATGAGGTTTGAGTGGGTATGAGGGGTGATGTGACAGAGTAGTGTTGGCAGTGCAGAAGGAGATGTGGGGTGGGGGCGGTGATGGGGCAGACGGAGTGTAGGGGAATGAGTAAGTGTACTCACTTCGGCTGACTTACTTAGGTGATTGCAGCACCTCCTGCACTGTATGCAGGTGGGCGATATGTTGGTGGTGCAGGTGACCTCCTCTGCCACCTCGAGCCAGGCCTTCTTGGTGGCAGAGGCAGGCTGCTTCCTCCCGCCCGCCGGGAGGAAGCAGCCTGCAGGAGTTCCTCAGGGCAGTGTCCTAGGCCCAACCATCTTCAGCTGCTTCATCAATGACCTTCCCTCCATCATAAGGTCAGAAATGGGGATGTTCGCTGATGACTGCACAGTGTTCAGTTCCATTCGCAACCCCTCAGATAATGAAGCAGTCCGAGCCCACATGCAGCAAGACCTGGACAACATCCAGGCTTGGGCTGATAAGTGGCAAGTAACATTCGCGCCAGATAAGTGCCAGGCAATGATCATCTCCAACAAGAGAAAGTCTAACCACCTCCCCTTGACATTCAACGGCATTACCATCGCCGAATCCCCCACCATCAACATCCTGGGGGTCACCATTGACCAGAAACTGAACTGGACCAGCCATATAAATACTGTGGCTACGAGAGCAGGTCAGAGGCTGGGTGTTCTGCGGCGAGTGACTCACCTCCTGACTCCCCAAAGCCTTTCCACCATCTACAAGGCAGAAGTCAGGAGTGTGATGGAATACTCTCCACTTGCCTGGATGAGTGCAGCTCCAACAACACTCAAGAAGCTCGACACCATCCAAGATAAAGCAGCCCGCTTGATTGGCACCCCATCCACCACCCTAAACATTCACTCCCTTCACCACCGATGCACTGTGGCTGCAGTGTGTACCATCCACAGGATGCACTGCAGCAACTCGCCAAGGCTTCTTCGACAGCACCTCCCAAACCCACAACCTTTACCACCAAGAAGGACAAGAGCAGCAGGCGCATGGGAACAACACCACCTACGCGTTCCCCTCCAAGTCACACACCATCCCGACTTGGAAATATATCGCCGTTCCTTCATCGTCGCTGGGTCAAAATCCTGGAATTCCCTTCCTAACAGCACTGTGGGAGAACCTTCACCACACAGACTGCAGCGGTTCAAGAAGGCGGCTCACCACCACCTTCTCGAGGGCAATTAGGGATGGGCAATAAATGCCAGCCTTGCCAGCAACGCCCACATCCCGTGAACGAATAAAAAAAAAAAAAAAGGATGATCTCTGTCCTCCCCCTCCTCCTCACCCCATCCAATAAGAGCTGGAGTGAGGCATCATTAAACTGGGAGCAGCCTTCCCCCTGGGCTGCTCCATGCTGTAATTATTCCTATTTCTTGCAGCATCAGTCAGTGGAGGACTGCCCCTTTAAATAGAGCTCCTCCAGCTGACAGACCTTACTGCGCATGCGCAGCCCGCCCGATGCGCAGCTCAGCAGCGGGGAACCCGGAGGAGCAGGTAAGTGGATCCAATCAGCCTGCGATTGCGTGCGGGGCAGACTGATTTCACCGGGCGCGTTACCCACGCGCCCAATCTACCCCCCGCCACGAACCCGCCGCCATGGTAATATCGAGCCCATAATCTAGGCTGACACTCCCGGTGCCAGTACTGAGGGAGTGCTGCTCTGTCGGAGGTGCCATCTATCGGATGAGATGTTAAACCGAGGCCCCATCTGCCATCTCAGGTGGATGTAAAAGATCCCACTTCCACTATTGGAAGATGAGCAGGGAAGTTCTCCCCGGTGTCCTGGGCCAATATTCATCCCTCAACCAACAACAATAAAACAGATGATCTGGTCATTATCACATTGCTGTTTGTGGGATCTTGCTGTGCGCAAATTGGCTGCTGCGTTTCCTACATTACAACAGTGATTATACTTCAAAAATACTTCATTGGCTGCGAAGTGCTATGGGATGTCCTGAGGATGTGAAAGGTGCTGTATAAATGCAAGTTCTTTGGAGAACTTTTTTTCTGTCAGTCTCTACGTATGTTGACTAATTTAGATGACTCGGAGACTGTTGGCTCTTCCGAATGAGCAGCATGGAGGCAAAAACTGCTGCTTCCGTTGTTTCTCCGATTTGCAACGACCAAACACAGATACTTGAGGGTGAATATTCCAATTGTGTGCTCCTGGCATGGAGTCTCGGTCCCTGGGAGCGCGCATCGGGGAATGGCAGGCCTGTGATCTTCCATCCAATAATTGTCGCCCGTAGAGTTTGGTCCATGAGACGAGCGGAGGGAGCGTGATGAGGAAACGCGCCCTGCGTTTCACGATATGCAGATCTGGCAGGCAAGGCCCCGCGATAGGAACGCTCAATCCTAAAACTCTGCCCGCGCGTGTTTGCTGATGCAGTTTCGACAAGCTGAGGGCAGAGCAGGCGTTGACGGTTTTCTCTCTCTCTTTTTATTTGCAGTCCTGTTGCTGACTTTGGCCGACGGCGCGAGAGAGAAGGGACGGAAGAGAGAAGGGACGAAAAGACCACGTAGGTGACCGGTTCTGACCGGGAAACGGGTCCACCATGCAATCGCTTCCCGCTGACCGAGTTCATCCCACTCTTCCCATTAAAACAAAGGCAGACCAAGCACTGGGGTTCATTTCTAGAGGAACAGAATTCAAAAGCAGAGATGTTATGTTCAACTTGTATAGGACCTTGGTCAGACCACACTTGGAGTACTGTGCACAGTACTGGTCTCCATATTATAAAACGGATATAGAGGCACTGGAGAAGGTGCAGAAAAGATTTACAAGGATGACACCAGAACTGAAAGGTTAGAACTATCAGGAAAGGCTGAACAGGCTGGGGCTCTTTTCTCTAGAAAAGAGAAGACTGAGAGGTGACCTGATAGAGGTCTTTAAAATCATTAAAGCTTTGATCGGGAAGATGTTTCCACTTGTGGGGGGAGTCCAAAACTAGCGGTTGCAAATATAAGATAGTCACTAATTAATCCAATAAGGAATTCAGGAGAAACGTCTTTACTCAGAGAGTGGTGAGAATGTGGAATTTGCTACCACAAGGAGTGGTCAAGGCGGATAACATAGATACATTTAAGGGGAAGCTGGATAAGTACATGAGGGAGAAAAGAATAAAAGGTTATGGTGATAGGGTGAGATGAGGTAGGGTGGGAGGAGACTCGTGTGGAGCATAAACACCGGCATAGACCAGTTGGGCCAAATGGCCTGTTTCTGTGCTGTAAAATTCGATGTAAACTGCCCATTCCCTGGTAATTCAATGGTGTAACATATAACGTGGTGTATTTTTGGTTCAAATTGTGACTGAGTTTGTGCAAAAACCTCGTTTGCAGAGCAATAAAACTGTGTTGCTGTATTAGATACCAGCTAAAAATATCAGTCCATGCTCGATAGATAGATGAGGGAGGCTCCTCTCATCTCCTGAAACAGGCCTGCTCTACTGTGACATTGCTTTGGCTAAATGTTAATGACACACCTCCAACAGGTGCACAGAATAAATTTAATGTCAAGAGGTCACAAGGTAACATCAGATGAGAATGACCATTCGGGCCATATAAGATTGACCAAGGGCACCCTACTGTCTCACTTACTACAGAATCTACTTGTTTCTTAAATATATCCGGGGTTTTCACCTCCGCTGGGAGTCCATACGTTCATATACTGTTACAGTACAGAAGGAGGCCATTCGGCCCATCCTGCCAGCTCTTTGAAAGAGCTGTACAATTAGTCCCCCTCCCCTGCTCCTTCCCCATAGCCCTGCAAATTTTTCCTTTTCAAGTATTTATCTAATTCCCTTTTGAAAGTTATTATTGAATCTGCTTCCACCACCCTTTCAGGCAGTGGATTCCAGATCATTACAACTCACTGCGTAAAAACATTTCTCCTCATCTCTCCTCTGGTTCTTTTGCCAATTATTTTAAATCTGAGTCCTCTGGTTATCAATCCTCCTGCAGTGGAAATAGTTTCTACTTATTTACTTTATCAAAACCCCTCATGTTGATCACTCTTTGTGTAAAGAAGAATTTCCTGATATCAGCACTAAGGTTACCTGCTACTAGTTTGAACCTGTGTCCTAATCCCACAGCTTAGTATTCCAGATTAACCTCTTTCATATCATTTACTATCTTATGTACCCCCTCTATAAGAACATCTCTGACACAACTCCTTTCCAGGCTGAAAAACCCCCAAGTTTCTCAAGTCCTTCATCACTCAACCCTTTAACTCTAAGGATCAACCTCTTTGCTCCTTACACTGTCTCCAACCTTTGAAAGTCTGTCTTGTGTCTCAGTGACAAGAGCTGGACACAGTGCTCGAGGTGGGTCTGACCAGAACTGGACACAGTGCTCGAGGTGGGTCTGACCAGAACTGGACACAGTGCTCGAGGTGGGTCTGACCAGAACTGGACACTGTACTCAAGGTGCAGTCTGACCAGAACTGGACAACAGTACTCGAGGTGCAGTCTGACCAGAACTGGACGCAGTGCTCAAGATGGGTCTGACCAGAACTAGACACAGTGCTCGAGATGGGTCTGACCAGAACTGGACACAGTGCTCAAGGTGGGTCTGACCAGAACTGGACACAGTGCTCGAGGTGGGTCTGACCTGAACTGGACACAGTGCTCAAGGTGGGTCTGACCAGAACTGGACACAGTGCTCAAGGTGGGTCTGACCAGAACTGGACACAGTGCTCAAGGTGGGTCTGACCAGAACTGGACACAGTGCTCAAGGTGGGTCTGACCAGAACTGGACACAGTGCTCGAGATGGGTCTGACCAGAACTGGACACAGTGCTCAAGGTGGGTCTGACCAGAACTGGACACAGTGCTCGAGGTGGGTCTGACCTGAACTGGACGCAGTGCTCAAGATGGGTCTGACCAGAACTGGACACAGTGCTCAAGGTGGGTCTGACCAGAACTGGACACCGTGCTCGAGGTGGGTCTGACCAGAACTAGACACAGTGCTCGAGATGGGTCTGACCAGAACTGGACACAGTGCTCAAGATGGGTCTGACCAGAACTGGACACAGTGCTCAAGGTGGGTCTGACCAGAACTGGACACAGTGCTCGAGGTGGGTCTGACCAGAACTAGACACAGTGCTCGAGGTGGGTCTGACCAGAACTGGACACAGTGCTCGAGGTGGGTCTGACCAGAACTAGACACAGTGCTCAAGGTAGGTCTGAGCAGAACTGGACACAGTGCTCGAGGTGGGTCTGATCAGAGCTCTGTTGAGTTTGTTCAGGACTTCCTCTGACTTGTACTCTACTGTTTTAGCTACTAGCTTGACTCTAAGGGTAAATTTTACGGGAAGCTGGGAAGAGGGCAGGGCGGGGGATGGGGGGGATTCCTGACTGGAAACCCAAAAGTACGGGTTTCCGGACATCCTTACAATTTTGACGTAAGGACGTCTTTCAATTTTTTTCTGTAGGTTTCCCGCCCGACAGCCAGCCAGATTGACAGACTGGCCGTCAGTCGGACGGGAGAGTAGCCAGGGAGCGGATGCCAGCAGGTAAGTCTTAGATCGGGGGGGTGGGAGGGTCGGCCATCGGGGGAGGGTTGGGGGAGTCATAGGGGTCGGGGGTCATTGGGGTTGGCAGTCATGGTGGGGGGGGGGGGTCGGTCATCAGGGTGCTCAGTTATGGGGGGTCGGAGATCGTGGGGGGGGTCAGAGATCGTGGGAGGGGTCTGACGTGGGGCCAGGGGAGGGTCGGAGATCGAGGCAGGTAAGCTTGTTGGGCCTGGAGGAAACACTCCTGCTCCTCCTAGCCCACAGGTAGTGCAATAAAGGCACTTACCACCTTCCCACCTCCTCTTATGTGGCGTGAAGCAAAAGGCCTGGAAATCCTGGCCCCCAAGAGTTCAAAATAAAAAACCTATTAAAATGGAGGCCCGCGGCCTCCTTAAGAGATTTCACAAACCGACCCGCCTCCTGAGAGTGGGTTGGTCACCCGCCCCTCGTCCCACCCCCATTAAAACCGGTCCATTAAAACCAGAAGTGGACGAGTTGGGGGCGAGTTTTACTTTTTTTACGATTTTTACCTTCCCACCCGTCCCTGGGGTTAAAGTTGACCTCTCAGTGTCTGTGCTTACTCCTCTAGCCATGCCTCAGATAGACTGTGACATCAGAGCTGGCAAGATAAAGGTGTCTGAGTTTGTGGCGAGATGCCCACCTGGATGTCTGGGCACGAAGCAAGCCGTGTGGGGCACAGACGTCTACGCATCTGTTTCCAGTGTGTGCGGCGCAGCTATTCACAGGTCAACAGCTCTTTCCATTTTGTAACGTCCGAGTGGTTTGCAAAGTGTCGTTTTTTCTCTTCAGCAGCGTGTTGTACGACCATCATGCCTTGGGCTCACTGTGCAAATTGGAAACGGAGCCCAGGGCTTTTAGTTAAAATGGAAATCGATTTCTTCCACCTACTTGGAATCGTAGAATTCTCCAGCACTGATGGAGGCCATTCAGCCCATCGTGCCTGTGCCCTTTCCCTGAGAGAGCTCTTTCCCTATTCAGCCCATCAACCCTGTGCCCTCCCTCTGAACGAGCCATCTGCTTAGTCCCTATCCCCTGCCCTTTCCCCTACAGTGTCCCGTGATTTGGATGTTAGTTATTAATATTCAAAAGGTTTATAATGAATTTTTCATGATTGGAAAAGCTAACACCACAAGTGAAGCTTTGATCTCACTGCTCTGGGCAGCCCCCTTTCTGCCCCCCATCGAGGTTACAATTATTCGATTGTAGCCGCGTTGATGTTAACACCGACTCTGCTTGCTTGAGGACCATTCCAACAGAAAATCACGGGGACCGCGCCTCTGCTTTCCTGATATGAGCTCCCGGTGGGTGAAGCTCCACTCTGGAACTCTCTCCCCCAAAAAGCTTTGAGGCTGGGGGTCAATGAAAATTTCAAACCTGAGATTGATAGATTCTTGTAAGGCAAGGGTATTAAGGGTTATGGAACCAAGGTGTGTGGAAGGGGTTCTGATTGAATAGCGGAACAGGCTCGAGGGGCTGAATGGCCTATTCCTGATCCTATGTTCCTACGACTGCAATTAGAAAATTGGCTCAGTTCATTCACCCCTCCCTATCTCTGTAACCTCCTCCAGCCCAACACCCTCCGAGATCTCTGCGCTCCTCCAATTCTGGCCTCTTGCGCATCCCCGATTTCCTTCACCCCACCTTTGGCGGCCGTGCCATCAGCTGCCTCGGCCTTAAGCTCTGTATTTCCCTCTCTAAACTTCTCTACCTCTCTCTCCTACCTTAGGACTCTTCTTAAAATCTACCCCTTTGACCAAGCTTTTGGTCACCTGTCCTAATATCTCCTTAAGTGGTTTGGTGTCAAATTTTGTCTGATAATTGTTCCTGTGAAGCCTTGGGACGTTTTACTATGTTAAAGGCGCTAAATAAATGCAGGTTGTTGTTGTTGACTGTTACTCAGTCTGGTCCTAATACTGAGCAGGGATGTGAATTGGGTCCTTCAGTCTCCACAATGCCCCTGGATATGATCCTGGTATTTCTTGATCTGTAGATGGCAAGTCTACAAAAAAAAACACAAACTTGTTTACTTCCTCTCTATAATGTAATGTGTAATGCCAAGGGAGTGCAAGAGCACACAAGTAATACAACCACAAAGGCAGCCTGTTTATCATCAACAATAACAACAATAACTTGCATTTATATAGCACCTTTAACGTAGTAAAACGTACCAAGGCGCTTCACAGGTGTGTTATCAGACAAAATTTGACACCGAGCCGCATGAGGAGATATTAGGACAGGTCAAGGTAGGTTTAAAGAGTGACTTAAAGGAGGAGAGAGAGGCGGAGTGGTTTAGGGAGGGAATTCCAGAGCTTAGGGCCTGGGTAGCTGGAGGCACGGCCAGCAACGGTGGGGCGAAGGAAATCGGGGATGCATAAGAGGCCGGAATTGGAGGAGCGCAGAGATCTCAGAGGGTTGTAGGGCTGGAGGAGGCCATGGAGGGAGTTGAAAACAAGGATGAGAATTTGGAACTGGAGTAGGGCCTTGTTAATCTGCCTGTTGTCTGCCGCAGTGGTGTCATCGATAATGGCGGAGGAAAGATTCATGTTCGGAAAGTGCCCAGCAGCTCGAGTTACAAAGGGACCTTCTCCAACGGTGTTCGATCCCTGTCGATCCCCAGGTGGAGAGAGTCTTTTGTAGTATCAGGTAACATTTTCAAGCTCTATATTTAATTAACGAGGTCAAATTAAAGGGGGCATGCTTGTTCTACTTTGCCCTTGATTTTGTCGTTCTGCTTAACCACCAAATAATTCAGGTTGCCAACTCTGGTTGGACGTAGTCCTGGAGGTTTCATCACATGACTTCCCGCCTCCAACCGCTCTGCCCAGTCGAACAGCCTTTCCTTCCCCATCTCCAATATTTTTATAACTAATAAATTAAAGTGCTCAAAGAAAATGGAAAATTAAACAATTTTTTTAAGGCTCCTATAATTTTTCTTCCGCATTTGCTCGCAAACAGTGTCCAGGAGTTTAATCTCTCATTCCAGGAGACTCCTGGACAATCCTGGAGGGTTGGTAACCGGACAAACAATCCTGCTTTAGCACGTGGAGCCATGAATCCTGGTTAGCAGAATCGGTCAAAATCAACTTAATCGGTTTCACCCAGTTAGTAGCTCTCGAGCCTCTGAGTCAGAAGGTCGTGGGTTCAAATCCCACTCCAGAGACGTTGAGCACATAATCCTGGCTGACACTCCCGGTGCCAGTACTGAGGGAGTGCTGCACTGTCGGAGGTGCCGTCTTTTGGATGTCTCAGGTGGATGTAAAAGATCCCACGGTCACTATTTTGAAGAAGAGCAGGGGGCGTTCTCCCCGGTGTCCTGGCCAATATTTATCCCTCAACCAACATCACTAAAAACCGATTAACTGATTATTCACCTCATTTACTGTTTGTGGGACCTTGTTCTGTGTAAATTGCCTGCTGCGTTTGTCAACATAACAATAGTTGATCGAACTTCAGTAATTCATCGGTCGTGAAGCACACTGGGATCCCCCCTCCCCCGAGGATTTGATAAAGCTTCTTCTTCCTTGTCAGCTGATTTAAAAACCCTCGGTAGCTGCTGTTAACTGTGTTGAGATTATGAAGTTAACATTACCAGTCCGTGCTGATGCTGGGAATCCCTACCCGGAAGAAAAATTTGCACACAGTAAGATCCCACAAACAGCAATGGGATAATGACCAGATCATCTGTTTATAGTGATGTTGGTTGAGGGATAAATATTGGCCCCAGGACACCAGTGAGATCTCCCCTGCTCTTCTTCGAATAGTGCCAGGGGATCATTTACATCCACCTGAGAGGGCAGAAGGGGCCTCAGTTTAACATCTCATCTGAAAGACGGCACCGCTGACAGTGCAGCACTCCCTCAGTACTGCACTGGGAGTGTCAGCCTGGATTATGTGCTTAAGTCTCTGGAGTGCGGACTTGAACCTTCTGACTCAGAGATGAGAGAACTACCCACTGAGCCAAGGCTGATACCTAAATATGGCGGCAACTGCTGTCAATGTACCAACTGCACTCTGTGCTCATCACTATGTCCGATCTCAGGAGCAGCTGTTGACCACATATCTTTTCTGACCATTCCTCTAGGGCCCAAACAACAGAAAGGAGTGACCTACCCATCGATCCTCGAATTTCTGCCTTCAAGAAACTCGAGAATAAGGACCGGTAAATGTTTTTGGCTGGGACTGGTTATTTGGGATACTAACAGCAGGCCCTGTGGAATGCATCGTGCCAGTTAAGCACTCTCCTATATACCTCACTAACATAATCTCAATGTGGGGTGAGGTGGGGTGGGGGGCTGGGGGCGGACGGTGGCGCAGCTGGTTACTGCTCCGCCCCTGTATGGTACTGAGCCAAACAGACCAGTAAGATCCCAGTTTCAGCCCTGCTCTGTGCTGAGTTAGGTGAATAGCAGCCTGTGTGGGGGGGGGGGGGGGGGGGCAGTGCTGGAGATGCTTCAGTGTCCCCATTGGCTAGGAAAGGGTTTAAACATCAGCCTCCGTGCCCATTTCTGATCGTTACCCAGTAGTCCGGCGCAGGCAAAATGGGCCGAATGGCCTCCTCCTGTGTTGTAATGTTCTATGAGCCCTTGTTGGAAAAGGCAGGTGTGTGGGCATTGGGGGGGTGCGGGGAGGATTAGAATTGGTCAGCCGCGATGCCCTACACGGAGGAACAGCCTCCCAACACTCGCCGACGAGGCTCATGCGTGAGGAGTAGCCTCTCTTCGGGCGTGGGGTGTGGTGTCCCGGAGGGCGGCTGGGGTCGGTGGAGCTGTGCCACGCGCCAAGAATCGGGCAAGAAACTAGGGAATCAATCCCAGCGAAGGGATGGGGAATAAAATGGAAGAGAGACGCACCCTTGGAGAGCTGGGTGACTCGGGGGATTGGTGTTGGGGGGGGGGGGGGGAGGGGGGGGAACATCTGAATAAGGCGAGAGGTGGGGTGGGGGGCTCTGGGCTCTTTGATCACCGCTGAACTCAAATTCAGTTTAACTTTGCAGAAGGACACGATATTAATGATTTGTTTTCTTTCCCGGGGTGTGGGATGGGGTTTGACAGAGAAGCCGAAGATGACGAGCGCATTACCTCCCACTACCACAACCCCGGAGCCAACCACCAGCACCGCCACACGGCAGGCGGTAACAGCTCGGCACTTTCTACGTGAAGTCACCACAGCCAAGCCTCCGCAACCAAGGACCGTCAAAGCAACCGCTACCCCTTGGCCGCGTCTATTTGAAATGAGGGATGCAGGTTAGTGTCGTTGGGGGGATGGTTTAGGGAAAGCTGTCACTGCTTCATGAACTTGGTCTCGGGTCCAAAGGACCAGGAAACGCTAAAACAAAACTCAGTCTGTGCTCTGATGGTAGCGTGGTGAAGTTTTGCTGACGGAAGCTGAAACTTTATTCCGTGCAGAATTCCTGCCATTCCCTCTTCCGGCAAGGGCAAGGAAGCGAGCACGGATTGGGAAGCTGTAGGACTTAGAATCGTAGAAAGGTTACAGCACGGAAGGAGGCCATTCGGCCCATCGAGTCCGCGCCGGCTCTCTGCAAGAGCAATCGAGCTAGTCCCACTCCCCCGCCCTATCCCAGTAGCCCTGCAAATTTTTTACTTTCAAGTACTTATCCAGTTCTCGGGGCATCGTCCTCTGCTCCACATTAATTTTGGGCGGGAAGGCATTTCACAGTGTGCCACATTCGGCCTCCTTCCTTGTTATAGGCAACAGGTCAAAGGTCGGATGCTCCGCCCGTGGAACCATTCAACGGGGAAAAAACACAGGCAGCCCATGAAAAGCCATAACTAGTACCGATGGCATGCGTCTTGCTTTCGCTTCTAAATTATTCAACAATATAGTGGGTAGCTCTCTCGCCCCTCTGAGTCAGAAGGTCGTGGGTTCAAGTCCCACTCCAGAGATTTGAGCCCATAATCTAGGCTGACACTCACAGTGCAGGACTGAGGGAGTGCTGCACTGTCGGAGGTGTCGTTTTTCGGATGAGACGTTAAAACCGAGATCCCGTCTGCCCTCTCAGGTGGATGTAAAAGATCCCACGGCCACTATTCGAAGAAGAGCAGGGGGAGTTCTCCCCAGAGTTCTGGCCAATATTTATCCCTCAATCAAAGTCTCAAAAACAGATCATCTGGTCACCTCCCTCCCTGCGATTTCCACCATCTAGAAGGACAAGGACATCACGCTGTTGGAAAACGATGCCCGGCAGTCCCCTGGATTTCTGACATGCCCTGTCCCTCAGCCAGCTTCCCCAGCAGGTTTATTCTCAGAATGTGGGCATTGCTGGCAAGGCTGGCATTTATTGCCCATCTCTAGTTGCCCCTTGGGAATGTGGTGGTGGGCCTTCTTCTTGAACCGCTGCAGTCCGTGTGAAGGTGCTCCCACTATTGGGTGGAGAATTCCTGGACGTTGACCCGGCGACGATGAAGGAACGGCCGATATACGTCCACGTCGGGATGGTGAGTGTGACTGGGAGGGGAACTTGTAGGGGGCGACGTTCCCAGGATATTGCTGCCCTTGTCCTTCTTGGTGGCAGTGGTCACAGGGGGAGGGAGAGGCTGTTGAAGTAACCTTTGGTGAGTTGCTGTATTCCACAGTGCAGCCACGGTGTGCCGATGGTGGAGGGGGTGGGATACTGAGTCCAGTGGCAGGGGCGCCGACCTGGCGACCTGCTGTATTGAGTTTCTTGTGAGTGTTGTGACGACTTCAGCTCTGCCCTCCCCGCCCCCCACCCCCCCAGCGAGGGTCCCACGCCAGGAGTGGAATCTCACAACCCCGACCTTCATCTCTGAGGCCCACCCACCTGGTAAAAATCCTTCAGCGGGCCGTGAGCACAGGTGTACCACAGCATGGACCTCTGACACCCCCCATATCGATCGAGAATCTTGTCCCAGGAGCAGGGGTTGGGTTTTGGGGGCTTCGAAATGCCGGGGGAAGGAATGTAAACTTCACAGGGCTCTCTCACAGCCAGAAAAAGTGCTAATGTGTTAATTTTAAATTGATGCAATCGATCTGTGTTGAGTGATTAACATCGGCCAGGACACCAGGAGAACTCTCGTAGAAACATAAGGAACAGGAGGAGGCTATTCAGCCCCTCGAGCCTGTTCCGCCATTCAATTAGATCATGGCTGATCTGCACCCCAACTCCATTTACCCGCCTGTGATCTAGATCCCTTCACACCCTTACCCATCGAAAATCGATCGCTCTCAGTCTTGAAATTGACTCCCAGCATCCACAGCTTTTTGGGGGAGAGAGTTCCAGATTTCCACTCCCCTTTGTGTGAAGTGCTTCCTGACATCACCCCTGAATGGCCTAGCTCTAATTTTAAGATTATGCCCCCTTGTTCTGGACTCCCCCACCAGAGGAAATAGTTTCTCTCTATCTACCCTATCAAATCCTTTAATCATCTTAAACACCTCAATTAGATCACCCTTTAATCTTTTATACTCGAGGGAATACAAGCCTGATCTAGTCAACCTGTCCTCATAAACTAACCCTCTAAGCCCCGGTATCATTCTGGTGAATCTGCGCTGCATCCCCTCCAAGGCCAATATATCCTTCCTGAGGTGCGGTGCCCAGAACTGAACCCAGTCTCCAGTTGGGGTCTGATCGAGACTCTGTACAACTGAAGCATCACTTCCTCCCATTTGTATTCCAACCTTTTTAAGATTTATTAGCCCTCTTTGATTGCTTTTTGTACCTGTGCACTAACTTTTAATGATTTTGTATCGATTCCAGGTCACATCCCCTCTTCACACGGCAGAGGGCAGCAATCAGGTAGGCAGCTGATTAAATTGCTGGGCGCTCTTCATTTTTGCTCTGTGTTGCTGTTGATTTTTGGTGCAGTAAAAGTCCTGACTGACAGAGTGACGATTCCTTCCCAGCATTCCGAGGGTTGGCTGTGTCCGAGCTCGCCAACAGGAACTACCGTCCGCCACACACAGGTACCTCGCCCGCTCGCGATGACCCTCCGCTGCCTATTTACCCAATGAGCCGATTTATGCGGGATCGCACTGTGTAATACTAAACACTGCTTTTGTCGCCACCAGGTGGCCGCCGACCGGAGCCAGCCACCGGGGTTCGCAGGGCGGTTAGCTCGGACACCAGTCTCGGTATGTTCTGCACACACCCTTTTGGTGGACGATTTCTCGTTCCTGTGTCTCCAGACTTTTTCCCTTCTTTCTTTCCTTCTCCTTTTCTTTCTTTCCTTTTCCCAACTCCCTGTCTTCCCTTCGTCACTCCATCCGTGTGTCTCTCTCTCTCTCTCTCCGTCCTTCCCTCTCCCTGTGTGTGTCTCTCTCTCTTCATCGCTCCCTCTCTCTCTCTGTCCGACTCTCTGTCCACGTGTCTCGCCCTCTCTCTCCCTCTCCCCCTCTGTCCGCCCGCGCCTCGCCCCCTCTGTCCGCCCGCGCCTCTCCCCCTCTGTCCGCCCGCGCCTCTCCCCCTCTGTCCGCCCGCGCCTCGCCCCCTCTGTCCGCCCGCGCCTCGCCCCCTCTGTCCGCCCGCGCCTCGCCCCCTCTGTCCGCCCGCGCCTCTCCCCCTCTGTCCGCCCGCGCCTCGCCCCCTCTGTCCGCCCGCGCCTCTCCCCCTCTGTCCGCCCGCGCCTCTCCCCCTCTGTCCGCCCGCGCCTCGCCCCCTCTGTCCGCCCGCGCCTCTCCCCCTCTGTCCGCCCGCGCCTCGCCCCCTCTGTCCGCCCGCGCCTCGCCCCCTCTGTCCGCCCGCGCCTCGCCCCCTCTGTCCGCCCGCGCCTCGCCCCCTCTGTCCGCCCGCGCCTCGCCCCCTCTGTCCGCCCGCGCCTCGCCCCCTCTGTCCGCCCGCGCCTCGCCCCCTCTGTCCGCCCGCGCCTCGCCCCCTCTGTCCGCCCGCGCCTCGCCCCCCCTCTCTCTCCCTCTCCCCCTCTGTCCGCGTGCGCCTCGCCCCCCCCCCCTATCCCTCTCCCCCTCTGTCCGCGTGCGCCTCGCCCCCCCCTCTCCCTCTCTGTCCGCGTGCGCCTCGCCCCCCCCTCTCCCTCTCTGTCCGCCCGCGCCTCGCCCCCTCTGTCCGCCCGCGCCTCGCCCCCTCTGTCCGCCCGCGCCTCGCCCCCCCTCTCTCTCCCTCTCCCCCTCTGTCCGCGTGCGCCTCGCCCCCCCCTCTCCCTCTCTGTCCGCGTGCGCCTCGCCCCCCCCCATCCCTCTCCCCCTCTGTCCGCGTGCGCCTCGCCCCCCCCTCTCCCTCTCTGTCCGCGTGCGCCTCGCCCCCCCCTCTCCCTCTCTGTCCGTTCTTTCTCTCTAGCTGCAACACAATTGCATCAATAAACTAGAGTGACTGTCATCCCATTGAGTAGTTATTGGGAAACGAGAGTCGGGTTGCTTTGATCTCTTAATTTACACTCTCTGGATGTCACTCTTTCATCTCCAGGTTTCACCAGACAGGCACAGATGGCACGGCCGAGATCTGATTGGCTGATTCCTCGGGCTAGTCAGAGCGGTGAGTGAACCATTGGCACCTTTTCTCCATTCTCCTTCGCTGAATGCAGTCACCCCTTCCTGTTCCATAGGGCCCAGGTGCCCGTTAGTACCTCACCCAAGAGGCCATTACTTAGTGAAGCTAGACTGGCCATTCCACCACGGAGGGCATCACAGTTGAGGCTGCTCCTGTCCTCGTCTTAACTTTCACATGTGCACAAAATTGGCTGCCGCGTTTCCTACATCACAGCTTAAAAAAGAAGTACTCCATTGGCTGTAAGGTGCTTTGGGAAGTCCTGAGGTGGTGAAAGGCAGTGTATAAATTCAAATCTATCTTTCTTTCTTTTAAACAATTCTCGACATTCCTTCCTTCAAAAAATGTTTCCCTGGCTGCAGGCAAATTCAGTTATTGTGAGGAGACGGTGCCTGAGGCAGATTCTCCTCAGACCGTTATTATCGAGAAAATAACTGCACTTGAAATATGGTTTTGTGTTTTGTGTCCTTAATTATTCTTGTGGTTTAATGGAGCCTGTGCATTTTGGTACAGGGAGTGCAGTGATCACGTTACTGGACTAATGATCCCGAGAACGTGAGTTCAAATCCCGCCTTGGGCAGTTTGAGAATTTGAATTCAGTTTTTTAAAAATCTGGAACTAAAAAGCTGGTCTCAGGAAAAGAGACCATGAAGCTGTCGGATTGTCGTGAAAACCCAACTGGTTCATTAATGTCCTTTAGGGAAGGAAACCTGCCGTCCTTACCCGGTCTGGCTTATACGTGACTCCAGTCCCCACATCAAAGTGATTAACTCTTAACTGCCCTCTGAAGTGGCCGAGCAAGACACTCAGCGGTTCAAGAAGGCAGCTCACCACCATCTTCTCAGGGCAACTAGGGATGGGTAATAAATGCCGGGCTTGCTAACGAGACCCACACCCCCAGAATGAAAGAAGAAAGCCTGGGTATTAAACTTACCGAATTTACAGTTAACTGTTATTTTATTCTTTTCGTGCGTGCGTGTGTGAGATAAAATTTACAATCACCAGGGAAAGGGTTCTGAAAAAAATATTCGAACTAAAAGCTGACAAGTCCCCAGGTCCTGACTGATTTCACCTTAGGGTCTTAAAAGAAGTGGCTGCAGAGATAGTAGATGCATTGGTATTAACTTTCCAAAATTCCCTAGATTCTGGAAGGTCCCATCAGATTGAAAAATAGCGAATGTAACTCCTCTATTCAAGAAAGGAGGGAGACAGAAAGCAGGAAACTACAGGCCAGTTAGCTTAACATCAGTCATAGGGAAAATGCTAGAATCTATTATTAAGGAGGTTATAGCAGGGCACTTAGAAAATCTCAATGCAATCAGGCAGAGTCAACACGGCTTCGTGAAAGGGAAATCGTCTTTGACTAATTTATTAGAGTTCTTTGAGGAAGTAACAAGCAATGTGGATAATGGGGATCCTGCAGATGTGGTGTACTTGGATTTCCAGAAGGCTTTTGACAAGGTGCCACATCAAAGGCTACTGCACAAAATAAGAGCTCATGGTGTGGGGGTAACATATTAGCATGGATAAAAGATTGATTAGCTAACAGGAAACAGAGTAGGCATGAATGGGTCATTTTCAGGTTGGCAAGATGTAACAAGTGGAGTGCCACAGGGATCAGTGCTTGGGCCTCAACTATTTACAATCTATATCAATGACTTGGATGAAGGGACCGAATGTATGGTTGCTAAATTTGCTGATGACACAAAGGTAGCTAGGAAAGTAAGTTGTGATGAGGGCATAAGGAGTGTGCAAAGGAATATAGATAGGTTAAGTGAGTGGGCAAAAATTTGGCAGATGGAGTATAATGTGGGAAAATGTCCACTTGTCCACTTTGGCAGGAGGAATAGAAAAGCAATATATTATTTAAATGGAGAGAGATTGCAGAACTCTGAGGTACAGAGGGATCTGGGTGTCCTAGTACATGAATCATAAAAAGTTAGTATGCAGGTACAGAAGTGATTAGGAAGGCAAATGGAATGTTGTCATTTATTGCAAGGGGAATGGAATATAAAAGTAGAGATGTTTTGCTACAGTTGTTCTGGGCATTGGAGAGACCACATCTGGAATACCGTGTGCAGTTTTGGTCTCCTTATTTAGGAAAGGACATAATTGCTTTGGAGGTGGTTCAGAAAAGGTTCACTCGACTGATTCCTGGGATGAGGGAGTTATTTTATGAGGAAAGATTGGACAAGTTGGACCTGTATACACTGGAATTTAGAAGAATGAGAGGTGATCTTATTGAAACATATAAGATCCTGAGGGGACTGGAAGGATGTTTCCCTGTGTGGGAGAGACTAGAACTAGAGGCCACAGTTTAAAAATAAGGGGTCTCCCATTTAAGACACATGAGGAGAAATTTTTTCTCTGAGGGTCATGAGTCTGTGGAACTCCCTTCCCCAGAGAGTGGTGGAGGCAATGTCAATGAATATTTTTAAGGCTGAATTAGATAGATTCCTGATTAACAAGGGGGTCAAAGGTTATAGCAGGTAGACGGGAAAGTAGGGTTGAGGTCGCAATCAGATCAGCCACAATCTTATCAAATGGCAGCGCAGGCTCGAGGGGCCGAATGGCCTGCTCCTGCTCTTAATTTGTATGTTCGTATGTAAAATTAATTGGTTTAATTTAATTTAAGTGTTGTGTATTGTGATATGATTTGCTTCATTAATAATGCATTGTGTAAACATTCAATGGGCCTATTTCATCACACATTTTGCCACACGTTTGTGTTTTAATGGATTGGGGTTGTGGGGGGCGGGGGGTGCGGAAGGTTGTTCTAGGGGTGGCCCCCACTCCCTCCCGCCCCCCCCCGGAATGTTTCTTGCTGCCCCAGGCCCCAGGAATTCTTAATCCGCCTCCGTCGATAGCAGTGGGATAAAGTTTAAAAAATGACACTTGTTTGTATCTGCGCAGATAACGGTGAGATGGTAACAGACCCTGCGTACACCTGGACTGAAGTGGAGACATATAACACCCCAGGTCAGAGATTTACACAGCCAATAGTGAATTAACTGCCTCACGGAGACCCGCCCCCCCACCCCACCCCGATCACATGATCGGAGGAACAGCGAGAGGGGCTGAAATTCCTGTTGGTTCCACCAGTTTTATTCCGGAGATAACTGACTTTCAGTTCCCGAATCATAGAATCGTACAGCACAGAAGGCGACCATTCGGCCCATCGTGCCTGTGCCGGGTCTTTGAAAGAGCTATCCAATTAGTCCCATTCCCCGCTCTATCCCCATAGCCCTGCAAATTTTTCCTTTTCAAATATTTATCCAATTCCCTTTTGAAAGTTATTATTGAATCTGCTTCCACCACCCTTTCAGGCAGAGCATTCCAGATCATAACAACTCACTGCATAAAAAAACTCTCCTCCTCTCCCCTGTTTCTTTTGCCAATGATCTTCAATCTGTGTCCTCTGGTTACTGACCAGTTTCTCCTTATTTACTCTATCAAAACCCCTCATGATTTTGAACACCTCTATTAAATCTCCCCTTGAACTTTCCCTGTTTTGAGGAGAACAATCCCAGTTTCTCCAGTCTCTCCATATATAAGTCCCTCATCCCTGGAACACGGGTATATTTTGAAGAAAGGAGTTTTTTTTTAACAAAGCTCCCGGTGGGAGCCATCCCCGACCTAGTGGGTGAGGGGTGTGTTGGTGTGAGGGCGGTGCAGAGTGGGGTCGAGGTGAGAGGTGTGAGAGGTGCAGGGGGGGTGGGTGAGGGGTGTGAGAGGTGCGGGGGGGGTGGGTGAGGGGTGTGTTGGTGTGAGGGCTGGTGCGGAGTGGGGTCGAGGTGAGGGGTGTGTGAGGTGCGGGGGAGCAGGTGGGTGAGGGGTGAGAGAGGTGCAGGGGGGACGGGTGAGGGGTGTGTTGGGGTGGGGGTGGTGTGGAGTGGGGTCGAGGTGAGGGGTGTGTGAGGTGCGGGGTGGGTGAGGGGTGTGTTGGTGTGGGGGTGGTGCGGAGTGGGGTCACGGTGAGGGGTGTGTGAGGTACAGCGGGGGCAGGTGGGTGAGGGGTGTGTTGGTGCGGGGGGATGTGTGGTGTAAGGGAGGGTGCAGAGTGGGGGCACGGAGTTTGTGGAGCGTGGGGTGGGATGCGGAGTGTGTGGTGTGAGGAGTGGGGGCATGGGTGCGGTACGGGGTGCGCTGGGCGTGTGGGGCCTGGGGCGAGGGGTGCGCGGGGCGTGTGGGGCCTGGGGCGAGGGGTGCGCGGGGCGTGTGGGGCCTGGGGCGAGGGGTGCGCGGGGCGTGTGGGGCAAGGGGTGTGTGGGGCCTGGGGCGAGGGGCGTGTGGGGCGAGGGGCGCGGGGTGCGCGGGGCGTGTGGGGCGAGGGGTGCGCTGGGCGTGTGGGGCGAGGGGTGCGCTGGGCGTGTGGGGCGAGGGGTGCGCAGGGCGTGTGGAGCGAAGGGTGCGCAGGGCGTGTGGGGCGAGGGGCGCGGGGTATGTGGGGCGAGGGGTATGTGGGGCCTGGGGCGAGGGGTGCGCGGGGCGTGTGGGGCGAGGGGCACGGGGTATGTGGGGCGAGGGGTGTGTGGGGCCTGGGGCGAGGGGTGCGCGGGGGTATGTGGGGCGCGGGGTGTGTGGAGCGAGGGGTGCGCGGGGCGTGTGGGGCGAGGGGTGCGCGGGGCGTGTGGGGCGAGGGGTGCTTCGCCCACAGTCCTCCCGATGAATGACCCGTGTAGCGCAGAGCCCGAGTTTTGTAAGCTGTGGAGCCTGCCTTTCCCATCATCAGATGACCCGTCTTATTCCCGCACAAGAACAGTCTTTCAGGCAATTCATTCCGCTAGAAGAAACGATTGGAAAATAGACGAGGCGGGTTTTACAAATCGTACACCGGGCGCGGAGCTTCGCGCGGCGAGGGTGGGTGTTAGGAAAGCCAATGTGGAAGAAATCTGTGGGATCTTCTTAAAATTAAGAAATTTTAATGGGAGGACAATCCCCCCTTGGGCCTTGCTGGCCTCCACCCCCTGAATTCCCAAGGTGCTGTCCTGGATTGAATCAGACATCCCAAGAGGGAATGTTCCGAGGGAGCCTGCACGTGGAGCGCCTGATGTAGTGGGATAGACGCTGACCTTTCACCGCTGGGGCCTGGGTCCTAATCCGGCCTGGACTGAAAGGTTGAGAAGCCTCCCCTCTTTAACCATTGTTCCCCTGTAAAGCAAGTCTGAGGTGGCATCACCGATCCGTGTCAGACCCAGGGACCAAGGCAGAGACGGGCACCAAAAGTGCCACAGTGGCTTTACATTTCCACGTGTAATATTCCATGGGTTGTAGACCTCGTCAGAAGGTTTGCGGCCAGTCGCTGATGCATTGACAGTGAGTTTCTGTTCCCAAGGTTACAACTCCAAGCCTGCGTTATCAGATTACGAGAGGTGGATCCTCGGCCTTGGTGAGAGTAAGTATGTTTGGTCATTTTTTTTTTGGACGCATTTATGGGAAAAGAAAAGCCTAAATTGAGCTCGGAGCAGGAGCGAGGCAGTAGGCCTCACCGTGTGACTTCCCCCTTTTCCGTGACTCTCCCCGCCCCGATTTCGGAGGGGTGGGAGGGAGGGGCTTGGGGCAGGAAAATCCAGTCCATCACCACGTGGTGAAGTGCTGACTGAAAGGCTGGCGCAAACTTCACCGTTACCTCGTCACCTTCGACCCGCACAAGGTGGGCACAAGGTCCAAGCAGAGGAGGGTGAATTTCGAGCTACAGGTGCAGCAGAGTTTTGTGGATCCCTATCGATCGACAACAACTTCCATTTATATCGTGCCTTTAACGTAGTAAAACATCCCGAGGCGCTTCACAGGAGCGATTATCAGACAAAAATTGACACCGAGCCAGATAAGGAGATGTTAGGGCAGGTGACCAAAAGCTTTGTCAAAGAGGTAGGTTTACAAGAGTCTTTAAGGAGGAGAGAGAGGTAGAGAGGCGGAGAGGTTTAGGGAGGGAATTCCAGAGCTTAGGGTCTAGGCAGCTGAAGGCACGGCCGCCAATGATGGTGTGGGGGGATGGACAAGAGATCAGAATTGGAGGAGTGCAGAGATCTCGGAGGGTTGTAGGGCTGGAGGAGGTTACAGAGATAGGGAGGGGCGAGGCCATCGAGGGATTTGAACAAGACTGGAACAGTACTGAGCATCAGGCAGATGTGGAACGGGCGTGGTTTTAAAAAAATCATAATGCAGCCAGATCGCAAGATGAGAAAGGCCATTCAGTCAGTCGTCATACAACCACCCCCTCCCTACTTCATCTAACCCTATCAGCATATCCTTTTATTCTTTTCTCCCTCATGTTTTTATCTAGCTCTGTACTTAAATGCATCTATGTTATTCGCCTCAACTACTCCTTGTGGTAGTGAGTTCCACATTCTCACCACTCTCTGGGTAAAGAAGTTTCCCCTGAATTCCCTATTGGATTTATTAGTGACTATCGTATATTTATGGCCCCTAGTTCTGGTTTCCCCCACAAGTGGAAATGTCTCTTCTTTGGATGATTCCAGGGTTATCGCCTCCTCCCCTCCACGTGTTGAAGAGAAACCTCTTGTAAATGGGCGGGAAGCTGCTTCAATATGAGAATAGGAATGTAGGAACAGGAGGAGGCCATTCAGCCCCTTGAGCCTTTTCCGCCATTCAATTAGATCATGTTGTTCTGTATCGTAACTCCATCTACCCGCCTTGGTTTGTAACCCCTAATACCCTTACCCAACAAAACTCTATCAATCTCAGTTTTGAAATTGACCCCCAGCCTCAACAGTTGGTCATATGACACTGTGTGAATCTTCTGGTACAAATGGTGATTAGAATGTGGAACTCACTACCACAAGGAGTAGTTGAGGCGAATAGCATAGGTACATTTAAGGGGAAGCTAGATAAACACATGAGGGAGAAAGGAATAGAAGGATATGCTGATAGGGTGAGAGAAGGCACAGACCAGTTGGGTTGAATGACCTGTTTCTGTGCTGGAAATTCTATGCAATTTGAGACATGATATGTGGTGAGTGGAACAGGCTTGTGAGGAACAGGTGACTTTGGACCTCTGGTTCCCAAAGCTCTCCACCACTGGGGGATTTCCTCACCTCATGTCTGGGTCTATGGAGACTAACTGATAGAGATTGATTGCTGTGATTAGTCAACAACTCCATTATCATTGTATCAAGCGACTACCAGGATGGTAGAAGGTGAACTAGAGGGGCCTCTGTCTTTTCTCGTCCAGCAATTCCTATGTTGTATTTAATTTGGCAGGTCACAGAGTTCAGGACCCGGGTTTATGGAAGTTTGGCTCCTTAGACCAAGGTAAGTCACTTTATATTTCAGACATCGATTTGTACATGGGCTCAATTTTGCTGCAGGAAGCATTGATCGCTGCACTAGAGTATGGGGAGATAGTGGGTGCGTTCCCCGCCATTTTAATGGACAGATATTCTTGGGAGCAAAACCCGGGATCTCGCAATATGCCACAAATGGTGAGGCTCCGTGTTGGGAACTGGGATCTGTAAACTTTACCCTGATATGTTTAATATGGGTACGTGCAATTACATAAATAAATAAATGTCTCCAATATTTTATTGAAGGTCACAGGCTTGGGGTACCAGGGAGCAGACCGTGGGGACCCGGCCCAGAATCATTCAAGACGCAAAGTACGTAAAACTATTCCAATGTTGCATTTAACACGTTGCAAGGTAATTGGAGTGGAGACTCTCTCCTAGATTTTATATTCATTAAGAGGTAGCCGTATGAGAGTTCATTTGTACAGAGAAACTCCAGCCCAGGAGGAGGCCAGTCAGCCCATCGGGCCTGTGCCGGTACTAGCTCTTCATCAAATGAGAGGTGTTGTTCTATTTATTGATTGACACTGGGAGGTGTTATTCTAGTGCCTGACGGTTATATTTGTTTTGGACAGTTTGAAGTGTCCAATGTAACTCCTCCCGATTCTCTACAGTTTTACGGCACCAGTGCGTGGGGCGGGGTGTGGTACCGTCATGACCCAAAGAGGGGGCAGGCACCCATGGGGGAGGAGGGAGGTGGGCAGAATGTTCCTCCCCTCTGTTAGACTCTGCGGTGGTTTGATCAGTGGTGTGGGGACCTGGGGATCAGACACCGCTCTCCCCGTGTTTGAATGTCACCCCACGGTGGAGTGGAAGTTCTGAGCTTCGTGGGTCTAATCTGTTTCCAATATTCCTGAGAAAATGCTGCATTTATCATCACGCCCCCCACACCCCCCACCACTTCCCAGAGAGCAAAACGTGAGCTCGGTGTCTGTGAATAATCGCAGATCGGGTATCACTTCAAACACTTCTTTTGAAAATCACCACAGTTATTCTGTTCTTCTCCAGATCACAACACAGATGAAGCAGAGATTAATTTTTGGAAGACTGACTTCGACACGAGGGGTGAGTTAAACTTTGAGTGTGATTCCAATGTGTTAGACCACACTTGGAGTATTGTGTACAGTTCTGATCTCCATATTATAAAAAGGATATAGAGGCACTGGAGAAGGTGCCAAAAAGATTCACAAGGATGATACCAGAACTGAGAGGTTATATCTAGCAGGAAAGATTGAGCAGGCTGGGGCTCTTTACTCTAGAAAAGAGAAGGCTGAGGGGTGACCTGATAGAGATCTTTAAGATTATGAAGGGGTTTGATAGGGTAGGCGTAGAGAAGATGTTTCTACTTATGGGGGAGACCAAAACTAGAGGTCATAAATATAAGATAGTCACTGATAAAACCAATAAGGAATTCAGGAGAAACTTCTTTACCCAGAGAGTGGTGAGAATGTGGAACTCGCTACCACAAGGAGTAGTTGAGGCAAATAACATGGATGCATTTAAGAGGAAGCTAGATAAACACATGAGGGAGAAAGGAATAGAGGGATATGCTGATAGGATAAGATGAAGAGGGGTGGAAGGAGGCTCATGTGGAGCATTAACGGCGGCATAGGCCAGTTGGACTGAATGGCCTGTTTCTGTGCACTGGATACAACAAAGGCTTTGGGCCCGGACAACATCCCAACTGTAGTGCTGAAGCCTTGTGCTCCAGAATTAGCCGCACCTCTAGCCAAGCTGTTCCAATACAGCTACAACACTGGCATCTACCCGACAATGTGGAAAATTGCTCAGGTATGTCCTGTCCACAAAAAGCAGGACAAATCCAATCCGGCCAATTACCACCCCATCAGTCTACTCTCAATCATCAGCAAAGTGATGGAAGGTGTCGTCGACAGTGCTATCAGGCAGCACTTACTCACCAATAACCTGCTCACCGATGCTCAGTTTGGGTTCCGCCAGGACCACTCAGCTCCAGGCCTCATTACAGCCTTGGTCCAAACATGGACAAAAGAGCTGAATTCCAGAGGTGAGGTGAGAGTAACTGCCCTTGACATCAAGGCAGCATTTGACCGAGTGTGGCACCAAGGAGCCCTAGTAAAATTGAAGTCAATGGGAATCAGGGGGAAAACTCTCCAGTGGCTGGAGTCATACCTAGCACAAAGGAAGATAGTAGTAGTTGTTGGAGGCCAATCATCTCAGCCCCTGCACGAGTTTCTCAGGACAGTGTCCTAGGCCCAACCATCTTCAGCTGCTTCATCAATGACCTTCCCTCCATCATAAGGTCAGAAATGGGGATGTTCGCTGATGATTGCACAGTCTTCAGTTCCATTTGCAACCCCTCAGATAATGAAGCAGTCCATGCCCGCATACAGCAAGACCTGGACAACATCCAGGCTTGGGTTGATAAGTGGCAAGTAACATTTGCGCCAGACAAGTGCCAGACAATGACCATCTCCAACAAGAGAAAGTCTAACCACCCCCCCTTGACTTTCAACTGCATTACCATCGCCGAGTCCCCCACCATCAACATCCTGTGGGTCACCATTGACCAGAAACTTAACTGGACCAGCCACATAAATACAATGGCTACAAGAGCAGGTCAGAGGCTGAGTATTCTGTGGCAAGTGACTCACCTCCTGACTCCCCAAAGCCTTTCCACCATCTACAAGGCACAAGTCAGGAGTATGATGGAATACTCTCCACTTGCCTGGATGAGTGCAGCTCCAACAACACTTAAGAAGCTCGACACCATCCAGGACAAAGCAGCCCGCTTGATTGGCACCCCATCCACCACCCTAAACATTCACTCCCTTCACCACCGGCGCAATGTGGCTGCAGTGTGTACCATCTACAGGATGCACTGCAGCAACTCACCAAGGCTTCTTCGACAGCACCTCCCAAACCAGCGACCTCAACCACCTAGAAGGACAAGAGCAGCAGGCACATGGGAACAAGACCACCTGCACGTTCCCCTCAAAGCCACACACCATCCCGACTTGGAAATATATCGCCGTTCCTTCATCGTCGCTGGGTCAAAATCCTGGAACTCTCTCCCTAACAGCACTGTGGGAGAACCTTCACCACACGGACTGCAGCGGTTCAAGAAGACGGCTCACCACCACCTTCTCGAGGGCAATTAGGAATGGGCAATAAATGCCGGCCTTGCCAGCGACGCCCACATACCATGAACGAAAAAAACATTCTATGTAATATAGCGTGGCAAGTTGTGGGTTTGTGCCCAGGATTCCAGTGCGCCTCTGTTACATTCGGGCTGTCTCTCAATACCTTCTGCAGATACACAGCACAAGTACAGTTTCCACTGCATGTCTTCTATGAATTGAAACTTGCTCTCTTACATGTGAATAGGAGAGCATTCCATACTGCCAACAATTGCATGCTTGCAAAAACTAAAATACAATTTATTTATAAGGAAGATGATTATACAGAAGCTAAAGACCACAGCAAAAATCTTATAGCACAAATACTTGGAATACAAACAACACAGATTGAATCAGTCCACTGAGTTTAAATATCTGCTTTAGGACATATATTTCTTAGTCTGATAATCAGCGAGACTTCTGGAGAACTCTAATTTTATAGATTAGAATCATAGAATCTTACAGCGCAGAAGGAGGCCATTCAGCCCATCATGTCCGTGCTGGATCTTTGAAAGAGCTATCCAATTAGTCTCACTCTTTCCCCATAGCCCTGCAAATGTTTCCTTTTCAAGTATTTATCCAATTCCCTTTTGAAAGTTACTGTTGAATCTGCTTCCACCACCCTTGCATTCCAGATCATAACAACTGGTTGCGTTAAAAAAAAACTGTTCGTCTCCCCCCTCCCCCCCCCTCCAAGGTTCTTTTGCCAGTTATCTTAAATCTGTGTCCTCTGGCTATTGACTTTATTGTTATAGAATTCCTTAAATGTGAGGCTGAGGTGTTATTTCTGTTCACCATATGGAGACCTTCTGTCAATTCAGACACCAAGAATAACTGATAAGGGATGGCGAATGCATATATTCCCCCATCAACAAGTCTCTGGATAGACAACTGTCAATCAAGTCAATTCAAAGACACGGTCATGAAATTGAAATTGGTGAATAGAATAACATAAGGAGTTGCCATTCATACCTTGCCATGGCCTCTGGTAACTAATTAATGCTTTGACCAGGTTTGATCAGACAACGCTTCTTCTTTCTGGGTAATCTGGAGATGAAAGATTCTTACCTTCATCTTGTCGACACCTTCACATCAGGCCTCCATTTCCTAGATTGGCAATGGAGGACTATCACCATTTTAACTCATTAATTGATAAACAATAAAGTCAGTAAAAACATGTAGCTCTGGAATTTTCCTGTTTGAGGTACAGTCCCCACTACTTCATAGAACCATAGAATGATACAGCATAGGAGGCCATTCAGCCCATCAAGCCTGTACCGGCTCTTTGAAAGTTCCACTCCCCTGCTCTTATAGAATTATCCCAGGCATTTTGGGCAAAAGGCACTGACCGTTTGCCAGTACAATAGGCGTCAATTACACAGGCGTCGTTTAAAACTGTACTAAACGGGCCGGCTGTTTTCAGCAGTTCAAGCAGCTGTTGGGGGTCACCTTCCCTCCAGCACCCATTGCACCCCCACCTCCACCGCCGATCATAAGAACATAAGAAATAAGAGGAGTAGTCCACTGCGGATAGCGGGCAGATCACGTGTGCATGAACACGCCCACTATAAACGGTGGGGACCGTATACTGATATTCAATCACAGCACCATCCGTTCTAATGCCACCCCGCATTCCCTCCTGGCCGCAGCTCCTGGTCCCATTGGAAACCTTTCCCCATCTGATCAAAGTCCCCACCTTCAATCCAGTGCCTGGTGGCTGGTGGCTGCCATTTCACTTGGTAAAGGCAAGGCTTAACAATTGAGTACATCAGTAAAGGAACATGTGTGACAGACATGGGTGGTGGGGGGGGGGGGGTGCTACTGAAGAGAGAGACGTCAGAGGGAAGGAGAGACTTATTCAGTGAAGAGAAAGAAACAACACAGATGCAGACAGCACACCGAGAAAAGGGTGTTAGAACTGTAGAGAGAGAGGGGAAAAAAGGAGACAATTTTTCGTTCTCCATCACTAACATTACGAGAGATCAACTTAACACAGGATAATACGATGAGGTAGATTCACTGGTCTCATGGTTGGGAAACGGTATTTGAGTAATTTGAGACATGACATGTGGTGAGTGTAACAGCCTTGGGAGGAACAGGTGACTTTGGACCTCTGGTTCCCAAAGCTCTCCACCACTGGGGGTTTTCCTCACCTCATGTCTGGGTCTGTTGTAGATTAACTGATAGAGATTGATTGCTATAATTAGTCAACAACTCCATTGTCATTGTATTATGGTAGAAGGTGAACGAGATGGACCTCGGTCTTTTATCGTCCAGTAGTTCCCGTGTTCCCATGTTCATGGTTCCAGCGGGGAGATGCACTTGAAGAACGAGCAGTGTTGTCGGCCATCTGGTTCCCAGACTCGCGCTGCCATCCATTATGGTTCCCTGCTGGGAATCATCGGGTTTACCCAACGTGTGTCACTGGGGTTAATGTATACATTATGTGCCACATTCAGCATTACATGGTATCACACCACCGCTGTTAGAAAACAGAAGGATCTCCCACTCAGCCTGACCAATACTGAATGAGAACAGTTGATATGAGTAAAAGTTTCTTCCTGTGTAATTTGTTGCGTAACTTTAATTGGAGTGGAACGTTTTCCAAAATAGAAAATATGTTTCACCATTATTGGTCGCAGCTTACTGTTGGGGGGAAATTGTCCAAACATGGACCCGTCTCATTGTGTTGAAGATGGCCATGTGAGGGGGGAGGAGTTGGGTTGCTTGTCGGGAGGATGGGAGATGGAGTGGGGGGGGCGTGCGGTGAGAAAGCTTGGCCACATGGGAAGGTAGGGGAGCTGAGCCACGTGAGCTGGGGCTTATGAGGGTGGGGGGAGCTGGGTCCAGTGAGTTGGGAGGAGGAGTTGGGCAATATGTGAAGGGAGGAGATAAGAACTGTGCTATGTGTGGGGGCCAGGTGGCATGTGGGGGCAGGAGCAGAGCGGAGCCAGTGTGGAAGGGCTGCACCGTGTGAGGGGGAGGGGAGGAGGCTCTTCTTGTAGTAATCAAGTTCACCTCGTTAAGTCAACAACAACTTGCATTTATATAGAGCCTTTAACCAAGGCACTTCACAGGAGTGTTAACGAACAAAATTTGACACCAAGTCACATAGGAGATATTAGGATTGGGTAGGTTTTAAGGAGCGTTTCAAAGGAGGAAAGAGAAGAACAACGGTGGAGGGATTTAGGGAGGGAATTCCAGAGCTTAGGGCCCAGGCAGCTGAAGGCATGGCCGCCAATGGTGGAGCGAAGAAAATCAGGGATGCACAAGAGGCCAGAATTGGAGGAGCACAGAGATCTTGGAGGGTTGTGTGGATGGAGGAGGTTACAGAGATAGAGAGGGAGCGAGGCTGTGGAGGGATTTGAAAACAAGGGTGAGAATTTTAAATTGGAGGCTTTCCTGGACCAGGAGCCAATGTAGGCCAGTGAGCACAGGGGGTGATGGGTGAACAGGACTTGGTGCGAGTTAGGATACGGGCAGCAGAATTTTGGATGAGCTCAAGTTTACGGAGGGTGGAAGCTGGGAGATCGGCCAGGAGAGCATTGGAATGGTCAATGATGGTATATCATGTAACACCTACAGAGAGACTTTGGGATATCTTCCCTCGCCAGTGAGGAAAACCTAGATATGAGACTTTTGCTGTGAATAAAACATAAGAAGGAATCACTATTGGTAAACGCACTGATTGTAAATTTTCTTCCTAACCAGGATTCAGCACAAGAGACCAAGATTTTGGACATATTCTGCAAGAACCAATTTCCCGGGGAGATCCAAGTAGCTACATATTTTTGCCTTTTGAAATTATTGATACCAACAGATAGTAAAATAACAGAGCGGAGTTACGTTTTACCGCTGACCGTGCGGAAATCCTGGGGTCAGTTTTATGAACTAGCGCTCCCAGTAACGAGCTTCAGGTGACGGGAGCACATATCAGGAATTTGGCACGCTGTTTTCTGCCCCTGAATTTTAACGGCTGACGAGTCAGGTGGATGCATTATCCTCCATGCTCGATATGTGCTCCCGATGTGTGAAGCTCTGCGTTAGGAGCGCTAAATGGTAAAATCAAACCCCCTCCCCCCACTATGTAATTTGGACTTTTAAACCGCTTCAATAATGATTCATCTTTGTAAAGCCAGGCCCAATGAAATGAACGGAAATAGGGTTAACCAGGAAATGGGCAATCTATTGGAGTATCTCCAGGGCCACAGTTTCCTCTTCTTTCAAAAAAAAATGGGCGAACTGGATTTTTTTTCTCAGCCATATCAACTCACAAACAAAATGGTGGAATGTGCACTTCCTGAGAATGAGAATGCGATTCTGTTAATCAGTTTTTAAAAAGGCCAATCAAGACACTCCTCCACTAGTAACACTTTCAAGACTTCTCAAGTATCGAGCGAGTCATTCAACTGATAGACAAGTCGACAGGTTTGTCGATGAGGCGGTAGGGTGGGCAATTGTTGTCTTTTGTTTGCAAAAACGTGAACTGTGCAAAGGAGTTTTCTCCTGGACTGATTTGGAGCGCTTGAAGGGGCCGGAGAGGGATTTTCCAGAGTTATTGGCCCTGGGGTTTTGTACCTCTCCCAGGAGATAACATGGCTGTGGCCACAGTGTGCCGGTGGTGGAGGGAGTGAATGTTTAGGGTGGTGGATGGGGAGCTGAAATAGATGACTTAACGTCTCCCCCAAAACAGCGGAATGTCCTACGTCAAGCGTTAAACATCAGCAAGTTCCAATTTCTAGGCTCTAATTATACTGTTCTATATAACCATCGCCTCCCCCCATTGGTCAGTCCTCTGACTCTGCCCTTTTGTGCGTTTACCCTCCCCCCCTCTTCCTTTTGTCCCACTATCAGTGACGGATGCAGCCTCCAGTTGTCCCTTTAAGGACTGCTGGTTGGGTAATCCATACCCATCATGGCCTATATGTGACTCCAGTCCCACACCAACATGGTTGACTCTTAACTGCCCTCTGAATTGGCCGAGGAAGACACTCCGTTGTAATCAAATTGCTACGAAGAATCACAAGAATAAAACCGAATGGGCTACACGGACTGAAACGGTTCAAGAAGGCAGCTCATCACCACCTTCTCAAGGGATAATTAGGAATGGGTAATAAATGCTGGCCTTGCCAGCAACGCCCTCATCCCACAAATTAGTTTAAAAAATAAAGTTTCTGTTTTTCAGATGAGATGATAAACCACGGACATGTCTGCGGTTTATGCAGATGTAAAAGATCTAATGGAACTATTTGAAAAAGAGCAGGGAATTCCCCTGGTGTCCTGGCCAACGTTCCTCCCTTAACCAACATTCCCAAAAACAGATTATCCGGTCATTCAATTCAGTTGCTGTTTGTGGGACCTTGCTGTGCGCAAATTGGCTGCTGTGTTTGTCTACATTACAACAGTGGCAAGGCTGGTATTTATTGCCCATCCTTGCTGTAGTACGGTGACCAGAACTGTACACACCTCTTCAGGTATGGCCTTGTATAGAGTCATTATCACTTGCAGAGGGATAGAACACACATCCCAGCCTGTACATCCCAAGATTCAGTTAGCTTTCCATAGGATCATAGGAACAGGAGGAGGCCATTTAGCCCCTCGAGCCTGTTCCGCCATTCAATCAGATCATGGTTGATCTGTATCTGAATTGAATTTACCAATCTTTGTTCCATATCCCTTGATACCCTCACCCGACAAAACCCTGTCAATCTCAGTCTTGAAAGCTCCAATTGTCCCCCAGCATCCACAGCCTTTTGGGGGGAGAAAATTCCAGGTTTCCACTCCCCTTTGTGTGAAAAAGTGCTTCCTGATTTCGCTCCTGGAAGGCTTGGCTCTAATTTGAAGATTATGTCCCCTAGTTCTTCATTCCCCCACCAGAGGAAATAGTTGTGTCTACCCTATTGACATTTTAAACACCTCGATTAGATCACCCCTCAACCTTCTATACTCAATGGAATGCAAGCCAAGTTTGTCCTCATAATTTAACCCTCTAAGCCCCGGTATCATCCTGGTGAATCTGCGCTGCACCCCCTCCAAGGCCAATATATCCTTACCTGAGGTGCAGTGCCCAAAACTGAGTGCAGTCTCCAGATGGGGTCTGACCAAGACTGTGTACAACTGAAGCATCACTTTCTTCCATTTGTATTTCAGCCCCCTTGAGTTAAAGGCCAACATTCCATTAGCCTTTTTGATTGCTTTTTGTACCTGTGTACTAGCTTTTAATGATATGCGTACATGGACACCTAAATCTCTCTGCTCCTCCACAGTTCCTAGTTTTTCACCATTTTGAAAATATTCTGATTTGTCTTTCTTGGATCCAAAGTGGATGACCTCACACTTGCCCACATTGAATTCCATTTGCCACAGTTTTGCCCACTTAGTCTGACTGTCCCTTTGTAACTTCCTGCTTCCATCCGCACAACTTACTGTCCCTCCTAACTTAGTGTCAGAAGATATACAACTTCCTTTGGTCCTCAGAATTATTCACTATACCTCATAATTTAGTATCGCCTTCAAACTTGGACACCACTCCCTCTAGCCCGATATCCAAATCATGTACACAATTGTCTGACAGATGCTGGGAGGGAGTGGTAAATTCAGCACCCATATCTCTGTGAAGGGAGTGAAAGTTTTCCTGTGTAGTTTTTAGCCTGCTGCTGAGTCCTGGAGTAAGAAATGAATCTTCTCACCATTGCAGATTGCAAGGTTGATCTTGCGTTCCTGGTGGATGGAAGTTGGAGCATAGGAAGGCGAAGATTTGGAATTCAGAAGAAGTTCCTGGTGAATATCGCTCAAGCTCTTGATATTGGAATAGATGGCCCGCTGATCGGCATCATTCAGTTTGGGTGAGTAGAGTCAACAGCTCCCATCTATGTAGGAAGAACGTAAGTAAAAATGAGGACGAAAAGAGCTTTGGGACATCCTGAGGTGGTGAAAGGTGCTATATAAATGCAAGCTCTTTCCTTTATTTGCTAGATGATAGAGGACACTGATTTTTTTATTGTTCTAGGAATAACGCTACCACAGAGTTCAAACTACAGACTTACCAAAACTCCGAAAATCTTAAAAATGCCATTGAAAAGATTCCACAGAAAGGTGGCCTCTCTAATGTGGGTAAGTGCCTCCTCCTTCCAGGCATCCGTTCACACCATCAATCCTACACCATCCAACTGTTGGAAAAAGGTCACACTAGTGAGTTTGAGAGAGATCTGCCAGTCCAAAGAAAAGCTTTACCAGTGTTCAGAAACAATCTGTTTATGCCGCTCTGCTATTTAAGTATCTGACACATGACTATGTATATTTAAAAGCTGACGACTGGCATGCTGTCATTAGCTCTCAAGGATACCTTCGCCTTAATTTTAAAAAAAAGTCTTGTTTATTTTGTGGCACATGGAAAACAACCTCATACTCCCTCCCCCCGACTCTCCCCACCAGAGATAAAACCTTCCCCCCACCATTGGCGGCCGTGCCTTCAGCTGCCTTGACCCCACGCTCCGGAATTCCCTCCCTGAACTCCCAGTCTCTCCTCCTTTACGACGCTCCTTAAAACCTACCTCTTTGCCCGAGCTTTTGGTCACCTGTCCTAATATCTCCTTTGGTGGCTCACAGGGGACGTCTGCAACGTTTGCAAGACACCAACGTTATCAAAATTATTGGTGCATTATTCACAGGGTTGCCAGCTCTGTTTCTAAGTAATCCAGGAGGTTTAATCACATGGCCAACCGCCCCCCCCCCTCCATGCTCCTGCCATTGGTCACTGAACACATTCATTCTCAGGGCACCTCGACTTTCCACGGCCAATGTTAAAGCAAACGGACTCTTCATTACCCGATTCGATGATTCTTGACTGTCAGTTAAAGGCTTCTTTTTCCCATCTCCTATATTTTTATAACTAATAATAAAGTGTTCAAAGAAATTTATTTTTAAAACATTTCTTTCGTGCCCCTATAATTTGTCTCTCGAGTTTTTGCTGGCGGCAGTATCCTGGAGATTAATCTTTAATTCCTGGAAACTCCATGACATTCCTGGAGGGTTGGCAACCCTAGTTACTCAGCAGGGCCAACTTGATCATTACTTATCCTTCTAAGTCAGAAGGTTGTGGGTTCAAGTCCCACTCCAGAGACTTGATATAATTCAGGCTGGCACTCCCAGTGCAGTACATGGGAGTTCTCCCCAGTGTCCTGGCCAATATTTATCCCTCAACCAATATCACTAAAACAGATTATTTGGTCATTATCACATTGCTGTTTGTGGGATCTTGCTGTGCACAAATTGGCTGCTGCGTTTCCTACATTACAGCAGTGACCACTCTTCCAAAGTACTTCAATGGCTGTAAAATTGGGACGTCCTGAGATCGTGAAATTCTCCGAAGTCCTATTCGGTAGGCAGTCATGTTATTAATCAATTTCACCATTCAGGTAGGTATCAGATTCCCAGTCTTCTGATGGGCTGGTTGCTTTTGACACCTGCCTTGCATACAAATAGCTCAGCTGTCTTCAAACAGATAGCCTGATACTGACATGAGACTACAAGCTAACTAACACGAGGGAGTTCCTGATGCAAGGCACTGTGAGGCACCAGCTGGCATCCTCTCCCTCAAACCCATAGCCATCTCGAAAAAGTATTTGGAAGTGGGAATTTCCTCTGAGCCGTTCCCGTTCCATCGCCGTAACTTCGGCGCAAGTGCGGCGGAAACCCTGTTTACGAAGTGGGACCATCGCCAAGGAAATTCCATCATTTCTCCCACACAAAGACCAAATAATTCCATAGAATTTTACAGCACTGAAACAGGCCATTCGGCCCATCTGGTCCATGCTGGTGTTTATGTTCCACACAAACCTCCTCCCACTCTACTTCATCTCACCCTAACATATCAATTCTTCCTAGAAGGCACCTAACCGAGTTCCATTTTAAATGCACCATACGTTAGTCTACGAAAAGTTTCATAATTAAAAAAAAAGAGATTTTATGGTTATGGCGACACAGAGCTGGGATTCCATCACATGAACGACAGTTCCACATCAATGTTAATTGGTTAAACCAGAGTTCGAGAATATGTCCCAGTGCAATAATAATTTACATCACGGGGTGGGGGCAATGGAGAATACCACTGCAAACGGCATTGTGGAAAGCAAGTGTCCAAACAATTAGAAACTGTAGACTCTCTCTCCCCGCAGGGAGAGCACTCAGTCATGCCATCGGGAACTTCTTCTCTAACGAACAGGGGAACAGGGGAGAAGCCCCCAATGTGGTGGTGGTTCTGGTCGATGGTTGGCCCACGGACAAGGTGGAAGAAGCCGCTCGCCTCGCCAGAGAGTCCGGCATCAACATATTCTTTATCACCGTGGAGGGCGCGGAGGAAGATGAAAAGCAGAATGTGGTCGAAAGAAACTTTGTGGACAAGGTAAAGTGATGAATTCTGTAACTGAGCAATCACAGAATATCCAAAGTGGGTCGGAATGGACTCCAATTTAGGGATGCATACCTCAGTGTTCTACATTTATTACTCTTCAAGTTCTTGTAAAAAAACTGGTAAATAAATGGGGTCAGCTGAAAGCTGTTGGGCTCATATATCAAAGCCACCTCAGTGACATTACTTGTACCAGGCCCACACGCTAACTGTGGCCAGCTCTGTGCTGTTGCTGCTCTCGACACGTAAAATGTTCCAGCAGAAACAGGCCATAGAAACATAGAAACATAGAAAATAGGAGCAAGAGTAGGACAATCGGCCCATCAAATCTGCGTCGGTGTGTTTCTCCTCAATGAGCCACCGAGTCGGATCCCACTCTCCAGGCTCCCTCCGCCCAACCTTTTAATATTCCTCTTTTTCAAGCAACTACATGATTCCCCTTTATGGACTTTGCTTCAATTGTTTACAGCAGAGAATTGCACTTTCTAACCACCCTCTGCGTAAAGATTTTTTTTTCTATCCTTCCCTTGAATTCTTTTTTGTGATCATAAATTTGGGCCCTCTCATTACTGTCTCACTGACCAGTGGAAACAATCCATCACTATTTACCTTATTCTAACCCCTTGTAACCTTCAAGGCCTCTATCGGGTCACCCCTTTAAACCCTTTCAGCTCCTGTGAAAAAGATCCTAACTTGTCAAATCTTTTCAATAAGTATAACCCTTCATCCCTGGTACCATCCCAGTGAATCTACCCTGCACTTTCTCCATTGCTTTTATATCCTTCCTACAAAGGGGTACCAAACCTGCACACAATGGTTTGAATCAGCTTAGAGTCACGGGTCTCCAATCTTCCCACCCTTCAGGGAGCAAGCGCTTGGCTGAGCTCAGAATCTCAAACAAACACACCAGCGCAGGTGACGCTGATAGATGGGCAGAAACTTACTGAAGTACAATGAAATAAAACGTCTCACCAAAAGAAACTTGGTTGAGCATTAATCTTCACGGTGCCCTGTATACACCCTAAGCCGACTCAAACCACTGTGTGCAGGTTTGGTACCCCATCGTATATGATGATTAAAACCAGGCCCAGTTTATGCAGCCATTCCTGGATGGCATTAATCTGGTCAATTTTTATATAACCAATTAATTGCACACAGTGACAACTGAACTCTCAGTCTTGTCAATCAACCACCAGAGAGCAGTGAATAATTAAAGCAGGAACTCGCATTTATATCGCCCCCTTCATGACCTCAGGACGTCCCGAAAGTGCTCCACAGCCAGTGAAGTACTTTTGAAGTGTAGCCACTATTGTAACAGAGGCATCATAATATCTGTGGATATCAGACAGTCAACAAAAAAACCTCATCTGTACTCTCTTTGGTAATAATGCTGGATTGTGACCTAAACAAAATGGCTGAATGAGAAAGAGCTCCAGTTTGTGCAATACTTTATATCACTGTTCAATCCAGTGCCCTGTGGTATACTGATGCCCTGTGGTATACTGATGCCCTGTGGTATACTGATGCCCTGTGCCAGGGAGCTACAGATGGAGGCCAATTGCTGCTCTTGGACATTTCTATATAAAACAGTTGCTCATTTACAAAACACATTGTCTCTTCCTTCTTTGCTTGTCTCCCACTCCCTCCTTCTTTCTATCTGTATATCTTTAACTCTTTCTGTCCCTCTCCCGCTACCATTATCTCTCTAACTCTGTTTGTCTCACTCTTTCTTTGTCTCTCTCTATTACTATAAGCTTCTCCTTCCCTGTCCTCATGTCCGGTACTCGTTTCTCACACCCTTGCTCTCAGTTTTCTCACTCACTCTTTTTCTCTCTCTAAGTTTCTCCTTCCCTGTCTCTGTATGTAAGGATCTGTTCCGGGGCCTCAGCTGTTCACAATGTTTATCAATGACTTGGATGAAGGAATAGAGGAGAGCTGTATATCCACGTTTGCAGATGACCCTAAGTAAGTGGTGCAGATGAGAGCAGGAAGTTACAAAGGGACATGGACAGAGTAAGTGAGTGGGCTAAACAATGGCAGATGGAGTTCAATGTGGGGAAATGTGAGGCCATCCACTTTCGATCTGAGAAAGACAAATCAGAATATTTTTTAAATGGCAAGAGATTAGGAACTGTGGAGGAGCAAAGGGATGTGGGAGTCCAGGTATACAAATCACTGAAAGCTAGTGCACTGGTAAAAAAATTAATCAAAATCACCATTGGAATGTTGGCCTTTATCTCAAAGGGGCTGGAATACAAAGGGGAGGAAATTATGCTTCAGTTGTAGAGCCTTGGACAGACTGCTGCCTGGAGTAACAACAGTCACTTACAATTGCAGCACAGAAGGAGGCCAGTTGCCCCATCGTGCCTATACGGGGGGGGCTTGTCCGGGATTGAACCCTGGAGTGGGACGTGAACCCATGACCTACTGATTCAAGAGTCAAGAGCGCTACCAGCTGATCCACGGCTGAAGGAAAATCAGGCAGGTTCAGTAAGGGTGTGGGATCCTCCCGGGCTGACTATTTCTCTCTGTGCTCCGCCCAGACCAAAATCTAACCCCCCTGCGGCATTTTAATTCAATAAATTTCAATGCAGTGGATGAGAGTGGTGTTCCGCAGGGGCTGCTCATCGCTGTGTCGATGGGAGCAGGAAATTACAAAGGGACAAAGACAATACTGAGTGGGTGGGCAAAGCAGTGGCAGATGCAGTTCAACGCATTTCTAAATTCCCCTTCTCCTTTCCCTCCAGTCCGTGTGCAGGACCAACGGTTACTATTCCATCGATGTGCCCAGCTGGTTCAAACTGCACCAGGCCGTGGGCCCCCTGGTGAAACGGGTGTGCGACACCGAACGGCTGGCGTGCAGCAAGACCTGCCTCAACTCCGCCGACATCGCCTTCGTGGTGGACGGCTCGAGCAGTGTGGGCACCGGGAACTTCCGCACCGTCCTGCAGTTTGTGGCCAACATCACCCAGGAGTTTGAGATCTCCGACACGGCCACGCGGGTGGGGGTCGTGCAGTATACCTACGAGCAGAGGCTGGAGTTTGGCTTCAGCGAGCACAGCACGAGGGAGGCTGTGACAAATGCCATCAAGAACATCAGGTACTGGAGTGGCGGGACCAGCACTGGTGAGGCCATCAGCTACGCGTCAAAGCACCTCTTCAGCAAGTCCAAACCCAACAAAAGGAAACTCATGATCGTCATCACAGACGGACGGTCTTACGATGATGTCCAGGTTCCCGCGCTTGCTGCTCAGAGAAACGGTAAGGTCACTGGAGACAGAGCGCGCGGGGAAACCGCACGGGTCGCTGGGGACAGAGCGCGCGGGGAAACCGCACGGGTCGCTGGGGACAGAGCGCGCGGGGAAACCGCACGGGTCGCTGGGGACAGAGCGCGCGGGGAAACCGCACGGGTCGCTGGGGACAGAGCGCGCGGGGAAACCGCACGGGTCGCTGGGGACAGAGCGCGCGGGGAAACCGCACGGGTCGCTGGGGACAGAGCGCGCGGGGAAACCGCACGGGTCGCTGGGGACAGAGCGCGCGGGGAAACCGCACGGGTCGCTGGGGACAGAGCGCGCGGGGAAACCGCACGGGTCGCTGGGGACAGAACGCGCGGGGAAACCGCACGGGTCACTGGGGACAGAGCGCGCGGGGAAACCGCACGGGTCACTGGAGACAGAGCGCGCGGGGAAACCGCACGGGTCACTGGGGACAGAGCGCGCGGGGAAACCGCACGGGTCACTGGGGACAGAGCGCGCGGGGAAACCGCACGGGTCACTGGAGACAGAGCGTACGATTATAAGTGTTTCCATTTCAAGTATTTATCCAATTCCTTTTTGAAAGTTGCTATTGAATCTGCTTCCACCAAAATAATTCTCCTCATCTCCCCCCTGGTTCTTTTGCCAATTACCTTAAATCTGTGCCCTCTGGTTACCGACTCTTCTGCCACTAGAAACAGTTTCTCCTTATTTACTCTATCAAAACCCTTCATATTTTGAACACCTCTATCAAATCTCCCCTTAACCTTGTCCGTTCTAAGGAGAACAACCCCAGCTTCTCCAATCTCTCTACATAACTGAAGTCCTTCATTCATGGTACCATGCTAGTAAATCTCTGAGTGATGGGCCAAGCCAATAGCGTGTTCTGGGCAAGTCAGCCCCTTTGCACTCTACTTAATCCTTCCCAAGATCTGGTGAAGCTGAACAGGCTGGGGCTCTTTTCTCTGGAAAAGAGAAGGCTGAGGGGTGACCTAATAGATGTCTTTAAAATTATGAAAGGGTTCGATAGGGTAGACGTTTCTACTTGTGGGAGATCAAAACTAAGGGTCATAAATATAAGATAGTCACTAATAAATCCAACAGGGAATTCAGGAGAAACTTCTTTAGCCAGAGAGTGGTGAGGATGTGGAACTCGCTACCACAAGGAGTAATTGAGGCAAATAGCAGAAATACATTTAAGGATAAGCATGTGCGGGAGAAAGGAATAGAAGGATATGTTGATATGTTTAGATGAAGTAGGGAGAGAGGAGGCTCGTGTGGAGCATAAACACCGGCGTGGACCAGTTGGGCCGAATGGCCTGTTTCTGTGCTGTAAATTGTATGTAAAGGATTCTTTTACCTGTCTTCCGTTCGCAGGTGTGATCGCATATGCTGTTGGGATTGCCTGGGCAGCAGTAGATGAGCTGGAGTACATCGCGACAGACCCTGACAAGGACCACTCCTTCTTCGTCGACGAGTTCGACAGCCTGTATAATTTTGTGTCCCGGATCGTGCACAACATCTGTCAAGAATTTAATTCACAGCCGCGCAACTGAGCAAGCCCCTATCAGATTGCGAGACTATAGTCACCGTACTGCCGCTCAATATATACTTACTGTTTATAAGGCAAGCTTCAAAGCTATCCAGCAAAGGGGGCAAACTTTGTTCCGTGTTTTCAGGTTTTCTTGTAGAAACCAACTTTTAGAGGCATGTAGATGTGAAACAGGTGGTAATCTTATGAAGTGCAGAGATGTTTGTGCAGGAGACGCCCTTAGGTCCGCCTGCCCTACCGTTTCATACTACCCATCAGGTTCCTTACCTGGGTCCCCAAAATTCCCGGTGCAATCGTGGTGGAGTGGAACTGCTGGCTGCCCGAGGTCCCAGTCTCGGATCCCCGGGGACAGGTAACATGCACGGCCCAAGTGGCCAGTCAGTGCCCGCAAGTGGCACCTGGGCCCCATCCGGCCTCGGTGGGCGGAGCAGCTCACGTTCTCCCCACCTGAGGCCCATCGATTGGGGGAAGAGTAATTTTTTAAAAATGACCAAAAGGAGCCATTCCGCCTCCAGACAAAATCAATCTCCTCCTTGGTCTAGGTGATGCTTTCTGAAGGCCTCAAAATGGACTGTTCTGCTGAGACTTGTTGGGGGGTAAAGAGTAGAATCCCTGGACTAACCTAGGAACACACTCCCCCAGCCCCCCCACCAACCCCGAGTGGCCCCTTTCACGTGGGGGATGGAGTAAGTGTGCAGAGGAACCACCTACTAGCCTCCCCCCACACTGGGAAATGACTGAAATGGATAAAGAACAGGGTGGAATCCCAGTGAAACCACATCCTTCCAAAAAATTCCAGCCGTAGGCAGCTGATCTGCCCTTAGGCTGGGCTGGAATTTTGGGGCCTGAGATTTTGGAACTAATATCTCCGTGTGCTCTTTCTCGGCAGAAATTCATCCAGTCCCTTTTCTGAGCCACAATTCCATCCTCCCCTTCCTAAAAAAACAAAAGCGGGCACGATGTACTTTGGAGAAGATCAAGACATGGATTGATCAGCGAGTTTAGCCATTAACTAGCAGAAGCACACGAACCAGCGAGGTCCCTTCCTCAATCCTCAGTCTGTGCTGGGTTAGCTGGCTTTGGCTAGGCTGGCAGTACGGGCGCTGCAATTGGCCTCGTTTACAGGGATAGAAAGAGCAAGCTGGAATTTATACAGCTCCTCATCACACCTGAAGACGTCCCAAAGTGCTTTACAACCCATGACTAGGGGCATGGTTCTCGCTTTGGGAGGCTCAGCGATTTGAAATGCAAGAATTAGGCCCAATTGAGGGCAGGTACAAGAGGGTGACCGGTGCCCATGAAACTGTACTCCAGTGGGAAGTCAAGACTTTCAGCAGAGAAAATTGATATAGTATTGGACTAGCAACCAAAAGGTCGGGAGCTCAAATCCCGCAAATTGTGAAACTGAATTCAGTAAAAAAATCTGGTCATTTGTTGGGGGGAAGATTGACTATGAAAGCTGCCAAGTTGTTGTAAAAACCCGAGCAGTTCACTGATGTTGTCCAGGGAAAGGAACCTGCCACCCCTACCCGATCTGACCTACATATGACTCCAGTCCCACAACACATGGTCAACTCTTCAATGCCCTCGAAGGCACCAAGGGATGGGCCCTACCAGTGTCGCCCGCATCCCAAGAACAAAATCACAGCATGTTATGTCATAAGTATTGTTCACATTGGGTCAATATTTAAGACATGTCCGGTTTAGTGAGAGTTCTCTTGCTTAAATATTATTTAAAGCTGCAGTATAAGTACCACTTTGTATGATATATGTACAGTTATTTTATTTACTAAACCCAAGCGTTGAATATATGCAAAGTAACTATCAAAGCCCAGTGCTGCAGATAAGGTTCTGTAATGACCTTCCCGCTGTCACTGGACTCTGGGCCTCAGTGTGATTGGTATATGATTCCACACCAAACAAATAAAAGTTACAGACTTTCAACTTTTGTGACATATGCATTTGATGATCAAAGTAGGCGGGCAGCTACCTCGCACATGGACATCTTTAAATAGGACCCTTCCTCCACTATTGGTGTGTGTGGCTTTATTATAAAAGTATGGGGGGGTGGAGGGTAAATTGGTTTCCACCGAACTCCCACTGATAACATCAGCGGAACGGGAGAAGTCTCGAGGAAATTGACCTCCATAGTCTTTTCTTGTATATTTAAAACTGAATGACCAATTCTTAATTGGCTGTATATAGTGACACCACAAATCCTGGCCAGAATGGAGATGATTGGGTAATTCTCCCATCAATCGTGCCTCCAGGCGACTATGGGATTGATTTTAGGCACATAATTTGTATTATGTAACTCTGCCTCTCAATGGATTTTGCTGGAGAAATAATCTTGCCTTTATCGGGAGTTTCTGTCATGTTCTGTTTGCTGTAGTTTGTAGGGACTGTTTAAACAGACTCGTTTTGCTGAGCAAATCGATACTCACATCGTTCTTAATTATCCGAGGTCCATTCTGGGTGACCACATGAGGGGAGAGGGAGGAAAAGGGGAGAGGAGACAGGAGTCAGCACGATACAGCGATACGTGGCTTGAGAGATGGGGGATGTTGCAAGGAGAGAAAGGTGCTGGGGAAAGCTGTTCAGATGGGATGTGCTTGCATGAATCAATCTGCTACCAATGTCCTTCTTGAGAGGATACAAAGGGTGGGGTGGGTGTGAACTGGTGAGGGGAGGTTACATTTAGCACGCTGAAGATGAGGGGCTATAGATGCTGGATTGAAAGACATTGCAGACTTTATGGAGAGAGGGGACAGCAGTGTGAATGCGGACACTGACACAAGGTGAAGTGTGGGGAAATAATGGCCGGAATTTCCTCGGAGCTGATCCTGTTCCGCTACCGAAACCCCCGCAAGCGGAGTTTCCGGTAAAGTTACGGCGATGAAGTAGAAGCAGCTGTGAGGAGATTCCCAGCCAAGGACAGAATGGAAAAAAAACACTATTCGGGAATCCAGATTGTGGCTGCAAAACAGGTCTCCGCCCACCCGGAATTACAGAGCTCCCCACCCCCCACAAATACCACTTGTCTGTCCTGATGGAGAATCACATCCTCCTCCTCTACAGGTAATCCCCTCCGGCTGTGGCTTGTGGAAGGAGGCGGGTGAGGACTCCGATGATTTAAACTCTGTCGACAAGGAACAACATTGAAGGATCTTGGGGTTTACACTAGCGAGGGGAAAATGTCGGAGTCAGAGACTCGGCTAAATAATAAGGCAGTTTCACCCACCCAGTCTACAGTGATGGGGCAGAGGCTGTGTGTTAAAGAGGACGTGCTGGTAACTGAGATAGAGAAATCTGGATCAAAAGCAAAGTGTAAACAATGGAGAATCGAAGGTAAGCAACGTTAGGGGAATAGTAAAGATACCAGGTCAAGGAGAGAGATTGGACCTGAAACTTTATATCAAGTAAGGGGAGTATGTGAGGGGCAATTGTTTTGGGTGAATTTTTAACAGGGATAAAGTAAAAGCTTCAGAATGGGAGGAAAAGGAGTTTCTATACATGTCAGTGGACTGCTGCAAGTTTCACACACGCAGAGAGAGGTAATACTAGACCCTGATAGGGAAAAGGGGGGATGGCTGGTAGAGGTTACAGGTAAACATCACCTCAGCAACAGCCATCGAAACCTGGTGAGTTCAAGGCTTACCGTAGAGAAAGGGAGAAGTACAAGTCTTTGTGGATGGCAATCCGTTTCCAGTGGTGTGCCACAGGACTGTGTTGGGTCCCTTGCTGTTTGTGGTATATAGAATCATAGAAGTTTACAACATGGAAACAGGCCCTTCGGCCCAACATGTCCATGTCGCCCAGTTTATACCACTAAGCTAGTCCCAATTGCCTGTACTTGGCCCAATATATTAATGATTTGGACTTGAATGTAGGGGCATGATTGGCAAATTTGCAGATGACACAAAAATTGGCCGTGTAGTTGATAGTGAAGAGGATAGCTGTAGACTCCAAGAAGATATCAATGGGTTGGTGGAGTGGGTGGAAAAGTGGCAAATGGAGTTCAACCCGGAGAAATGTGAGGTGAAGCTCTTAGGGAGGGCAAACAGTAAAAGGGAATACGCAGTAAACGGGAATATATTGAGAGGGGTAGAGGAAGTGAGAGACCTTGGAGTGCATGTGCACAGGTCCCTGAAGGTGGCAGTACAGGTAGTTAAGGTTGTGAAGAAGGCATACGGAATGCTCTCCATTATTAGCCGAGGTATAGAATACAAAAGCAGGGATGTAATGATGAAACTGTATAAAATGCTGGTAAAGCCACAGCTGGAGTATTGTGCGCAGTTCTGGTCACCACATTACAGGAAGGACGTAATTGCTCTAGAGAGTGCAGAGAAGATTTACAAGAATATTGCCAGGGCTTGAAAATTGCAACTACGAGGAGAGATTGGATAGGCTGGGGTTGTTTTCCTTGGAGCAGAGGAGGCTGAGGGGTGACTTGATTGAGGTGTACAAAATTATGAGGGGCCTAGATAGAGTAAACAGGAAGTACCTGTTTCCCCTGGCGGTGAGTTCAAGAACTAGAGGACATAGATTTAAGCTGATTGGTGGAAGAATTAGAGGGAACATGAGGAAAAACTTTTTAGCCAGAGGGTGGTGGGTGTATCGAATTCGCTGCCCGAATTGGTGGTAGAGGCAGGGACCCTCAACTCTTTTTAAAAGTACCTGGACCTACACCTAAAGTGCTGCAAGCTGCAGGGCTACGGACCGGGTGCTGTAAAGGTGGGCACCTGGTTGTTCTTCAAGCTGGCGCGGTCACGATGGGCCGAATGGCCCCCCTTCTGTCCTGTATCTTTTCTATGGTTCTAACAGACTCAACTTCAGCAGGGCAGATTTTGAGGAGAACCTAGAGCTAAAATGAAGCACGAGTGGGGAGGATAAATGGAATACTTTTGAGTATATGAGAGAATACAAAGTACATATCCCACTGTAGAAGAAGTGTAGCAGGAAGAGGAAACCAATTGTGGGCAACAAGTGAAGTAATACAGGGGAAATATTAAGAACTTTCCTCAATCAAAATCAGTAAATAAAGGGAAGAATAAAAAGTTTGCATTTATATAGCACCTTGTACATCCTCGAGACATGCCAAAGCGCTTCACAGCCAATGAATTACTTTTGAAATGTGGTCACTTTTATATAGGCAAACGCAAGAGCCAATTTGCACACAGCAAGGTCCCACAAACAGCAGTGAGATTAATAACCAGAAAATCTGTTTTTTGGTGCTGTTGACTAAGGGAGGAATTTTGGCCAAGACACTAGAACACCCCTGCTCTTCCAATAGAGTCACAGGATATTTTACATCCACTTGAACTGGCAGACTTGGTTTAATATTCCCATTCAAAAGACAGCGCCTCTCACACTGCAGTGCTCCCTCAGTATTGCAACTGAAGTGTCAGGCTAGATTATGGGCTCATGTCCTAGAGTGGAGGTTGAACCCACAACCTTCTGACTCAGAGTGCTATCGAGTCAAAAATACAAGTGTAAGGTTAAGTACATTAAGAAACTGGACATGAAAGTTCAAATAGAAAATAAGATCAAATCCAATAGGGAATATAAAACACTATGTGAAAGTCTTAGAAATATATTTGTAACAGGGTATCAAGGGAATACTGGGACCAACTGCTGATCCCAAGAGAGACTTGGTAGAGGGACTTAAGAATGGTACAAGGGTTTATGGAGGGAGAATTTCTTTGAGGAGATAATGGGCTGGAATTTCCTGGATTGCACTTAATGGTGGTTTACACTCAAATTTCCTACAGAGCTCATTTGCCCATACTGGAAAGTACAAGTCAGCATAAAACAATGGCAAAAACAGTGCTGTCTTCTGCCACGGAGTCCTACTCTCAGAGCCTCTGGCCTCTCTTGCTCCTCTGCCATTATTATGCAGGATGTGGAGATGCCGGTGATGGACTGGGGTTAACAATTGTAAACAATTTTACAACACCAAGTTATAGTCCAACGATTTTATTTTTAATCCCACAAGCTTTCGGAAGCCTGAGGAAGGGGAAAGCCCCCGAAAGCTTGTGGGATTAAAAATAAAATCGTTGGACTATAACTTGGTGTTGTAAAATTGTTTACAATTATTATGCAGTACAGGGGTATAGCCATTGGGAAGGCCAATCCAGCTACTTAATCCTTCTGAATGCATACAGGGAGGGATGAAGGTCCAGAAAATTTCTGGGTGCACTGAAACTGACAGCACTTTGGTTAATTATAATGCAGGTCTCAGTAAGAAAAACTTTACAAACATCACAAAAGAACGTTGCTGTCAAACTCCAAGAATCTCAGTTACACCAGTATCCGGTGACTTTAGGTTGTACTGCACCTACATTTTTAAAATAGGGATCGCTGTTAGTTCCCATCTCCTCTCTCCCACTGACTCGGGATCGAGCAGTCCCTCTGCGTTGGGATCGCTGCTCCTTCCGGTCTCCTCTGTCCCACTGACTCGATGTGGAGATGCCGGTGATGGACTGGGGTTGACAATTGTAAACAATTTTACAACACCAAGTTATAGTCCAGCAATTTTATTTTAAATTCACAAGCTTTCGGAGGCTACCTTCTTCCTCAGGTGAACATCGTTCACCTGAGGAAGGAGGTAGCCTCCGAAAGCTTGTGAATTTAAAATAAAATTGCTGGACTATAACTTGGTGTTGTAAAATTGTTTACCACTGACTCGAGATCGCTGCTCCTTCCCGTCTCCGCTGTCTGGATCGCTGTTCATTCTGATCACTTTTGCCCTGCAGATACTGCGTGTTATTAATGTAAATGCTTATAATACAACTTTAATGTGACCGTTGGCCTGTCGCGCGATTCTTTTCTCGTTGTTGAAGGCAATCCTTTTTACCAACAATGTGCTTTATGCTAAAACTAATTGTGTTGCGGCAAAGAATTTTGAGTCACTAAACATGGGAAGCAACTTATTTTGTCACTGCAAAACTTTTTCCACTAGTAAATGTGATTTGGTATCACAACATTCAATTTTGCTGAGGTATCAGTCATGGCTCAGTGGATAGCATTCTCGCCTTCGAGTCAGAAGGTCGTGGGTTCAAGTCCCACTCCAGAGATTAGCACATAATCCAGGCTGACACTGCCAGTACTGAGGGAGTGCTGCACTGTTGGAGGTGCCATCTTTCCGATGAGACGTTAAACAGAGACCCTATCTGCTCTCTCAGATGGATGTAAAAGATCCCATGGCACTATTTTGAAGAAGAGCAGGGGACTTCTAACTGGGGTCCTGGTCAATATTTATCCCTCAACCAACATCACTGAAACACAAATGATCTTGTTGTTATCACGTTGCTTTCTGTGGGACTTTGCTCTCCGTAAAATGGCTGCCACGTTTTCCACATTACAACAGTGACTACACTTCAAATGTACTTCATTGGCAGTGACCGCGATTCCCACCTACCTGCAGATCCCAATGTACTTGCTAGTTATTGGCTCCCCTCTCAGCCAGTGATCAATTCTTTTCAAAATTATTGATCTAAGGGGACTACAAATCTTTTCTTCCCCCCCCCCCCCCCCCCTTAAAAATAGCCCCACAGATAGTGAATATTTTTACTTAAATCCGAGAGAGACCTGGACACACTTCTGGCTCGGTGGGTCTTGCCCAAACAATCTTGCCTTTAATGTAAGTGTGATACACTCGGTTACTATGCCAACTATTCTTGCTGTCACTGCTCTGTGAAACATTAACTGTGTTATTGGCGCAGAGTCATAGGTAGCTTCCCATTGCGGACTCACGTTCACTAGGAACTGGGAGCAAGACCGTCCGGGCATGTAGGAGGCGGTAGATCTGGCTGAGCATAGCAACTTCTATCATCACTTTGGGATGAACCGAAGGTGAAGGGATGACGTTCTAACTCTCTGCACCATCCAGTCCCTTAAAACAGACAAATTTAAACTGTGGGCAGGGCAAACATATACATACAAGCAGAACAAGCATACACAATGCTTCAGCTGGAAAAGATTAGTATTGTGACATTGAAAACAAACCAAAGCCAACAAGCCCAAATGATAAAATAGCTTTATTATGGACAGGATGACAATATATTGTAGAGGCTGACAAACCTTACTCATGAAAAACACTTTGCAGTGGAAAAAATTCCAGCTGAGAGGAGTCTTTTCTCTGAAAGTCAGATAGTTCTTTTCCTGCAGTTGGGGAACTGGACCCAAGTAGTCAGAGTGGGGCATTTAAACATGGGTGGAGTGGGGGGAGATTGTGCAACTCTATCACCACATACATGAAAAATATTAAAAGGCTTTGTGCCCAGTAATTTTCATTAGTGGGCTAATGATATAGGTGGATAGCTACATGAGGAAGGAATGGAAGAACACCTTTTAAAAGCCAGCCAAAACAAAAAGCAAAACTCAGTTCGACTTTTCAGCTCATGTCCATGATGCTTGTAGAAGGAAAAGGAACAGAGTTACCATCAAAGGGGATCAGACAGAAAAAATGAAGACCCCATAGGTTCTGGCTGAAAAGCCTCTTCAGTCCTTCGATTTGATCGATTGCACACTTGACCGTACTCATTATGTATAACCGAAAGAGCAATGAAATTTACTTGAGATAAAAGCTCATTTAACGATAAACGTCAGACACTCAAAAATCCATTACTTTAAACAGTTGAATCATTGTTAAGACAATTAATCAGTGTTTGGTTGTAATTTCAGGCAACATTGACAGGATGCATTGCATCACTTTTGTCAATAACTATCCAAAGATCAGGAGCCTCGGCTAAATTTACACACTGCAAATGCATCATTTTCTGAAATATGGGATTTTTTTATTACCAATAAATCTATCAATCACTTTCCATTTCAGAAAAGAGATGGGTACATCATAGAATAACAATCAGCTTTTTTTTTACAAGAAAATTAGCTTTTAGTAGGTATCAAATAACCATGATGTTTAGACGCCTCTGCTATACATGATCGCTTTTTTTAAATGCAGGTAAACAGCAAATGTGCCCAACACACACATCAAACTCTCTCACTGCATTAGCATCCCTCCTTCCAAATATAAACCACTGTCAGTATTAAAGATGGCCCATTTTGAGATACTTTGTATTCACATGTATTAATATCAAATCATGTATTTCCCTTCTTAAATAGTTTGCTGCTGGGCCAGGAAATGAGAAATTGTAGCAAGGTAACTTTAAAGCAGGATTCCTGATCTGAAAATCCAAACAGCTGCGACTGTGCCCAATGTCAAACGTGTCCAATGGTTAATCTTTTTTAAAAAAGTAAGGAACTAGTTAGTTCCAATTAATGCCAATTTTTTTTCCCAGCACAAAGAAATCACTGCTGTAAAATTATCTTGCTCTCGAGTCCAGCAGCATTCAGTGGCAGCCAACAGATGGCGTGTCACTTGAAAATCGGACCAGTAAAATCTCTTAGCAAAATAGCAGTGCTACATTCTATTCCCATACCATCACCCATGGTGCACATACGAGTCCAAGGAAGTGTTAATGCCAAGGTTTATGATTTACAAAAAAAATACCCCAAAAGTAAAACTCCCCAACACAATAATACTATTAAACATTCCATTGCCGTGTTTACAATATGTAGTCTTCAGGCCATTGAAATTAAAACGCATGTTTTGTGAGAGCACTACACATTCAAATACCCAATGTTAAAAGAATTAAAGTCCCATTTTTTAAGACAAAAATCTACTACTGTGTTTAAAAAGAAAGTATACCTGTATATAACTGTACTTAAAAATGTCAGTGTTTATGTAAGTGCTAAACAAATACCTTAAACGTATAATTATACACAACTCCGAACGAAGTGTAGCTGTACGCAATTAAATTTACTGACGATCCAAATTTACCTTAAAAACTTTTAAAAACGGTCTTTAAAGAGAAATGAGCTCACTGATCACACAGGCTGCTGGCACAAGTCTAATACAGTCAGGCAGCTAGAACAATAATCGACTACAGATATTGTATCCCATATGTAAACATTCAGCTTTTATTGTACAATTGTTTAAGAGGTTTTCTTTTTGTTGTTTAGCAAATGTTTGGCATCTGGTCTTTGAAAATACTCTAATGTTGGACTTGCTACATCTCCCTTTAACCTGGAATCGCTGCACTTGCTGCAGCTTGGCTCTCCACTCTACTGGCATTCCTTGCTATCTCAACTTAGCTGCCCAGCACAGAGAACAGTCTTTGCCTTTCATACAGGTGTTGCCAGATGTGTTTGGAGTTCTCTAAAACCAGGAAATATACCCCCAGCCCAGCTTTATCCAGGCCTGCCTGGATAAACAGGGCAGCCCCAGGATTACAGAAATTAACTTAAAGAAAAACTGAACCGCAAATCCCTCGGACCTTAGCACAGTTGGACTCAGAGCAGCCTGAACAAACCAGGTGTAAAAAAACTTGCATAAAATACAAGTGTTTCAGAACTGTGGACTCTGCAACCCAAGTGTCAGGATTGCTGGGCAGTAAAGGATATCCCTATGTTTGCCAGTGTCATAGACACTAATTGAGAATAGAGGGCCTGAAGTAGTATACAGAAAACTGTGTCATACAAATACTTTAGCCAATGCATCAGCCCCAGCACTGGCAATGTAACATTTGGAAGGATGGAATGCCACATCATGGATGGACTCATCAAACTTTTTACGATGTGCCGTGAATTCCTGAATACACGTCTTGGTCTCAAGGCTCCACAAACGAATTGAAGAGTCATGACCTTTGAAGGGGGTGCGGGGGGGGTGGGGGGAAGGGGAGGGAAGAAAAAACACGATCAGTTGGTAAATGATAATATTCAACATAAATATTTAAAAGCTCAGTTTTGTTTCTTGGTCTGGCACGCATAGAAACCCATCACTGTGCTGAACCAAACGGATAAGAAATCAACACAAGTTGAGTTTCCAATAACGTAATATGGTGCCCATTCTCTTCCTGGAGGGGACATACCCCATTTACCCAAGTCCTAAGAACCTAGGTGCAGGTTGGCAAGAGCTAAAGCTGAGTAACCCCCATGTGCAGGGGTACTGCTGGAGTTTAACTGGCTAAAACTAGCAGAAAGCACTGGTTAGCCTCCTACTGCTTATCCAACGTGATCCTTTAGAATACTGGCTTTTAGGGAAAATTGCCAGTCTTTACTCCTTCAACTCCCATTAATGAGCCAGGCTGACTGGTCAGTCATCAAAAGTGCCCTGGAGCACTGCAGGCTCCAAGTGAAGAAATTCCTCCTCAGCTCAGTCCTAAATGGCCGACCCCTTATCCTGAGACTGTGCCCCCTAGTTCTGGACTCGCCAGCCAGAGAAACAGTCTCTCAGCATCTACCCTGTCAAGCCCCCTCAGAATCTTATATGTTTCAATGAGATCACCTCTCATTCTTCTAAACTCCAGAGAGTATAGGCCCATTCGACTCAATCTTTCCTCATAGGACAACCCTCTCATCCCAGGAATCAATCCAGTGAACCTTCGCTGCACCACCTCTAAGGCAAGTATATCCTTCCTTAGGTAAGGAGACCAAAACTGTACACAGTACTCCAGGTGAGGTCTTACCAAAGCCCAGTACAATTGCAGCAAGACTTCCTCATTCTTGTACTCCAACCCCCCTTGCAATAAAGGCAAATGTACTATTTGCCTTCCTAATTGCTTGCTGTACCTGCATGTTAACTTTCTGTGCTTTATGTACAAGGACACCCAAATCTCTCTGAACACCAACATTCACTAGTTTCTCACCATTTAAAACACACTTTTTCTATTCTTCCTACCAAAGTGAATAACTTCATATTTCCCCACATTATACTCCATCTGCCACCTTCTTGCCCCTTCACTTAACCTGTCTATATCCCTTTGCAGACTCTTTGTATCCTCCTCACAGCTTACTTTCCCACCTAGCTTTGTATCAGCAGCAAACTGGGATACATTACACTCGGTCCCTTCATCTAAGTCATTAATATAGATTGTAAATAGCTGAGGCCCCAGCACTGATCCTTACGACACCCGACTAGTTACAGCCTGCCAACCTGAAAATGACCCATTTATCCCTGCTCTGTTTTCTGTCCGTTATCCAATCCTCTATCCATGCTAACATTTTTTTAAAATTCATTCATGGGATGTGGGCGTCGCTGGCGAGGCCAGCATTTATTGCCCATCCCTAATTGCTCGAGAAGGTGGTGGTGAGCCGCCTTCTTGAACCGCTGCAGTCCATGTGGTGAAGGTTCCCCCACAGTGCTGTTAGGTAGGGAGTTCCAGGATTTTGACCCAGCGACGATGAAGGAATGGCGATATATTTCCAAGTCGGGATGGTGTGTGACTTGGAGGGGAACGTGCAGGTGGTGTTGTTCCCATGTGCCTGCTGCCCTTATCCTCCTAGATGGTAGATGTCTCGGGTTTGGGAGGTGCTGGCGAAGAAGCCTTGGCGAGTTGCTGCAATGCATCCTGTGGATGGTACACTGCAGCCACGGTGCGTCGGTGGTGAAGGGAGTGAACGTTTAGGGTGGTGGATGGGGTGCCATTCAAGAGGGCTGCTTTGTCTTGGATGGTGTCGAGCTTGTTGAGTGCTGTTGCAGCTGCACTCATCCAGGCAAGTGGTGAGTATTCCATCATACTCCTGACTTGTGCCTTGTAGCACAAAGGCTTTGGGGAGTCACTTGCCGCAGAATACCCAGCCTCTGGCCTGCTCTTTAGCCACGGTATTTATGTGGCTGGTCCAGTTAATTTTCTGGTCAATGGTGACCCACAGGATGTTGATGGTAAGGGATTCGGAGATGGTTATGCCATTGACTGTCAAGGGGAGGTGGTTAGACTCTCTCTTGTTGGAGATGGTCATTGCCTGGCACTTGTCTGGTGCAAATGTTACTTGCCACTAATCAGCCCAAGCCTGGATGTTGTCCAGGTCTTGCTGTATGTGGGCATGGACTGCTTCATTATCTGAGTGGTTGTGAATGGAATTGAACACTGTGCAATCATCAGCGAACATCCCCATTTCTGACCTTATGATGGAGGGAAGGTCATTGATGAAGCAGCTGAAGATGGTTGGGCCAAGGACACTGTCCTGAGGAATTCTTGCAGCAATGTCCTGGGGCTGAGATGATTGGCCTCCAACAACCACTACCATCTTCCTTTGTGCTAGGTATGACTCCAGCCACTGGACAGTTTGTCCCGATTCCCACTGACTTCAATTTTACTAGGGCTCCTTGGTACCACACTTGGTCAAATACTGCCTTGATGTCACGGGCAGTCACTCTCACCTCACCTCTGGAATTCAGCTCTTTTGTCCATGTTTGGTTCAAGGCTGTAATGAGGTCTGGAGCCGAGTGGTCCTGGCGGAACCCAAACTGAGCGACGGTGAGCAGGTCATTGGTGAGTAAGTGCCACTCGATAGCACTGTCGACGACACCTTCCATCACTTTGCCGATGATTGAGAGTAGACTGATGGGGTGGTAATTGGCCAGATTGGATTTGTCCTGCTTTTTGTGGACAGGATATACCTGGTCAATTTTCCACATTGTCACGTAGATAGATGCCAGTGTTGTAGCTGTACTGGAACAGTTTGGCTAGAGGCGCGGCTAGTTCTGGAGCACAAGTCTTCAGCACTATAGCCGGATGTTGGCGGGGCCCATAGCCTTTGCTGTATCCAGTGCACTCAGCCGTTTCTTGATATCACGTGGAGTGAATCAAATTGGCTGAAGACTGGCTTCTGTGATGGTGGGGATATCGGGAGGATGCAGAGATGGATCATCCACTTGGCACTTCTGGCTGAAGATGTTTGCAAACGCTTCAGCCTTGTCTTTTGCGTTCATGTGCTGGACTCTGCCATTATTGAGAATGGGGATGTTTACAGAACAACCTCCTCCCGGTAGTTGTTTAATTGTCTACCACCATTTATTATCCCCAACCCCATGAGCCCTTACCTTGTGTAACAACCTTTCGTGTGGCATCTTATCAAATTCCTTTTGAAAATCCAAATATACTACATCCACTGGTTCCCATTTATCTACCCTGCTAGTTACATCCTCAAAAAATTCTGATAGATTTGTCAAACATTGCATAAAACCATGTTGACTCTGCCTAATCATATTACGATTTTCTAAATGCCCTGTTACCACTTCCTTAATAATGGATTCCAGCATTTTCCCAATGACTGATATCAGGCTAACTGGCCTATAGTTCCCTGTTTTCTCTCTCCCTCCTTTCTTGAATAACAGTGTTACATTTGTTACCTTCTAATCCACTGGGGCCATTCTAGAATCTAGGGAATTTTGGAAGATCACAACCAACACACCCACTATCGCTGCAGCCTAGCTTAACCTACATTGGGACTTCTCGTCATTAAAGGGCAATAAGATGGTGCACAAGCTACAGTTGCCATCTACCAGGAACTCCAGATATCAATGTGGAACAATTGGACCTATGCCCCCTGTATTTTCCAATTAATATCTTTAGGATCCCCTTTCAAGCCGTGCAGAGATGCAATACCACAGTTGAAACAACCACTACTATATCCCACTAGTTAGTTTATTGTTCAAGATGGTTAGTGGAGTGCATCATATTCCCAGAAAAGGAGCACCACAATTCTTCCAGGAACATCTGGGGCAGACATTCTAAGATCATTCATACAATGCCATTGAAGACAATGAGCAAGATGGGTAACAGTGAACAACCTTGCCACACTCCCCTTTCAGGGGCTTTCGGTTCAGTGAGTCTCTAATCTACCTTTAGATGGATATTGGGGCTGGATAAGCATGCCAGATAAACTCCAAGATTGAGATAGGTACTCCCACAGCTTCCAGCCTTTTCAGAAGGGCTCCACGGGGCATCAGGTGAGTACAGGCAGATAATTAAAGTATCAAAAGTAATAAGTCTTGGTGTATTTTAAGTGGGTACTTACTGCCAGACATCAGATACAAGCCATTTGGATCTACAGCTAAACTTGTGACAGCATCCAAATGGGCTACCATTGAATGAAGAATTTTTCCTGGAAATAGAAACAGTAGGCATATATTAGAGTGGGATGATAGAAGTTACAGTACAGAAGGAGGCCATTTGGCCCATTGAGCCTATATGGTTGTTAGCTCTTCAACTGAAGCTATTGACTATAATCCCATTTCCCTATAACCTTTTATATTCTGATATCCCATTACAGATTCGAGCACATGATACTTCGGTGCAATAGTTAATGAGTCTGCATTGTTACAGGTGCCAACTTTTGGATGGCATGTTAAACCGAGGTCCCATCCGCCTGTTCAGATGGATTTAAAAGTTCCCATGGCACTATTCAAACAAGGGTAGGGAGTTCTCCCAGTGTGCTGGAAAAAATGCCTCCCTCAGCCAAAACCACAGCAAACAGGTTAGCTAGCCATTTATTCATTTGCTGTTTGTGTGACCTTGCTATGTGCAAAATGGCTATCACGTTTAAGCTACCTTAAAGTAATCTATTCATTGTAAAATGCTCGGATGTCCTGATAAGGTGTTGTACAAATGCACGTTCGTTCTTTCCATATACTTACCAATTTCCTTTTTAACAATATTACATTGCCTGCCTCAATAGCCATGATTGTCTTTTACTTGTTAAAAAAGTAAAGCTTATTGGAATAATTTTCTGCATGTGTGCTAGTACAGCCTCTCACCAGCTACACACCTCAGCAAATTGCAGACAGGCCACTGATGAATTGTCGTCCATTCATTTTGCCAGCTAGCAGGAGGGGTTCTCCGCTGGTAGTAAGCATTTGTAAAATCAGACTTTATTTTGAACTTAGACTTAGCTTAAAAATGTGCTCATTTTGATCACTCTTGCCTTCATTAACAATTAACCTTTCTGTTTTCCTCTCAACTCTTCTATGGTGACTAGGAGTTCGATCATAATTCAAATTATAATATATTTTTAAATATCTGACAGATGTTACCGATCACTTTAAACTTCTGTCCCTGATTGAGGTAGAATCCATATGGCTAAAAGCTGTATTATGAGGAAAATAAGAACCACAGATGCATATGGCTGCTAGGACATTAGTTGGCCTTGATATATTAATATTTATAATTGCAAAGCTATTTGCTGATGTCACCAGAAAGTACATCCTGATAACTAGCTGCATAGTTATCAGTCTATTGAATCTGGGGGCAACTATTTGGCTGGAGACAGATTTTGCAGGGGCATGGCTCCAATGTGCACCTGACAGATGGCTCAGCAGCCAGATGTTACTGATTCTGAAGGATAAATAGGATGGCCTTTACCAGTTCATTAGTTCTTCTGGGTTCAAGATAGAGACTAATACCTAAAGGCCTCATTGTGGCTAAACGAACCTTCCTGTATAAATTTTGTGTTATGGATGCTGGTTCAGGTTTTATATTAATAAGCAAGTTAGCAAAGTATTGCACGCTTTGTTATTTTTGTACAGGAGGAAGCTGACACTTAAACCCTTGGTAAGTGAAATCTGCTGTATTGATTTTATTCTGCTATTTAACCTTTAAACCTGATTTGTACTTTACAGCCCGAGTCACACGGTCAGATAGAGCACTTACTCTTCCACTATCCAAACAGTAGGAGAATGAGAGGTCTAGTATTAAATCAGTACGCTATTACTGAACAAGAGTTTCTGTTCAAGCTCTGGGCAACGTTACACTACCAGATATTCTGCATGTGAAGTTTCACTCCAGTTCATAAGGAGTGAGGGCTCGCTTACAGGAATGGTCTTTGGCAAAAGCAGAGAAATAGCCGAGTAAAGCCAAAAAACAACTTAATAATATAGTTATCAACTGATAATTGACCCTTGGTCTTTATTTTTGATTCCTTACATTTTCCAAAGCGGAGGCACCACATCAATCAAAAATAAAGACCAAGAGTCCATTATCAGTTGATAACTATATTGAGTATTAAATTGTTTTTTGGCTTTACTCAGCTATTAAGAAGCTTTTTTTTTTGTTAGGATTGGAGCATAGATGTCATTTTTTTCTCACGATAATATTCTACACACGTTGCATAATGAAACAAAAAGTTTGAGAAACATTTGTTCAAGGAGATGTTCCCTTTTAAAAACAATTCCACTTAACCCTTTGGTTATTCTTGATCTCCTTATTCAGGCACTGTGCTCTTGGTCTATTTTGCTTCCCTATTATGTCCTTTAAAGCACTCTGGTACTCTTTGCATAACTTCAAAGCTTTTTTCTTCTAAATATGCCATATTTGCAATCCAGTTTTGGCCTTAAACACAATATCAAACCTAACTACACAATAATCACCAGAACCTAAGTGTTCATTCACCTCATAATAAAAATCTGTACTTACATTTATGCAGCATTGTTAATGTTAAAACATTTCAAAGCAATTTACATAATGAATTACTTTTTGAAGGGCAGTGTCTGTTATGCAAGTGCAAACCATTCTCTGATGCCTGTCCTTTTCATTTAATTTAGGAGACGCAAAGCTCCATCCCCATGGTCATCAGACTAAAATTCTCTGGAGCCTCTCTAATGCCCCACTCACACTGCATTTTTGGTGTCTCTGCATAGTGATTTTTTGCACTGCAGAACACAAGACTTGCGTTACAACACGAGCTTCACAGGAACTGCAAACTTGGCATGAGTAGTGAGACCCCCTGGACCAAGTGCATTTTGACAATGTCACCCTACACTGCCTGGGTTGGAGTTAATTTAATCTAATCATTGAGATAAAGGCAGGCATTATGATGCTACAGCTGAAGCATGATTGCTGCTACAGATCAAGGGATCTGAACATTGGGGACTAACACCAGGCCAAACAAAAGAACTGTATAATATCTGCTTATACCCTCCAAGTTCAGCCTCAAATGTTTTCTGTGCAATTCCTTTCCCCCAGTTTACGTTCTTGACCTGTTTAGATGTCCTTTTGGATGCACTAACTGAATGAAGTGCAGTAATGGTTCCACTTTGAAGTTTTCTTTGGAATGAAATTTAACTCCCTCACGTCAGGATGAGTCTACAGCCTTCCTGGAGACAAGGTGGAGCAAATAAAACAAACTTTTTCTGGCCTATGGAAACTTTCTCAGATCTGAGAAACAGAAAATTCTACATCATTAGGGCAAAAAAATTGCTGAGAACACTCAGGCTGTCCTGAAACAATTTTCTCAATGCCAGAGTTGGGTTATCTCTGAACATTCTCACTTTCCCTTTGCCCAAGCATCAGACAAGGACAAGGTTTCACTTCTTTGAAAAATGCTGGATGTGGTTGGCACTGGCAACAGTCATATCAGTACTGGGATGAGTTGTAACTGGTGAGCACGGAGGCAGAGCAGTCACTTTCTGGCCCTTGGTTCCCTTCCTCATTTTGCTTTTTTTGAATCAAGATGCCACAAAAGGAACTCCATTTATTCTCTCAGATGAGTATCTGACTACATGAGAAAGATAAGCCACTTTAGGAGCTGGGGATCACAATGGGACTGTTCACATTTCTTCTCAATTTTCAGCATCAACCCCACTTGTTTATCAAGAGAGTTTTCTTTGTCAAGGACATTTCTGAAAGCTTTTTTCTGGATACACTTAATCCTGTGGGAAAGCACCTTCCTTATTGGCTCTTCTGAGATCAGTAACTCACCATGTGACAAAAGAGCACTGAAGGGGATGCATGCAACATCCATTTTTAAAAGAACAAAAAAAATGGCGGGGTGGGGGGGGGGGGTGGAGAATGTGGTTGAAGGCTCTAATGTTAATGGAATGCTTGACCTAGGGGCAAAGGTCTGTACAATCCAATCCAAAGAACTAAGTCTTAGCAAACAATGTCACAACAAACAGAAAAGAAAAATCATATTTTCCTACCTGTGTTATTGTCAAAGAATTTTATGTGTCTGTCCTCATGGGCTGTGATAGTAACAGGAAGCGTAGGATGACTAATGACTTTATTAATCTGACATATAGATGAAGCTGTATGAGCAAATAAAGTGGAAATACATCAATAAATTGTGACGTTGTCTAGTGCCTTATTTCAACTACGTTTCATTTTGCTGACTAAATTTAAAAAACATTGTCGTAAAATGTAAACGTTCATATTATTTCAGATATATGTGCTTCTCTTGGATGGAATGTGACTATAATAATTCTTTGCACCATACACTAGTAGGTAACCCAGCGCAGCATATGCAGTGAGCCTGGTACTATTGGAGCTCACTATAAAATCAACTGTATTGCTAGGCACAGGAACTATAGTGACCAAATTCAAAGGGCAATTTGGACAGGAAGCCTTTTTTTCTCCCTGAAGACTATGATTTATGCTGGAACATCTTCTCTACCTTCCCCAATGGTTGTTCATCACGTGTGAGCCTAAACATCGAGCATCAACAAGCCTTTTCACGACGGGGGTACTGCCATCCAACCCGATCTTGCCATCACCCAGGCCTCCATGCGCATAATTCCCAGCAGGGGTCACTAGATAGTCATCAGGAGCATCGACCCTGCTTAACTTTACTCCACTCTAGCCCAGGGATATTAAGGCTAATTATAATGTCCTATTGCTCCCCCATAGCTAAGATCAGCTAACGGGACACAGATCATAGATTGAACCATGGAACCTTTTTCCTGAGCTGTACACTAGGTAGCACGTTTGCTCATTAAGGCATCAGAGGTCTTCATTTCAAATAGTGCTTTAGTTTAAATGGGGATATTTCAGACATGTAGATAACCAGCTTACAGATAAGGATTCAACCCAAATACCTAAGGCAGGAAAACAGGATCTTGCACAAAGTGCAGCCCTTTGATTTTTTTTTAAAAAGTTAGGTAAAATATTTATTGAAACTTCAAAATGTGTTCATATAGGATTGTGCAAATTAATTTTTCAGGAAGGGGCTAGTAAAATGATTAAAATGGCTGAGGCATTGCAGCCATTTCATGATGGAGGAGTGGAACACAGGTTTTGCTACAATCTCTCCTACTGTTACCAATTTCAGCAGTTACATTATAGGGAGACAAGGGCCACATGCTTCCCGATAGGAGGGGACAGGGTAGGTAGAAGCTTGTGAGCGTTTGGCTAATGTGAATTACACTTACGATGCTGCTTTCCTCCCCCGCCCCCCCCCCCCCAACTTAAGTTGAGAAGCTAAGCTATAGTTGTTAAACTAGGCAATTGGCAATATGTTGAATGAAAATGTAAGCTGAATAAATTGCAGGGGACTTGCAGACTGTTTCCAGTAGTTGAAAGGTCTAGAATGATGGGCCATAGATACAAGATTAAGTGTAAAAGATTTAGAACAGAGGGCAGGAGAAACTTCTTCACACACACAGTTGAGGCTGTGGCATTTACTTCCAGGGTAAGTGGTTGAGGCAGAAACTATATCAAAGTTCAAGATTACATCAGATAGGTGGATGAAGGAAAAGGAAATGAAGTGTTTACGAGTATTTGCTCACGTGGAGGGTAAACACCAACACGGACTGATTGGGCCGAATGCAACTTCTGTGCATTTCTAGGTATTTCTAATGTGATGTGGGCCATGTCCACTAGGAGCTGGAATGAGATTTCACATGGGATACTTACAGCCAGCAAACAAAGGAAACTTTCATCCCAGTCTGGGATAGATTTGAACCCAGGTCCCAGAGATGAAAGGCCAGTGTCTAACCCCGTGACCAAATTTTTATCGCTTAATGAAAGTATTAATCCTTCCAAACCGAGGCAAAACATCAACATTTTGCTTTTGAAAGGCACAGAGATAACCAGCAAGTGGAATTAGAGAGCAATTTATTCAAGATTACATTTTCATGCAACAGATTACCAATTGCCTTAACTTCGCTTCATCTAAATAAGAAAGACGGGAAAAAAGCAGCATCGCAAGTGTAATTCAAATGAAAATTCGAATTAGCCAATAGCTCACAATTCAGACAATACCGTCCCAAAATTCGCCATCAACAATGTCTGTTTTATAGTCGCATCCTTTTTGTAGTGCGACCTATAATGTCACCCATTTTACATTATCTGATAGCCGGAGATTCCTTACTCCTGAAAACATACCATCAATACTGGACTCAAAAGTGAGGAATCGCTGACACGTCTCCATGTCAAATATGCTCGTCCGTCCATTCACAAAAGACGACACCAAATGAGAAGGATCACTGCAGACTATGTCAACAGAGGTAGGGATTCCAGACTCTGCAGGAGAAAAATAAAACCGTCTACGTTACGTTAAAAGTCATTAGTATCTTTTATGATGTACATACCAGCCTGTAGTTAATATTTAGTAACATTGAATCTGTAATTACAAGAAATTCTAATTAAAAGACAATGTGGATAATTTTTCACATTAATTTTAATGGATGGAAAATCATGGGCAATGGAGGCCCAAATTCGTAATACACACTCGCAGTGTGGACTCAGAAAAATTTCCCAGTATGTGCAGCACAAACTATAGATGCCAATCGTGGACAATGCTCAAATTTCCTTTTACTTTAACTAAAGAGATTCAATTTGAAACTCCAAAATGCTCTTGATTTGAACAGCTGCAGATAGAAACATCTGGCAATGGTTAGAGCAAAAATATTACTTGATCACAATATTCAACAAATTAACTGAAATACAACTAATTTTGGTAACTATCTATTTAATGCATTAAAAAAAACTAATGTCTGCGCACCCTTCCTGTCAACCTATACCATTATAAACTTTCTATATTCCCTGCCGATTTAAACTTGTCATGCTGTAGTTACATCCTTTGCCAATATGAGCACTTATACTAAATTTAGTTTTCAGCAAAAATGTGGGCATAGGAATTTATAATGGCAATATAAAAAAATGAGGATGTATGATTTTAAAATGCAGGCCAAATTACAATCATGCACCCTGGTCCAACTATCTCCACCTTCTAACCCCGCTTCACCCGAAGACTTCACTTGTTCTCAACTCCCTGTGCGCAATGCCACAAGAGGCCAACTAGTTAAACATTATTTATTGTTGAATCCTCTCAAGACTAGTTAGGCCCATACCTCGGTTCTCGTTAAATATGCAAAGTGAAGGTGCTATTTCAGTGGTGTTCCACAGCCGTAGAGTACCATCAGCTGAACAGGACAGTAAACGTTGATGTGCTGCACTGTACACCAAACCCCAAACTGCGTCGGTATGACCTTCCAAAGCGCCTCGCAGCACAGAAGGATCTGCAAACAAACGGCTTCTTAGTACGAACGAGGACAAACTCATACCCTCACGTTTTCTCTGTTCTGATTTCCCCCTCGCACCCTCCTCCTCTGAAAGCTGCAGCTCATGACACAGCATTTTTTGTGTGTGTTAGAGAAGATTTCTAGATATTTGACAACATTAAAACAATGTTCTGTCACAAAAATTGCTTTAGTTAAGTTATTATTTCTATTGTTTTATATATATATAAATACATATATATATATATATATATATATATATTTTCATTCGCTGGTTAGTTGCCGTTAAATTTTGTGGGCTCAAGTTTTTGGAAAGGGAGTTTCTTGGAGCTGTTGCCTCATTATGGATAAATCCTAAATCAGAACACCTAGACCTATTATAGAATCAGCATTTTGGGATATACGGGAACACAGATTTAGAATTGTATCTGGCCTCCGAGGCTCCATGGCATGCACCTATGTGGCCACAGAAAGCGAAAGCTAACTCATTATGTAAAGGACAATTAAATGAGGGGAAAAGGGTCACTTCTTTTTTGTGGGGCTATGAGGAGTTTTATAACAAAGCTACACAGTTTAAGTCAGAAATTATGTTGCAAGGATGAGAAGCAACAGCAGGCTGTCGATGATAAAATTACAATATTATTTCAAAGAAACAAAGTTTTTCATTTATATAGTGCCTAATCACATCCCTCAGGATGTCCCAAAGCTCTTAACATCCAATTAATTATTTTTTTGTGCAGGCAAACACAGTAGACAACTGCACACAGCAAGGTCCTACAAACAGCAAATGAAACAAATGACCAGTTAACTAGTTAATCTATTTTGTTTTTTGGTGATGTTGGTTCAGGGAAGAATGTCAGGACATTGGGAGAAGTCCCTGCTCTCTCTCAATGATCATTTATGCCCACCTGAACCTGGCAGACAGGGCCTCAGTTTAACATCTCATCCAAAAGATGCTTTTGAATTCTCTCCCCACACAGTGATTCAAGCACTCCACTGAAAGTTTTGCTGTGAATAGCTAATTGCCTTTATTTTAGAGGTGATAAGACACTGCTTACATAGGAACTGTATTTCCCAGCTTGACTTCTATAAATAATTACTAATAATTCTAGCTCATGGAAACAATTCACAAATACTTTTATCTGAAGTTTGATGTGAATTGAATGAAAAAATGTTTACACAGAAACAAAGATTTTAGCAAGGTGGATGCCATTCAGAGACCATTTTTACAGTCCCATTATCCTGCTTTCTTCCCAAAACCTTTTATATTCAAGTAATCATCCAGGACCCTTTTGAATGCTGTTACTATCAATCACTACATGTGGTGAAGCATTCCCCATATGAATTTCTTCAGGCAGAAACAGCAATGAGTGTCCTGTCCCCTTCCAGTCCATGAGCATATCCCTCATTAAAGCAATTCACTGATATATCTGCATGTCTTCAGAGTATAGAAATGATCCTCCCCACCTCCTAAAGAAATGTCAGTGGCATCTTTGCTTACTGTGTGAAAAAAACCCTCTAAATTCAAGCCTGTGAAGGATGATGTTCACATTTGGTCACATTGAGGACTTCAAGGGTTAAGTTACGAGGAGAGATTACACAAATTGGGGTTGTATTCTCTGGAGTTTCGAAGTTTAAGGGGTGATCTGATCGAAGTTTGTAAGATATTAAGGGGAACAGATGGGGTGGATAGAGAGAAACTATTTCCGCTGGTTGGGGATTTTAGGAGTAGGGGGCACAGTCTAAAAATTAGAGCTAGACCTTTCAGGAGCGAGATTAGAAAACATTTCTACACACAAAGGGTTGCAGAAGTTTGGAAAACTCTTCTGCAAACGGCAATTGATACTAGCTCAATTGCTAAATTTAAATCTGAGATAGATAGCTTTTTGGCAACCAAAGGTATTAAGGGATATGGGCCAAAGGCAGGTATATGGAGTTAGATCACAGATCAGCCATGATCTTATCAAATGGCGGAGCAGGCACGAGAGGCTGAATGGCCTACTCCTGTTCCTATGTTCCTATTATGTGAGTAGCCATAGTATAGGTAACTCAGGAATTCATGAAAACCTCAGGAATTCACTCAAATTAAAGTAAAAGTTTACCTAGTTAACTTATGCTCTTTCAAACATCAGTTATTATGTGACAGATCAGTTGATACAATATTCAGATATACGCACCGTATGAATCATAGGGATCAATGTTAGGACTGGGAGCATTCCAGCACTGGATTAACCCATCAGTACCTCCACTGAAACATTGCTCTCCACTGGTGCTCATCACAACACATAGCACCGGGCCTCTATTCAACACAAAGGAAAGAAAAAACCACAAACGTAAATATCTCTCCATCCCTATACATTTTGAGCAGAGTATTCTTAGCATTGTACTGAATGTACAGATCACTCCGGCCTACCTGTGAGCCCTGAATGTATATATGGGTTCTACATCCAATGAGGTACTCCTGTGGAATGAAAACAAGAACAGAGAACTGTTAATTTTGTCAGTACGTTCTGGCAACTCATTTTGTTACCTAGTGTTTTACAAGCCAACCCAAAGGGAAGCCTGGATGAAGCACTTTCAGTTTGAAGTACATTCGTACTGGAAAAAAAGTACAAATCTTAGCTTCAAGTCAGTCAATTTTCTCCTCACAGAAATCTGACATTTTAGGTCTTTTCTCACCTAAAGAGCCAGGCCAATGACTCGAGTTATGCAACAGAGCCTATGATATTCTCCTGTTGCTTTCAAGCTCCAAATATTCTCTCCTACACAATTATCTTTCTCCCCACTGTTGAAACCACAGTCTCCTCTTATTTTCAAGGGCCTCAATCTCCCACTTCTTGTACAATTTTCATGCTTTAAAAATCCTTGGCATTGACCACAAGTAGAGCTTAAAACCCCAAATCTGATCCATCACCAACACTGTTTATTTCTAGCTCTGTGATATCGCCTGCCTCCATCCCAACCTGCCCCAATCACTATTCACACCTTCCCCAACTTCATTCTGCAGATCCTTCAACACTCCAGAACTCTGCCCTCCACATCCTAAAAATTACCGATCCACTCACAAACTTCAACTCATCTCGAACTCTGCCCCTCCCATCACTTCCTGCTTTATTTAATCTATTCTTTTCCACCTTGATGGCTTTCTGCACTATTTTCCATGGCCCTACATGGTGGTTTTTTTAATTTAAAAAAAGAAAGCGCCACTGACTGGTGCAGAAGCCAGTGTTTCACACGCTTGAGGATGCCACTGCGGAGGGACCGGAGATGGAAAAATTCAGTGCCCAGTTATACATATGCAATGTCATTTCCTGTCTGAAGTGTCAGGGCTTAAATCTGGATTGCAAATCCAATTCTGAACACTGTTTCTGACAAGCAAAGCCACCCTGCCCTCAAGGGGAAATTCCAAAATTGTAGATGTAAAGGTACACTGCAAGCTATATGCACATACTGAAGCAGTTTTAATTTGATTTTAAAAAATGAATTGCTGCAGTGAGGAAAATACATAATCTTGACATTCTAGAGACAGAAACGGCCAATTCCAAATCTAAAATAAACTCAAAAATTGCTCTAAGTGTGCAGCAGGCCTATCAGCATCTGAAGAGAGACGACAGGTTAGCGTTTTGGGCGAAAATCCTTCATCAGAACTAGTTGTGATGAAGAGTCCATACCAGAAAATATTTTGAGAAGCTGTTCTATGAGTAGAGCAACAAGCATTGACCAGTCTGGCAATCTTGCAAGGGCTTTCATGCAGTATTGGAATGAAACTATAAAAGGGTCAAGGAGGGAACTCTGCTATTCTCATCCTAACCTGTACCAAGTCTCACTTATCCATCACCCCTATCCTCATTAACCCTACTGGCTCCCTATCCCTAACTCACTGATTTCAAAGTCTTTGTGCTCATTGACAAATCCCTAAATGACTTTTCTCCACTCTACCTCTCTATTCTCTTCCAGCACTATGCCCCAGCTCACACCTTCTGCTCTTCCAACTCTCTAGTCCAGTACAGGTGGCACACCGATTAGCCATCGCAACCATGCACACTGGAATTGTGTTCCTCAGCTCCTCTGCACCTTCAGAAGAATCTTGAAAACCTACCTCTTCAACCATGTCTTTAGTTATCTCCCTCAACTCCTACTGGGTGTCTTGATTCTCTCCCCAGCCCATCTTGTAAAGCACCTTGGGGTGTTTCACTATGGTAAAGATACTATATAAGGACACATTCTTGTTAGTTCTGGACTTGATGAAAAAAGTCACCACTGCTCCTCAGTCAAAGAATGAGCCATCTAAAAATGATGCCAAAGCACCTCAGGATTTCAACTACTATCCAGAGTCCAATCTGAGAATTGTTGTAAAATAGTTATCCTTCTGTAGTCTGATTTTGACATAAATGTACTAATGGTACCATTTCTAACAGTACTTTCTGCTTTGTTTTGATGATCTGTGGAGGATGGCAGAAATGGATTACTAATAATCCTGAAGAAGCAATCCAAATTCATTTTGTATTTTAAACCATACTAAGAGTGCACTGTTACACTTCACCACCGTTCTTACTTTTTCGCTGGGGCAGTCTTTTGTAAATTCCACAACTTCACAGTGTGATCTTCTGAGGCAGTTACCAAAACAGGCTCAACTGGGTGAAATGCAAGGCCCCTTATTCCATCAAAGTGGCTCCGTAATGTGAACTTGGGATTCCAAGTTTTCCTTAATGCATCTTTATTGCTTGTGATCTGTTATAAGACCCAAAAAACACTTATCAGAAAGTAGTCAAAAAGAAAAATCCATACAATCTCTTAAACACTGATCAATTAAGGATTTTCACTTTAATCATCTAAAAATGTTCAAAATTTAATCATAGCATAGCACAGAAGGAAGCCATTCGGCCCATACTGGCTCTTTGAAAGAGCTATCCAATTAGTCCCACTCCCCTACTCTTTTCCCGTAGCCCTGAAATTTTTTCCTGTTCAAGTATTTATCCAATTCCCTTTTGAAAGTTATTATTGAATCTGCTTCCACCTCCCTTTCAGGTAGTGCATTCCAGATCATAACTCGCCGGGTAAAAAGAATTATCCCCATCTGCCCCCGGTTCGTTTGCCAATTATCTTCAATCTGTGTCCTCTGGTTACCGACCTTCCTGCCAGTAGAAGCAGTTTCTCCTTATTTACTCTACCAAAACCCCTCTTAAGAATGTATTTTTTTTATTGTTGCATGAGATGAATGACCAGTTCTATTTTTGGTGATGTCGGTTGAGGGAGGGAGGAATGTTGGCCAGGACACAGAGTGCTGGTGTAGATTAACAATAGGCAATCAGCCCATCTAAGCGGTTACCATATTTTAGAATTGCCTTAGTGCATTCCTATTATGTGGTTGTAAACTAGAAGATTCCTTCCCTACTCTAAAAGAACCAACAAGGTGCAAGGTTTCACCCAATAACAGAAGTCCAAAAAGATTATGTACAAATCAGCAGTCAACACTAATTTAGAAGCAGTGACGACAGGCATCATTGTACAAAAGTTTGTAGAAAATAACTCATTACTAATCTAGGATCACTAAACTACAATACATACAATGAAACCAGATACCAAATGGCAAGCATTAACATTAATACATAATCACTCAGGAATACTAATAGTGGCAACCTTAAAATGACAAATCAGAAATGAAGGTAAATTCAAGGCAGTAAACTGAAATACAGTGGAAGAACCACAATACAGTATTGAGAACAAGAGAAAGATAGAAACCACATCAATGTGTAATACTCAGTGTGTTAAGAAAGCACATTACAATTTTTCAATTCTTCCATCTATCATTCTGTTTTGTTGTAGGCTTATACATGGCAAACTGGGATTACGCTAGATCATATTTATAAAGACACATTACACAACACCTTATTAAGCCTGAGAAACATTTCAAAATGCTTCACAGAAATTACTTTTGAAGTGCAGTCACTACTGCATGTGGGCAAATGCAGCAGCCAATTTACAAAGCAAGATTCCACAAACAGCAATTAGATGAATGGGCAGTTCATTTTTTTCCTCCGAGTATTAGTTACAGGATGAATATTTGCCAGGACATCTGGAGAACTCCGTTTTTCGAATTGTGTCATGAGATGTTTAATATCCATCTGAACTGGCAGAAGGTGCCTCAGTTTAATATCCCATCCAAAGTATGGATTTTTAGTGCTATAACTTTATAAACTATAATCATTTTTTTTTCTTGCTGCTTTCTTTATTTTGTTTCTTTAGTTCCTACTAGGTCTTTCTCCCTCTTTCTCATTCATAGATTAGAATCATAGAATGCTTTCAGCACAGAAGGAGGCCATTAGGCCCATCGAGCCCATGCCGGCACTTTGTAAGAGCAATCTAGTTAGCTCCATTCCCCCGCTCTTTCCCCATAGCCCTGCAAATTTTTTCCCTTCAAGTATTTATCCAATTCCTTTTTGAAAGCCACAATTGAATCTGCTTCCACCACCCTTTCAGGCAGCACATTCCAGATCATAACTTCCAGCCAATTACTTTTGTCTTTTGATATCTATCCATCATCTCCACCCCACTCCAAATTAGTCCAATTCCTACTCCTGTATATCCAACATAATTGGATAGATACCAAAAAATTGGGCAAGAATTAACAAATGTTCATGCGTAAACTGGGGCCTACCAGCAAGGATCTGTGCAGAATCAAAATATCATCTGCCGAGATAGTTGGCATGGCTTTACTAAATAAATTTTTGAATTTGTTGTAAGTAAAATGTACAAATCTGCTAAGTGAACTTACATCCCCATAAATTGTATATCAACAAGATCCATTTTTCTGGCAGCATTGCCCAATAGCATTGTAGATAGATAGATAGATCTTTTCAAAGCGGTCTTTTTGGAAACAAAGAACTTGCGTCTATGTAGCACCTTATGGTGCCCTCGGGACATCCTGTAGCATTGCACATGTAATGAATTACTTTTGAAGGGCAGCCACTGTAGCTTTGCAGGCAAAATAAGAACATAACAAATAGGAGCAGGAGCAGGAGTAGGCCAATCGGCCCCTCGAGCCTGCTCCGCCATTCAATAAGATCATGGCTGATCTGATCCTAACCTCAAATCTAAATTCATGTCCAATTTCCTGCCCGCTCCCCGTAACCCCTAATTCCCTTTACTTCTAGGAAACTGTCTATTTCTGTTTTAAATTTATTTAATGATGTAGCTTCCACAGCTTCCTGGGGCAGCAAATTCCACAGACCTACCACCCTCTGAGTGAAGAAGTTTCTCCTCATCTCAGTTTTGAAAGAGCAGCCCCTTATTCTAAGATTATGCCCCCTAGTTCTAGTTTCACCCATCCTTGGGAACATCCTTACCGCATCCACCCGATCAAGCCCCGTCACAATCTTATATGTTTCAATAAGATCGCCTCTCATTCTTCTGAACTCCAATGAGTAGAGTCCCAATCTACTCAACCTCTCCTCATATGTCCACCCCCTCATCCCCGGGATTAACCGAGTGAACCTTCTTTGTACTGCCTCGAGAGCAAGTATCTCTTTTCTTAAGTATGGCAGCCAATTTACACACAGCAAGGTCCCCAAAAGCAAATAAAACAAATGGCCAGTTAACCTGTTTTTATTGGTGGTGATTGAGGGAGGGATGTTGGCCAAGGCACCCTGCTGTTCTTAACTAGAGCCATGGGATATTTAACATCCGTGGAATGATCTTGGCTTAAGTCTCATCCAAAGAATGGCAACTCCGATAACAGAGAACTCCCTCAGTACTGTAACGTGTTCAAGTTCTGCAGTGGGGCTTGAAGCTGAGAGTGTTACCAACTGAGCCAAGCTAGCAATTCTGATGTTCAATTGTACAGCAAATCTGAAATGTAGAATACTACTGGAGTGGGATAGGGCAGCATGTTGAGCTCCCAGTGCAATGCCAGCATGGTAAGGAATGGGTTCTTGCCCACAATTCCCACCATAATAAATCACCAAGGTAGTCGGTCTAGGCCACTCTCATATTGGCTGGTCAAAAAGCTACACTGTCAAAAGCTCTTGGCTGCGCTAGAATTTTATTAATTACACTTATAAAATAGATGATGCATTAATGGAAATTCGAACTTACGTCATAATTTAGAGGGTCGGCCTCATTAGCAACAGTAAGGCCTGCCAACTCTCCAAGACCCAACGCATTCTCTAGCGCTTCATCCGTACCCATGATAAAGGATTTTCCTGCTCCCGGGGGAAAGGTCAATGCCTCCACTAGAAAACAATTTAAAAATTTTTTAAAATATAAATCACCAGAAATTTTAATTCAAATTCAATACAAATAAAAGAAATACTAATATGGTACAGAAGATTTATGATTGTTTTAAATAAAAAGACACCAATTCACAAGTGTCTTAAGACTTGCCCAAGATGCCCCGCTTTCCTCTCACCTACCTTCTTCTGTCCTGCCAGCTTCGTGCTCAGTCAGTCGTGTGCTAGTCGGTCTGGGGGGAGAGTTTACTGAAGTCTGCAGTGGAGGGAGCTCATCTACATCTCTTAAAGTAGCCAACATGTCTTGTAATTTTGATCTATTCGGCCCTGTTAAACAAAAATAGAGCTAAAAGTAATGTTGGATCTTGCATCCTTCTGTCTCTGTAGAAAAGAATGATTTAATTATACATTATCAGGTTTGTCTGGCTTGTGCAACTATTGGCTGGATTTTATCTCAAGTACCATATATCATTAGAAAAGTGAATCCAACAAAAAAATAAGCAATAAAAAACAGGAAATATGTTTTTCATTAAATTTTCTATTTTAACTGAAAGTCCAATCGTATCAAATGTTGTCCCAGATCTGGCCCCTCATTTTTGGCTTGCAGTTCTATTCCCAATTGCAAACAAGCAGGCAATCAGACAAGGTGGGAAACTCAGACACTGCACCTCTGAGAGTTTGCCACCAGTCAGTTATTCTTCCTCCACCTCATTGTGCATATAGAACTCCTGCAAGGTGTTGAAGTATATTAAATTGTGCTGGACACCAGTGCCCATGGGCAGCAGGTGTGGAAAGAGGGTTAAATTCCCCTCTTGCTAATTGATGACCGCACCACAATCATGCATTTGGTCATATCTTTGCTGCCCTTTGAAGATATTTGGGGCTAAACATACTGATCATGCCTATTTCCATGGTATGGGTAATACTCTGCGTTCAAGCCACTCCAGCTAGGATTCAGATCATGTGCATGAGGTTTTGATCACTAATGTAAGCTACTGATCTGCCAGAATGACCCATTATCTGACATTTAAGTGGTGCAAACGTTACTGCCATTTGTCAGCCCAATCCTGGATAATTGATCGCTCATCAACACTAACATATTTTATGCACGATTCGAATTTGAATTATGGACAAATTTTTCTTGTGATAAATTTCAGACACCGAATACACGCACATTAACGCAAGTTTTACCATCTGACAAGCAGACAGTGAAGTGGACTTGATCAACTGCCTAAAATAAGACTGACTACCAATATGAACTTGGGAAATTCTGCTTTTTAAGTTGGCCCCAGAACAAAACAAACCCACCTCTGGGGTAGGTTTCATGGTGAGACTGATTCTGAAGGACTACTAGATAAAGTATTATGAATTCATAGCCATAGTTCCCACTCTGCCCGACACATTACCTTTCCACCTCTGTACTTAAACAAAATCTAAAGTTTGTATTTCACATATGTATGTGGTTGTGCATTACATTCACAGTGCTGAATGGAAACAGAACTGTTTGAATCTGTTCATACAACTGGAAGCATTCAACCAGGATTGAAGCATCAGATCACAGTCTAAAGATGGAATAGACTTCTCATTATACAATCCATAAACTGCTTAAATAGGAATTCTTGCATTGACTCCTGATCAGATTTCATATCATCGTTATCTCATGTCTTCTTCACTGAAGGTTCAAACCTACAACAAGAAGGAACCAAACACAAATCCACAGATCTTCATCCTGAGTTCCAAAAATGTCTTTCCATTCCACAGGTAAACTGGATGAGTCAAAGCACATGCGGGCTTGGGTACTTTGGATCAAGTCATCAGTACTGAGATGAATTCTGTTGTCTACAAATTTCAGTGTTGATAATTTTACTGAAACAGAAATCATTTTAATTGTAACATTTTTAGGATTTGTTTTGCCAGTCACAATGTTGAGACTTGTACTCCACAAGAAAAAGTTTCCCCTCCCCAACCAGTCAACCATAGCAGATGAAAATGAAATAGACCTCCAGCCAAGTTAATTGTTGATCAAATCATTTTTTGAACATGTTTACCTTCATCTGTTATAGAAGTTTGACTGTCCTTCAGTACACAAGCCCCAAAATGTTGTTATCTAGGACATGAAATCATTTCCAGCTTATTTCTTAATAAAAACAAACAAATGAGATTGCAAAAAAATACCAGTTGGCTAATAGTGAAAGGAGAAAATTAAAAATAGTTTCAGGTAGCAACTTCCAAAAAAAAGTTAAACCAAGGTAATGCTGTGAGAGAGGATCAAGAGTATGTAAGAGTGAGCAGATAGTTTTAAAGGAACAGGAAGAGTATCTGGATACTTTTTTTTCTTAAAAAGAGTGGTAAAAGAGGGTTTATGAGCCAAAAGTATACCAGATTTCATACGCACTTACTCTTCACCCCCTTTTTCCCCTTTCGCTCCTTTTTGTACTGCTCCTTGAGTTTGGTTATTAGTCCCTGGTCCACGTCCCAGCTCTCTGTTGTGGGACACACATCTTCCTTGTCTAAACACAGCACAGTGGAACAAATCAGAGATTGTCTTATGGAACAATCCAATTCTTACACCGTTAGCAGGACAGTTCCAACATGTCCACTTAAATACACAGCATCATAGCGAGCAACTTGGTAGCAGAGTTTGGTTGAAGTTAGAGCTAAACGATTATACAGTCCCGTAGGCACCTCTTCAGCTGGGGATTATTTTTATGAGTTAATAACCAAAATAAAATTCACCAGAATTAAGATTAGAGTATTGATATTTTTGAGTATTCTCAAATTAAGATTTTATCACACAGGCTAAAGTTCCAGATAACATTTTTTGGCTATTCCAGCCAACGCCAGCAGTGGGGGATGGGATTTGTATACCATAAACACACATGCATGCATACACACCCATAAGTCACTTATCAGATTTCAGACAGGAGCTACATGACTCAGCTTTTTATCATCAATATACAAAAGTACCCATGCAAGTCACTTCAATTCTTTCTCCTCCACTGTTGCTATCCATAGCACTGTATCTGCAATGTTGTGTGAAGCCTTCTCTATAATATTTCAAGCTTTTGCTAGCTTGTAAAGCCAAGTTTACTGTGTTAACTGTTTGCATATTATAGGATAAAACAATGTACTACAATGGTTTCAAATGATGCTAGTGAGTGAAAGGCAAAATCAGCCACACAGGCCTTCTGATCACAGTCCACCTTCTGTAAAGATGGATTTAAATACAAGGCCCTGCTTTTATCTCGGCTCTAATTTCTTTCCCAGCAATTGAACAAGCAGACACAGGTAATCCACAAGTTACACAACTCCAATAAGCCCTGTGTTGGATTGACGTCAAACATGGATGTTTGAGGGTAATCCTTTGTACTCAGTTACACGAGCAGATTTTCCCCTGAGCTATTACTGTGCAGGGCCTCACAGGGAATGTAGTCTGGATTCTACTTGGGATTCCACATCCCAAACCCAGAAATCGGTCACATGATCTAAAACTAGAGATTAAACATCACCAATTCTATCATCTCTGCAACATTTCACTCTCATTACTGAAACCTTTAGTCATACTTTTGTTACCTGACACTGTCCTTACTGGGCTCCACCCTCCAACTTCAGCTAAAATTATGCTTCTCCCATGCTGCCCCACACTAAGTCCCAACCTGCCCTGCTGACCTCTATTGTCTCCAAATCCCTAATGCAAATTCAAAATCCTGTCCTTATCTACAAATGCTTCTGTGGTCTTGGCCCACTCTAGCTCCACAACCTCTGCCAGCACCACGCTCCATCCTGTGCCCTTCAGTGCTCTAACTCAAACTTTCTGTGGACTCTGTCTCCCTCTGCCATTGTTGGCACAGCAGTCAGCCATCTTGACCTTACTCTTGAACATTCTTTCAAAACTCTACCAGTTGCACCCAATCCCACACTAAGTCCTATTCCTCCATCATCTTTTGCACTCACCAGCCTTCACTGACTCCCCTTCCCAACACACACATTTCAAAATCCTTGTCCTCATTCATACCTCATCATTCCCTTTAGCCTGCTCCAGCGCCACGTTCCTGCAAGCACCTTCTCTCGTGACTCCAGTCTCCTTTGCGTTCTCTTTCCTCTGCTCCACCTTTGGATGTAGAGCTTTCATCGGCCTCAGCCCCCTAGTCTGAAATGCAATCCCATTTGGGGGCTACTTGACCAGCTCAGGTAGAGAATTAAAATAAAACTTATATAAGTATGTTATAACCTTACTTTTTGCTGGCTTCCAGATATTCCCTCCCTTTAAATGGTATAAGGAGTTAATCAGTTTCTAGCTGAATCTGTGCTTTACACTTCTAGTGCTGCAGTGCCTACAGTACTCCAAAAATAAATTGTACACTGCCACTATTGTTCAGATACTTCTAGTTACTGTTCTTACTCTCATCTGGTTAGCACCAAGTTTCATGCAATTTATATTAGGAAATGTAACAAGTGTATTCACAACAACAAAAGGGACAACACATCAAGACAATAACATACAGCATTGTGTGTGGCTGGTCCTGTTTAATTTCTGATCAGTGGTGATCTCCAGGACGTTGATAGGGTGTTCGGCGATGGTAATGCCATTGAATGTCATGGTGAAGTTAGACTCTCTTGTTGGAGATGGTCGTTGCCTGGCACAAATGTTACTTGCCACTTATCAGCCCAAGCCTGAATGTTGTCCAGGTCTTGCTGCATGCATTATAACAATGTAAATGTTTTGCAAACTCCAATTTAACAGAAGGATTAAAAAAGAGATCACAATTTCTTGAAAAGTTAGCGAACAGGTCGAAAGATCATCTATGGGAATTCTTCAAATATGAGATGTAGAGTGCAAAATAAATTTATTCCCAAGGCTAAAAGGGGATGCATCAAAGTATAGAGTTATGTGAATCAATAGAGAGATTAAAACTAAACTAAAACTTAAAAGGGAGGCATATGGTAACGTTAGGGCTGACAGTACTAAAGATAATCATGAGGAATAAATAAAAGTGTAGTACCAAGGTGAAAAGGGAGATCAGAGAAGCTAAAATGGAATATGAGAAAGGATGAGCAGATAATAATAGGAAATGGTAAGGGGTTTTATAAGCACACACAAAGTTCAAGGGAGGGTAGAACCCTCCGGGATGAAGGGAGTCTAATTGAAGATAAATGCATGGCAGAAACATTTTAAAAATATTTAGCATCAGTAATGGTGGAAGCGAGAACATAGATGTACCAGAGAAGGATATGAAATAATTGATAAAGCTAACTGTAGACAAGGAAGTGGTTGAGATACAGACCATTGCATCTTCTAAAGGAAAATTGGATAAATATTTGAAGCAGAGGAAGGTGCAGGGCTATGGGGAAAGAGTGTTGGATTGCTCTACAAAGAGCCAGCACAGGCACGGTGGGCCATAAAATTCTATGGTTCTGAAGTTCAGACTCAAGCCTGTTCTTTTTTTATAAAGAAATATTTTTAAAATACTGAAGGGAATTCTGCAACTTCCGTTGTCCAAAACTTAAAACTGCAGTGACCTTCTCCTGATGTGAGCATTATAGTTTCTCCTCACACCCACTCCATGCACCTCACCATGGACCTGGTTCCCCATGTGACTGCTCATCAGAAATTCTAAAATTAACTAATTATACCCAAACATTCCACAACAATCTTCAGATAAAGCTACAAGAATAAAGCGCCCTTTTCCATCAATTTTCTTCATTTGTTATGACTGTGTTCTGTGCTGTCAAAAATCATGCACAGCTATAATTTAATGTATGATAGTTACAGACTGCATCATATACAGATCCAGCAACTTCAGCGTTCCATAAGTACCAGTTTACAGAACTATCAATTGCTTTGACTTCAAACTGGCTTTCAAAGGCTGGTTATTGGCAAACTAGAACAATCCCAAATTTAACATTACAATAAATCCACCTGCTCCCTCCCTAAGACATGCACACGCATGCACACAAAAACACATATGCCCCTTTTCCTTCCAGCAAAATTTTTTTTGCATTCTATGAAAAGTACTTTTTAAACCATGGAATTAGGTTACCTTATTTTCTTTTGTTTTCAATTAGGAAACCCAAAATTACAATCAACAGGCAAATCAGGCAATCTTTGCTTGTACCATTAATAAATACACGACACATGAACAACAGAATTTACGCTTTTTCCTGAGCCACTGTTGTAGGTGACCAACCTATTTTTTAATCAAACAGTGTATTCGTCTGTCATGAGCTGCTCGTAATTTGAAATGATCCAAAAGAGTTGCAAACCAGACTGTTACACCAAGAAGGAAAAAGCAAAACTGAGATGAGCTGACAATTTTCATATATTAGAAGTCTGTCATAAATGTGCCTTCATCTAGATTATGCATACACAATTCAATGAACATTTAAGCTCATTTTATACCTTCATTTTTGTGACTATTCACAAAAAGCATTTAACTTGAACAGCAGTTATATTTAATGCATCCCTCACATGTGCTACAATCTTTGATAGTCAAAAATTTACAGGCAAGTGAAATTGATTGTCTCTAATAGTAACAAGGTATTGCAAAATTTTACCCCATTCTGTTCCATCGCCTGCACTTCTCGACTCTCCTGTTCCTTCACCATCTTCTGTTGTTCCTAAGAAATCAAACTCTCTCAGTGCTTCCTCAGTGTCCATGTCTTCCGTCATATCAGATGATACTCCTTTGTTAACAAACTGTTTAACAGATGACAATTAGTGCAATTAACCACAGTAGTCATCATCCTACACTGCAGCAAATAGCAACCAAGTTAAGCTAAGCAAATGATTAGACACACTATACTCTTTAGAAGCACTGTATGAAACGTACACAGGTACCTTTCATCATTAGATCAGATTTCATGTGCTTTGCAGTAGCCATTGTATTCAATCATTTTTATCATATGCAGTATACTTTCATAATAAAGGCATGTTCAAAGATGATATTCAAAAATTACGTTTATTTACAGGTGATAGATGTTATTGGACAGTTGTACAGTACCTTATCTATTACATATCAAAAATGGTGAGTGGTCTCAGCATTCCAATGGTATTGTCCGTGTATGTGGCGTTGTGAGCATAACATTATGTGACTCATTACCTTAAGTAGGGCTCCCTTAACATTTCCTGACAGTGAACTGCTGTTCTGCTTATTTGAACTGTCACTGCAATTCTTAATACTCACCAATGGATGGTGCTGCATCAAAGTGTTTGCTGGAGCACGGATATATTGGCAAAGGTGAGTAAACCAAAGGGTTTCTTTTTTTTAAACTTTTTCTCTAGCCCTGCTTCCTCTCCCTCCTCACTTCCATCCCCTCTCTCTTCCTCCTCCTCCTTTCAGCCCCTTCTCCCTCCCACCCTGCTCAACCTGAATACTACACTTGGGTCTTGACTGCTTGTATAAAAAGCCACGGGAGGTTGACTCAAAAATAAAATCCCTGTTAAGAATGTATACATGAAAACCGAGACATATTGTACAGTAAATATTATGTTGTCCAAGCATCAGGTACTTACTTAGCAACCAAACATTAAAGAAGTCCATTAGCATTTTGTTTCTGCTTTTCCAGGCGTTGTCTTTCAATATGAACCTCCTAGCTGGCAAGGACAGCTAATTCACAGGATGAATGACCATCAGTGTATTGCAAGAAAAGATGTAGAGTCTCCAAGTTCTCTAGCACTGCCTTGGCTGTTGGCAACTTAATCATAGGAGAGCCCTCTTCACTGTGACCCTTCCTTATAACTGCATCCACTGACCGTCCTTGTGCTTTAATCTCCGGGTCTGTCACTACTCATCAACTGTCACTTATGCCTCAAGGGCCTCTTCAGAGGGCACGCCAAGCAATTCCCTGAAGCACTCCGAGGCTTTGAGTTGTAAACATCAGTTTCTGGTTTCTTTAGTTGCACACTGCATAATGCCAGCTGCTCTGTGATGCCCTGGCTTTGCTTCAGCAGTTAGTGAAACAGCAACTTTGCAACAGGCAATGACAAGGTCCACGGCAAATTTGGTGGTCCAATTGGACCTCTTGACTGGTATTGCAGACTACAATGTATCGTTCGAGGAGATGGCCTGATATTTGCTCTTAACATTTCTGATGATGCCCATATCACAAGACATTGCCTCAAAGCTTATGCTCAGTGGTAGAGAAAGATACAAGCTGGGCAGGCCAGGAATCTCCTGACAGGAGGCAGCACAACTGCCCAGCAGATTTAGTACCTTGCCACATGCGTCTTGCTATTCAGGTGCTTCATTGAAGCCTCAAATAGGTCACAGGTCATCCATGCATCCCTGGTCATGTAGTGTCAAACAGGAAGCTGCTGGGCAGAATGGACTCAGCAGTCCCCGCCTTCCCCCCCCCCCAGCAATGACAAAGAGTTTGATCTGGTCACTGCCCTCCATGTTGCTGCACAGTAACACAGCCACTCATTCCTTGGTCATACTGTCACCAGTAGAGAAGTATAGGGTCGTCAGGTCGCATACACAGAGAGGCCGGTCACTCTGCCATTTAAAAAGTCTCACAGCCTCTCCCACTAGCTATCTACGACATGTGGATCCATGTGGCCTGTTCCACTACAGATGCCTCAGTTTTGTACCATGACATTTTTTCCACTTTCTGATCCTTTTATTGGTGCCTTGACAGAACTTTCCACAGCAGAGCAACAGTAGCAAGCATCTAATTATCAGACTTTGAGTGCGTACCTAAAAAACCAACACAACAGGGCCATGCCCACACCTTTCCAGGAGGTACTATGTGCTTGAATAGGTTCTTTGTTATTGAGCAAATCAAAAGAAAGAGCTGGTGACAAACTGTTTTACAAACTGACATTTTTCCTCTGCTTTGGCTTGCAGTATCTCAATCTTCTTCTTAGGGAGTCTTAAAAATTGTCTTTCTACACTATTTTTGATCCATGTGCCAGGTGTAACTAAAGGTCACCCACCCTCTCAAAAAAACATCTCAACCCCTCGGCAAAACTACCTCCCTTTCTCCTCCCTCGTCCTTCAACTTGTTGACTTCTCCCAACTCCATTTGAACCCCTTCAATCAGATTTCTGTCCCTGCCACAGCACCAAAACAGCCATAAACCGAGTTACAAATGCCATTCTCTATGACTGTGGTGCATTAGCCCTTCTCGTCTTCTCTGCAGCCACTGACACAGCCAACCACACCACCCTCCTCCAACGACTCTCCTTTCGTCCACCTTAGTGGGACTGCCCCCACTTGGTTCCAATCTTACCTACTGAATCATAACCAGAGCATCTAACAGCAATGGCCTTTTCTTCCAGCACTGTTACCTCGGGAGTCCTCAAGGGTCTGTCCTTGGCCCCCTCCTCTTCCTTAAGTCTTTGATGAGCTGCAATTTCCTCCAGCTAAACAACAGGATGACTAAACACAGTCTTCAGCTCCTACCACAAATTCTGCACCTGTTCCACTGATTCCATCCCCCTCCCTGCCTAATGTCTCAAGCTGAAACAGACTGTTTGCAACCTCGGTGTCCTATTCTACCTCAAGCTGAGCTTCCGATCCTATATCATCTCCATCACAAAAAACGGCCACTTCCACCTCCGTACCATCACCCGTCTCCGCCCCTACCTCAGCCCATCTGTTGCTGAAACCCTCAACCATGCCTTTATCACCTCCAGTCTCAACTTCCAATGCTCTCTTGGCCAGCTTCCATCCTCCACCCTCCATAAAGTTCAGCTCATCCAAAACTCTGCTGCCTGTATCCTATCCTGCACCAAATCCTACTCACCCATCACTCCGTTCTTGCTGACCTACACTGGCTCCTAAATTTGCCTTTCTTGTGTTCATGGCCTTGCCCCTCTCCATCTCTGCAACTTCCTCAATTCCCCTCCCTCCCCACGAACACTTTGCTCCTTTGACTATGACCACTTGTGCATCCCCCTTCCCTTTACTTCACCACTGGTGGCCACCTACACTCCATACTCTAATTCTCTCCCTACATCCCTCAGCCTCTTCACCTCCCTCTCTTCAAAATCTATCCCTAACCAAGTTTTTGGTCACCCTTCCCAATAGCTCGTTCTTTGGCTTAGTGTCCACTTTTATGATTGCACCTCTGAAGCGTTCTTCTATCTTAAAGGTGCTGCATGAATGCAATTTGTTGTTGCTGATGTCACAGGATAGTGCTACTTAATTTGGTTCAAATTAGAGTATGCAAGCAGAAAGGGTTTTGAACAAGCCAGCTGAGTGAATAGAGGGAGCGTGGTCTGAACTAGATTTCAGCACTAAGTGCAGTTGGCTTGAAGATACTTTTACTTACTGTAGTTTGAGACCACTTAGTACAGCAGGACAGTGGAAACCAGTATTGCAAAGAACTTGCATGGGCATGATGTGAGTGTGTCCAGGGCAACCGCAGGTACAAGTCTCTCGAGGCTCATTAAAGCTTAAAGTCATTGAGACTGAGAAACAGTTAGATACATTGTGTCCTATAGAAAGAATCTCTGGAGCAAAACATTGCAAGTGATCAGCCCACAACTAGAGAGGAATACTGAGGCAGAGGATGGGAAGTTGATCATATGTTGGGAGGAAAGGAGGACTCTGGTAAAGACAGTACAGGAAACTCCAGGAGGGTCTGGAGTTGTGTGTTAGGTGCTAGATACTCACTTTACAGACAAGGACACTGATTCAGGGGAGGGAGATCACAAGCAACATCACTGAGCAAGCAGTTAGTCAGAAGAGACTGGAGTGAAGCAATAGCAGTGAGAAAAAAAGGCAAGCAGTAGTCATGGGAGATTCTATTATTCAAGTGGAAAGGTAGCCTGTTACCAGGATTCCTAAATGAGGTGTCCTCTCTCAGATGTCAGGGAAAGGGACATAATAGAGTCAGTAGGAAAAATTCTAGAAAGTGGAGACAAGCAGTCAGAAGCCATGGTACATGTTAGAACTAATGACTTAGGAAAGAGCAGGATGAAAGTCTTCAAAGGGATCTTTGAGGAGTTAAGTGCCGGTTAAAGAGCAGGGCCTCAAGTCTGTTACAGTATGTTACATAATATAAACAATCTTAAAATCTAGTAGATGTTGCATCAAGGGTAGTAATCACTTGTGCCAGTTCATTTAGAGAGAGGTAGACCAGATACAACAACTCGCAGCTTGAAGGTGATTTTATTGAAGTATTTAAGATATGCAAGGGAATAGATAAACTGGATTGCAAAGTGATGTCCAAAGTTAACACCAGCTCCAGCACAAGGGAACATGATTCAAGCTTAGTGTGAAAAAAAGTGAATACCCAATTAAAACATGGTATCTTCATACAGAGGGTGGTGAATACATGGAGTAGCCTACCCAGGAAGGCAGTGCTAGCACAGAAAGTTATAACTTAAGGAGGCGATGGATTCATTTTGAACAGACAGGACGATTGAAGGGTATCAGAGATAAAGTGGGGTAAGAAGCTTGACAGTTGGAAATGGTCTTTTCTGGTCCCATACGGTTCTAAGGAAATTTGGATGTAGAGGAGGTTGTGGGTGTAGTTAACTATGTCTGGTCATGCGTGACCATAATAACTATAATTTCCTGAAGCTTGCTGGATTGTCTTAGGGTATCGGGGAGGAATTTCCTAGTGTTTTTCATGACTGGCCACAGTTAGCACGTCCAGCGGTTGGAGAGGAAGGACTAGCAATGATGGAGCAGATTGTCTTTCCATATCTCAACATTTCCTGCAGTGTATGCCTATTGTGGTTACATAGCATATCGCTGAGCGTGCCAGTATAGTAGTATGGTGCCTCTTGGTTGGTGCACAATTTCCTTTATCGACTCGAGTTTTGAATGATTGACTGGTTAGTTCAGCTATGGTCACTTACAATTCGGATGTTTGAAGAGCACTTCTTGAAATAGTTGTTTCAAAGCCAGGTTAAAATAAAAAGTCTGTTACAGTATGTTACATAATATAAACAATCTTAAAATCTAGTAGATGTTGCATCTTTGTGCACAAGTTAGGCCTCTAGAAATAAGGGAGTAAGCTTTACATTCATATGATTTGAGGACTATTACTGAAATGTTAGAGTGCCTTAGGAAGAAATCTTTATAGCATGTATTATGGATATTTACCATAAATACACAGTACTTTTTCTCAATTTCTATCCACGTGCCCAATTATTTAACTTACCGAACTATCAATAATTGTTCTCTCTTTTCCATCATTCTCATCGTCTTCATCTTCATCACTAAATTCTGCTGCGGCATTTTCAAGGAAATTAAATGTTTCCAGTACAGCTGCTGAATCGGTCAAAAGCGGTTTAACTATCTCTCCAGAATTCCTTTAGAAAAAGCATTTAGAATTATACTGTACAATCTTTAACATATGTGTTTTCAATACAGGCAACTTACAACAGATTTGGGGCAAAAAATAGCATGTTGTTATTCTGCTAAGTGGTAAAAGGCAAAATTCTGCAGCATGCCATGGTTCAAAACTTGCCCTTTCTTTTCGCCATGTATCATGCCCTAGTTGATGAACAAACTGTGCCCAAATGTGATCATTTCTGCTCTATAACAGACCATTAAGAGGTACGTGAAAGGTTCCTGGGTGGGACCTGCCCTTCATTATCCTTTTACTGTAATAAATACATGGAGGGTAATTTCCATGTTGTATCACCCCTTTTCTGAGATGAGAGCACCAGGCCTATAGATGCAAAACAATATAAATCAGACATATTGAACAGTTTTGTTTTGATTTACAAAATTGACTAAAAAGCAGTTGACAAAAAATACATCCTCCCCTTACAAAGCAGTAGGAATAGCTCTTTGCCCCAGAAGCATGTCACAAGATGTTCTCATAGAATCATACAGCACAGGAGGCAGCCATTCGGCCCATCGTGCCGGTGCCGGCTCTTTGAAAGAGCTATCCAATTAGTCCCACTCTCCCATGCTCTTTCTCCATAGCCCTGCAATTTTCTCAATTTCAAGTATATAACTCTGGATTAATACAAAAGCAAAATGTCAATTAGTGGGTATAAGGTTCACTAACTATTCTCATGGAGATTATGAAAATTGTACTGCCACAGGAACGTAATAATGTAATCTCCATACGATACAGAAATTGCATATCCCTATGTAGTTTGCACTGGTGCAGTCCCCATATGAAATATATGCTATTTGACAGAAAATATGTGAAAAACATACCCAATTCAATATGTTTTAATGTTGTGGAATACATTTCTTGTGCAATACACAATTTACCATAAATCTGCATCTTACCACGCCAGGCACAGCACGCTTTGAGTAACGCCATATCACACCAACACCTTTTTGATAAACATTAGATCAGTACTAGCAATAAAAGTAAAACCAAATGAACTTTTGTTCAAACTTATGGCAAAAACCGACCAAAGAAAGCTTTTGTTCATTCTGGGTCTTGCTGGATTAATTCTGGACAATTGAGTCGATAATATTACTTTTCTTTGATATTAACTCCATAATTTTGGTTTTTGATTAGTAACGAACAGGTAACAGTAAATATATTAACAGCAAAAAGAGGTAACAATGGGGTGCAACAGTTCAAAGTTTTAGCTCAATGTTAAGGAATTTAGGTTTGTGGTCTCTGCTCATACGATATCAAATAAAATACAGGATAAATGTTTGTTGCATCCAGTGGAAAAGGTAAAGGAATTTAACTGACTGGGCCAGCATGCAAGTTTAATCAATTCTCGAGGGTAAAGCAGCCTGGTGCCACAGCACTGGAATACATCTGCCTTGGCTTACAAGGTTCAAAAGCCTGCCTGTTAGTCTCTAACGAAACTTTTTTAAAAAATTGTATAATGCACAATTGTAAAAACTAGGGGTGACTGGCAAAGATTGAACGGACTACTTCTCAAGACTTTTTTTTAAAAAAAAGTACAACGGATTGAACGCAAAAGAAATTAAATTTAGATTTTAACACAAAATAAATGTGTACCGGTGGTGCGAAGCGTCAGCACTTACCCAATCATGTCTGTTCCTTTTAGGAGAGTTTCACCACCATTTACAACAGGCTCCAGATTCTTGTTTTCCGATAATTTATCTAGATCATCACTGGAAAGGCCAAGTAGTGCCCGTGCCCGCCTTGACTTCACGTCTATTATGGTATCTGTGTAACCCACCTCCTGTAAGTATCTAGGTAAACACAGTGAATTGTAGCATTTTTTAAAGCAGAATAACAATCCTGTGAAATCACATCATAACTTGTATAGCAAAATAGACCAGCTACAAATGGATGCGATAGTTAGGAAGGATGAGAAGAATATACACACCAGGAAATGCTTTTCTACACTCTGCTGAACTGCAGTGGGTACTAGCAAAAAAAAAAGTCACTCGTACCAGCTGCGGGGTCAAAGTGATGCGTCTCTTTCAGTACCAGCCTCTATAGTCACTAGGAAAATGAAAGCTCCCAGCACAGGGTTATTGTTAACAATTCACCATTCATTACATTGTCTGCACTGAGAAACTCAGCAGCTTCCTTGTTTAGATTTTTTTGGGGGGGGAAAAGAGAGACTTTCAAAAATATTATTTCTACTGTAAATTATAGTTTAAGCACTGAGTTTTAATAAATAAACTGAACACATTAGGCCATTTAACATTAGAGGTCAGCCAGCATCACTCAAAATTATATTTTATTCTTATCCCGCTCAATGATAATATTTAATATTAACACTTTTAAATGCTACATTTTAAATTAAGACCATATTCTGCCAATTTTAAACACCTGACTTTGAATAAGGAGGAAAAAGAGGTCCCAACTCTGACAGTATAAGGTAAAACACTTAAATTAAGACACCAGAATCAAAGTATTTTTGAAATAAAACAGTGACTGCAGATACTCACTGACGAAGCAGCTGCCGCCCTTGCTTCCATGTTAACTGATTATTTTGTGTTGTCTGTATTTCATTTTCATTTCCTTCATCTAGAAAAGCAATGATTCAGACTGAATTCCTCACTCTTCAACCTACTCATCATATTAACAATCCAGCTGCAGGCACAATTGGAGCCAGGTATCAGATAGAGAGGGGTGCGAGCCAACAGTAGAAGTTGCACTTCCCCAATTACACCTTTAGTCAGGGGGGGAAAGCAGAGCTCCGGTCACCAGCCTCCTACTGACAGTCTAATGTTAGGAAGGACAGGTCCCTTCCAACATCAGACTGTCTGGGCTTTTATTAAAACTTCAAAACTGTAGTAAAACGCTCATTTTGCAATGGTTGAATTTATACTCACCTGAGTCAGAAGGTTGTGTATTCAAGCCCCACTCATAGCTTTCAATGAATAATCTAGACTGATATTTCAGTGCAATATAGGAGTGCTGTAGGTTAGAGTTGCTGTCTTTCAGATGGGATGTTAAACAGAGTGCTTATCTGCCTGTTCAGGTGGACATAAAAGATCCTATGACACTATTTGAAGAACAGTGAATCCTCCTCGTGTCCTGGCCAATATTTATCGCTCAACCAACAACACTAAAGCAGATTGACTGGTCATTCATCTCATTTGCTGTGAGACCTTGCAGTGCACAAATTGACTGCCACACCTGCTTACATAACAGTGACTGCACTTCAAAAGTAGCTTATTCACCCTGAAGTGGTTTAGGACATCCTGAGAATGTGAAAAGCGCGATTATAAATGCAAGTTCTTTCTTCACTTTGCACAAGGCTGAAATGGTGCGAGACTACCTCAAGTGCTCGTGTACATGCAGAGATGTACTAAATGCCCGACAACTGTTCAGCTGCAATTCTTGTATTGTTATGAAGCAGAAACCACTCCATCGTGAGAGTGCAGTGCAACTGTACTATATATAACTATAATTTCTGCCGGCAGAATATCTGAGATGTATCAGATAATGATCCACTGACCAGCTTAAATCTTATTTATTATTTTTAGCTAACTATTATAACTAATTTGAAGGTTTACACTTAATTTTTAACTGATTAAATTTGTAATGTTTCATATGCATTACCTTCTTGCCCTTCACTCTCAGAATGCTATACGTGTCATCATGCATGACAGAATATAAATTTAGTTTTAAAAATCTTGGTGGATTTTGTGCTCATGTTGACAGATGATAGTACTGGGAAATGAAACACTTTCCAGTCATCCAGTGTTGACACTGAGCACTCCCACATTGGATGGATAGATGCACATTCTACTCTGACCCATGAAAAACACCTACGACTGAATAAGTTTTCATTTCTCACATTAGGCACCCTGTGGCTAGAGTAACATTGTGGTGAGACCAGCTTATTAATAGGGCCTGAAAAGGGCTGGAATTGTGCCCACATAGCTCCAGATATCCTACAAGCCAATGTCTAATGGGTAGGATGGTCCAAGTTGGATAAGTGGTAGGACCTCATCAGTGCTGTGTACTGGGTAGTAACACGGTTTTAACTGGTTACCATGAGCAGTATCCATGTGCACAATTGAGAGTGTTCCTGACAATCGGCTGTTACCTTTGGTCATAGGTAAGTAGGGAGTGTCCCTATGAGGAAAGAGCGTGGGCTATTTAATATAAACAAACTGTGTAGATTTCTCAATAGTTCAGTTTGAAGACCCAAAGATAGCGATAAGTTTCTACATATATCAAGACACCCAGTTGAGCAAAAAAGATTTTAGGGTTGGTGTGTGTGTGTGTGTGTGTGTGTGTGTGTGTGGGATTGGGCAGGAAAGTGGAGTTGAGGTCAAAGATCAGCCATGATCTTATTGAATGGCGGAGCAGGCTCGAGGGCCGTATGGCCTACTCCTGCTCCTAATGTATCCTGGATTAAATGGGCTGAAGGGACTTCTACATTGGAATCTTATGATCTTGTGACCAATGTTAGTACCAATGAGTGTTGTAGTCCATGCTTACTAGGAACTGGTTTGAGACAGCCCAAAGTCATTTCCATACTACCAGACAGAAGAGACTTTCATTTCATCAGTCTGGGCTGGATTCAAACCCGCGTCCGAGGTGAAAGGCCAGTATCTAATCAACTGTGGCACTCGTGCCCAAAACAGAATCATAAAACATTTACACAAGATAGCAGCTTACCAGTACTTCAAAACAAGTTATAGAATCAGATCCAACAATGTAAAACTTTTTGCATTATAATCAAGCTTATTGAAACCTTTTTAAAGTTTTGAAACTGGTGAGGAACATCAAAAAAATATAGCTTGGCATATTCTCTTGTCGAAGCCATTCCAGTGAGCAGTATGAATTTTTAACTTCATATCCTTACTCAGGAGGATTTTGTAACCTACATTTTTGCTTTAACAACTTACACAATTTAGTTCTTGCAGGTTTGATGTGTGCAGGAATATGTGGCAATGTGTAATGGACTGTGAAGAGCTCTGGTGCACGGTGCCTGGGTATGGAGGAAAACTAATTTTCTTTTAAGTGTACCTCATATACAGGAAGATATCTGAGTGCATTAAACTGAGGAGGATAAACTGTGAACATGAAAAGAGGGGAAAAGGAAAAGAATTGGGGGTGGGGGGGGGGAAAAAGAGAATGGGGTGAGGGAAGTATGGTCAAAGGGCAAGGTTCTGAAATCCAGCAGGGAGGTGGCAAGGTGGAGTTCAAGAAAGAAGAAGCACAGTAATTGAAAAAGCAGTTACCCACAATGGATATGAGAGTCAGAGGACAAAATTGTGCTGAAGTAGGGTGGGTCAAGACCATGGAAAAAACTGGAATTGAGGACTATGTTTCTGAAGTCAACTGGTTAGGGCAAGAGGAGCCAGTAATGCTGGGAAAGGATGGGGCAGGTGAAACATCCTGAATCAGCTGCAACTTGTGGAGGCTTGGGGAAAGGAGGCCAGCTAGGAGGAGTGTATTAGAGAAGACGAGCCTAAAACTGCTACGGGTACAGCCTAAAGTTTTAATGGTGGTGGAGGAAGAGGCAGGGGCAGAGGAGGGCAATGTTGTGGAGGTGCAAGAATATGTTCTTGGTTACGGAGGAATTATGGGGGAGGAAGCTTAGGTTGGGGTCAAGCAGTGCACCGATGTTTTGTACCTTCTGACTTAGCTGAAGGTGGCAGCCAGATCTCTGCCGGCCACATCACATTCCGTACTGTCCCACTCACTCATCTCTCCTATCCTTGTCGACCATCACTGGCTCCCGGTTCCTCAGCACGTGATTTCAAAATCCTCATGCTCAAATCCCTTCACAGCCTCACTCCTCTCCACCCTTCCAGCCTCTGCCAGCCTTATTGCATTGCCTGGATCTTTGCTCTTCCAACTATGGTGGTCCACTGCATTCAAGCATCCACCATTCAAGCAGTTGGAACCAAGCTTCTGAATCAAGATAATTGATGGAAAATCAGACACAGTAGGCATCACAATAGCCATCTTTGTGGTAGTCCACTCAGCATGGACCCTCCCATGCCTCATCAAAGCATGATCCCATGTTTCTGCAGCTATCACTCAGGGATAGCACATAAATGGTTAAGAGGGAACCAAAGATAAACCTGGGTACACCCATGGGTTTAGCAGAGGTGAGCGTACAGGAGAGGAAAGCAAGGAAAGAAAACAAACTGAAAAAACTAAAAAAAGTTTTTTTTCCCCAAGGAGAGAAAAAAAATTGAGAAAATATAGTAGTTCCTATCACTAAGTTTTACTGAATTCCAAAAACCAACAAAAGGAAATTTCACCTCAATGTCCCACACAAATACATACTAGTATTTAATAATGTTGAACCTTTACCTTTCTGAACAGAAACTTCATTAGTGCACAAAATGTTCAACTTCCTACAGAATCTTCTGCAACTTTCCCTAGATATCTTTCAATGAAGTTCGTGAATTTACTTCCTACTTGCACCACAAGGCCAATAATTTGAAGGTTTATATTTCAGAGCCAAATTCAGTGCCTTTCCATTATCACATGGTTTCACAACTGAATTACAAAATCAATTTGGTGATACTTGCAGATGTGTCTGTTAATTTTTTGTGAAATGCAAACTTCAGCATTCATATCTTACCAGAGTCATAATTTGGAGGCTTCATATCCCCTTGATTCAGCTCGGTCCCGTATTTCAATTTATGGTGTTTAGCTCTGAAAGAAAGATGGGGAAAATGTTTATTAGGTATATGAAACACATGTAGAATTGATTTTTCACTGGAGACTAACAAGTTATGCTGAATTAATGCAGCGCACATGAATCCTTCAGGGAGTAAAGTAACATTCAGGCCACGACTGCACAAAAATTACAGAGCATAGATTTGATGATTTCAAACAAAAGAACAAGATAGTTCAAACTTCAGAGAAGTCTTTTCACCGAACTGGAAGACCATACATATAGCCATTAGTTTCAGACAAAAAACAAACAGCAGTAGGATAACTGGATGCTGTAAATGGATTCTATCCTGCATTGACAAGACACCCAACTTAGCAATGCAAAAGCAACTTGCTATCAATCATTCAAATTTTGAATGGTGCTTTTTTTAAAAAGGGGAATGTATCTCCTGTACAATGCCATACTACATAAACTCAACCTTCTCCCTCCCCTGCCCCCCACCCCTCCCCCCTCATCTGGCAGTTACTAGTAAACTAAAAGCTGAGAAGGCATTTTTCAACAGTTCATTTTATGTTAAAGGCTAGCTCAGGAGAAAGGTCTGTTGTTTTTGACATTGGAGATTACTAAGTTTGTAATTACTGTAGACATACTGTATACTGAGCACTGTTTATTGTTCACTTACTTGTTCAATACATTTGCCAGTTAGTTTATTGCCTGAGCCTCAGCCTGATATTCCTCCATCTACCAAAGATAAGATCATGTGACGACACAATATATTCCAGTCAGCCAGAGTACAGTCACAAGGATTCTCCTCCTACATCTAACACTTTGCTATATTGAATTTCATTTACCATTTATCCGCCCACTCTTGCATGCCTGTTTATGTCTTCCTGTATTTTGGTGCAGACTTCCACATCAGCAATACCCCCAATTTGATATAATCTGAAAATTTCAACACCATACCTCCAATTTCCTAGTCCAAATCAATTATGCAGATGTGAACAACACTGGTACTAGCAGATCCCCATAGGGCATCACTTCCCACTTTTTCCCAGGCCAATAAACTTCCCTCAACTGAAACCCTTATCCCAGCTGTTGTAATCTCCAGACTCAACTATTCCAAAGCTCTCCTAGCCAGCCAGCCATCCTTCACCCTCCATAAACTTCAGCTCATCCAAAATCCTGCTACTGTATCCTATCCCATACCAAATCCCATTCACCCATCACCGGTGTCCTTGCTGACCTACATTGGCTCCCGGTCCACCATGCCTCAAATTTGAAATTCACATCTTCATGATTAAATCCATTCATTGCCTCGCCCTTCTATCTCTAACCTCCTCCGGACCTATAATCCCGAGAACTCTGCATTCCTCCGACTCTGGCTTCTTGTGCATATCCATTCCCTTCGCCCCACCATTGGCGGCCATGTCTTCAGCCATATAGGCTCTACGCTCTGGAGGTCCCTCCCTAAATCTTTCCGCCTCTCAACCTCTACCCCCCCCCCCCCCACCACTTTAAGACCCACCTCTTCAACCAGCTTTTAGTCAACCCTCCCAATATCTCTTTCATTGTCCCATTTTTGTTTGATTATGCTTCTGTGAAGCACCTTGGGATGTTTTTTCTACATTAAAGGTGCTTATATAAATGCAAGTTGTTGTTGGTGTTGTTTGAAGAATGGTACTTCAGGCAATGAATATGTGCATTGGCCACAGCAAATCGTCTGTAGCACGTGACACATTGCTTGAACTTAATGCAAGTAGTGACCATCTCAATTACTTTTTTTTAAAAAGTGCGGAATGACATCCAAGATTGAGGAAAACTAAATTTTTTTTGAAAAATGACAAATTTGAAGAATTATGAATAGCAAAGAATTTAGTACTGGTAGTCATTTTATACGAAATCAAACTTTTGAGGTGGAATAGAAATACCATCTCCAGTCATTGAGGTCTGAAGCATTGTATTATTGCTTGGAGAAAACTCCTTTGACAAATCTTCCAAGCAGAGTATTTAACAGTGTTCCAGTGTTTGATAAAGTTTCCATGCAGAGCACTGAAATAGTCTCCTCTGAACCCTGATAACCCTATACCTCAAAGTTCACAATCTTCCCATAGACCAGAGGTGCATCTTTCTTCACAGGGAGGAGGATACAGGACAGTACAAATTCTCCCACTGTCCACTGGTAAAATATGTGTTAAAGGGAAGAGAAATGCACAGATATTCTTGGGTACTGCATGGGAGACTAGCATAAGTGAACTTGGAAGAATGTATATTGAGTTTACCATCTAAGATCACAAGCATTCTTCCTTCAAGGAAACCCAAAATGGAAATGTGTGTGTTTGCAGTTGCTGACTTAACTGTTAAACATCTTAAAACACCCATTAGATACCTGGCGTTGAGATTTACAAGCTTGGTCTACGTAAATTACGAGCTGGATCAAGTTAATTATTAATATAATGACCATTTAAAAAAATCATTGCAATCAGTCATCCAGGATTAAAAAATGTTAGCTAGGCTACCCCTAATACGCATTTTGTTTGCAGATTAAGTTTGAAACATTATACAGACATACGAGATCCATTATTGCACACTAATCTAGCTATGTTCACTGCCAGTCTGGTATTGTGAATATGTTTAACCTTCTCGGACACAAAAGCAGTCCAAATTATCCTAACTTAATTAGAACAAAAGGAATAAAATCAACTTCTTTGTAAAACAAGTGGCATTTCTTGGATTGCTCCAAATTATACCCGGAAACATTTCAACGTGCTTTATATATTTTGAAGTACAGGGACTACTACACAGTCAAACATAGTAAGTATTTTGCACTTGGATCTCGCAAATGGCAATGAAATAAATGATCAGATAATATGTTTTTGAGAATGTTGTTTGAGGGGGGAATGCTGGTCAGGAGTTCTCTTGTTCTTTGAATAGTCCATAGGATCATTTACACACACCCAAACTGGCAGATAATGTCTTAATTTGACACTCCCAATGCAGTACTGAGGGAGTGCTGCACTGTTGGAGGTGCCGTCTTTTGGACGAGATAGTAATCCGAGGTCACGTCTGCTCTCTCGTGGACATAAAAGGTCCCATGGCATTCGAAGAGGAGCAGGGGAGTTCTCCCAGTGTCCTGGCCAATATTTATCCCTCAACCAATATCACTGAAACAGGTTATCTGGTTATTAACACATTGCGGTTTGTGGGATCTTGCTGTGTGCCGGTTGGCTGCCACGTTCCCCTACATTAGAACAGTGACTACACTTCAAAAAGTACTGTGAAGCGCTTTGGGGTGTCCTGATGTTGTGAAAAGTGCTAGAGAAATGCAAATTCTCTCTCATCTGAGGACAGCACCTGCAACAGTGTAGGGATAAAATTTGGATCAAGGGATATAAAGGGGTGGGCCCCAATTCACCAGTATAAAACGGTCTAAAAGGTACCATTCAGTCTTGTTAGGCTGGAAACAAAACACAAAGCACCATGGGATACTTGACCATGTTAGCCCTTTTCAAACTAACATAGATAGGTTTAGTTGACCAAGGACATTCCAAGCTTTACTTAAGGAATGTTTAGAAGGGGTCTGTTCCTGAGAAGAGATAAGAGTACAAAGGCGTATTGATGAAACATCTGCTGATGGTCTGGGAAAGGAGTCAGTTGGCTGCATAATTCAATAGAGCTTTGTAGTCAAGCAGGCCATGTTCCTGCTGAAGATACCCTTGTTATCACTGTAGGGAGGTAAGAGATAGCTCAAGAATACGAAGTTAGAGTGAAGCCTCTGCAGCCCATAAGCTTCTCACAGGGGGTACTCGAGTTCAAAGGGCAGGCCTAGTAGTTGATTGATTAACCCTATAAACCAATGATGTATCAATATTACCATGTATACACCCCCATTAGTAATTAGTGGGTGTTGTCTAATAAACTGTATAAACTAAGTTGTATTGCCACTTTTCCTTTGAGAACGAGGTCTCCAGCTGGGATGGCCGAGATTGTTCTCCCGTGTGCATTCGTAATAAACTACTGATCTGGGTAACACCTGAGTCTGTTAGTTCTGTTTTACCTTCCAGATTTTCCTCACTTACAAACAGCAATTCAGCACTCCCTCAGTAGTGCACTAGACTGTCAGTGTGGATTATGTGAAGTCCTGAAGTGGGTCATGAACCCACAATCTTCTGACCCAAAGGAATCATTGCCATCAACTGAGCCATTTTTTTTTTGGAGTAGATGCAATGGAGAAGTGACTTTAGCCGTTTTTACAATGCACTAGTGGGCACTGGTTTCGGATGTGCAGAAGGCTGCAACAAGAAATTTGCCTAGATACACTAAGGCCAACGGTGAGGAACATTCACTTTTACCAAGCCGTGGCAAATCCACGATATAAAAGCAGCTTTTGTAAGTAAGCATTACCTGCCTGTTATAGCAAATAGCAACTGGTTGATTGACTCCTAACTTTACATCTCAGTGACTCTCTAATGTTCTTGGAATTTTTTTTAAAATTTGTGATTTCTTAAAAAGTAACTGGATTCTGTCGAAAACTTAATTACCTATTATATACAATGCATTAACTCCAAACACTTATTTTCAGACAAGTAAGAATTTTAATTAAAAGAAACTTGAGCTCAAGGGAAGATCTGCTCTAAACAATGATCAGAACAACCTCTTCTCTGAACAAAGTAAAACCGTTCACATTTATACAGTTTAATTAGTAATGTCTGTCTATCATAGAATATGGGCGTACATGTACATTCTTTATTAGTTCAAGTGGTTAGTCAATCAAGTAGTGAGCCTGCCTCCTCTGGACATCCATAGCTCATTCCTGTTTTGGCACGTAGGCCTGAGAGCACTACCTCCCTAAATTCCGAAGCTGGCTTATCAGTAGGGCTGAAGTCAGTCGACAATTGTGCGTGCGTGCGTGCGTGCTGTAGCTACCCCATGTATGGGAGTCAAGGAGTTAACATTGGTCATGCATTTCTTTTCTTCTTTATGGTCAAGTAACTGTTCACGTATTTCTACATTAATGTGGTCTTTATGGTTTTCCACAATTCTCTAAAATGTAAGAGAACAAGGCTGCATTCAAAATAAAATTAATATGGAAATTAAATTGATACTCAAACTTGATGTTAACATGAGGTGGAACATTTCCTTTGCATTAGGTATAGTGAAGTCATAAACACATTTATAAAGATTACAATTTTTCTACACCATCGCACACAAGAATCCTCCCTCTAATGTTACAAATCTTTTACCATGAGTGCCAAATGCAGTGTGCCAATACCAATTTGACTCCAACTTCTCTAAACTGGGTTGAAAATAAAAGCTTAATTGTTGAGATGACCATATGTTTGTAAACATGTAGATTTGTGTGTCCAGATTAGAGGCTGGGCATTCAGCTGTGAGTGGTTCACCTCCTGACTCCCCAAAACCTCTCCACTACCTACAAGGCACAAGTCAGAAGTGTGATGGAATACTCTCCACTTGCCTGGATGGGTGCAGCTCCAACAACACTCAAGAAGCTTGACACCATCCAGGATAAAGCTGTCTGCCTTATCAGCACCTTATCCACTAGCCTAAACATCCACTACTGGCGTATTGTGGCTATAGGGTGCACTATCTACAGGACTGCACTGCAGCAACTTGCTAAGAGTTCTTTGGCAGCACCTCCCAAACACACAACCTCCACTACCTAGAAGGACATGGGCAGCAGGTGCATGGGAACACCATCACCTCCAAGTCAGACACCATCCTGACTTGGACATGTATCACTGTTCCTTCATCGTCATTGGGTCAAAATCCTAGAAATCCCTACCTAGAATCATAGAAATTTATACGGTCCACAGGAGAGACAGGGAACATGGAAGAGGGGGAAGAGTAGCCTTAATGATTAGAGATGAAATCACTTCAATGATAAAGGAGGATATAACGAGAGGTAAGCAGCCAACAGAGACCTTATGGGTTGAATTGAGAAATAGGAAAGGATCTAAGACTATAGTGGGAATTGTGTATAGGACCCCTGGCAGCAGCTCTGAAGTGCTAGATTGTATAAATGCAGAGATTAGACAAGCGTGTAACAAAGACATAGTGGTCTTAATGGGGGACTTTAACCTTCACATAAATTGGGAAAAGCAGACGAGCAACTGTCAGAAAGGTAGTGAATTTGAGTGTGTTCGGGATAGTTTTCTACAGCAGTATGTCCTGGAGGCAACAAGGGGGCAAGCCATACCAGATTTAGTAATGAGTAATGAACCAGATTTGGTTAATGGCTTAACTGTACGTGAACATCTATCCAATAGCGATCATAACATGATCGAGTTCAATGTAGTGTTTGAAAGGGAAAAAAGTGAGTCAGCTGCTAAGATTCTAGACTTGGGTAAGGCCGACTTCAATGGGATGAGAGAGACTGTCCACAGAAAACTGGGCAAATCTATTAATGGGAAATGTTTAAAGGAACATTTAACATGATACAGAATCGGTTTATACCCGAGGGGCAAGAACTCTACTTGCCAAAAAAAACAGCCATGGACAACTAAAGAGGTACGGGACAGTATAAGACATAAGGAAAGGGCATACAAAAAGGCAAAAAATGGCACAGATCCTGGCGAATGGGAAAGATACAAAGATCAACAAAGGGTCACAAAACAGATAGTAAGAACTACAAAAAGAGTATGAAAAGAAACTTGCAAGGGATATCAAAACCAATACGAAGAACTTTTATAGTTATATTAGGAAAAAGAGGGTGGTCAGGAGCAGTGTTGGCCCCTTAAAAACTGAAAGTGGGGATAGTGTCATTGACAATGGGGAAATGGCGGACATGTTGAACGATTACTTTGCGTCAGTATTTACAGTAGAAAAAGAGGATAGCATGCTGGAAATCCCAAGAAAACTAATATTGAATCGGGGTCAATAAAATGAACATAAGTAAAGCAACAGTAATGAAGAAAATAATAGCACTAAAAAGAGTGACAAATCCCCAGGACCAGATGGTTTCCTTCCCAGGGTTTTAAAGGAAGTAGGTGAGCACATTGCAGATGCCCCAACTATAATCTTTCGAAGTTCTCTAGATTCAGGAACTGTCCCTCTGGATTGGAAAATTGCACATGTCTCTCCGCTTTTTAAGAAAGGAGAGAGCGGGAAACCAGGGAATTAGAGACCAGTTAGCCTAACATCTGTTGTGGGGAAAATGCTGGAGTCTATAATTAAGGATAGGGTGACTGAACACCTCGAGAATTTTCAGTTAATCAGAGAGAGCCAGCATGGATTTGTGAAAGGTAGGTCGTGCCTGACAAACCTAACTGAATTTTTTGAAGCGGTGACTAAAGTAGTGGACAGGGGAACGTCAATGGATGTTATTTATATGGACTTCCAGAAGGCATTTGATAAGGTCCCATATAAGAGACTGTTAGTTAAGATAGAAGCCCATGGAATCGAGGGAAAAGTACGGACTTGGTTAGGAAGTTGGCTGAGCGAAAGGCGACAGAGAGTAGGGATAATGGGTAGGTACACACATTGGCGGGATGTGACTAGTGGAGTCCCGCAGGGATCTGTCTTGGGGCCTCAATTATTCACAATATTTATTAACGACTTAGATGAAGGCATAGAAAGTCTCATATCTAAGTTGGCCGATGACACAAAGATTGGTGGCATTGTAAGCAGTGTAGATGAAAACATAAAATTACAAAGCGATATTGATAGATTAGGTGCTTGGGCAAAACTGTGGCAAATGGAATTCAATGTAGACAAATGTGAGGTCATCCACTTTGGATTAAAAAAGGATAGAACAGGGTACTTTCTAAATGGTAAAAAGTTAAAAACAGAGAATGTCCAAAGGGACTTAGGGGTTCAGGTACATAGATCATTGAAGTGTCATGAACAGGTGCAGAAAATAATCAAGACGACTAATGGAATGCTGGCCTTGATATCTAGAGGACGAGAGTACAAGGGGGCAGAAGTTATGCTGCAGCTATACAAAACCCTGGTTAGACCGCATCTGGAGTACTGTGAGCAGTTCTGGGCACCGCACCTTCGGAAGGACATATTGGCCTAGGAGGGAGTGCAGCGTAGGTTTACTAGAATGATACCCGGACTTCAAGGGTTAAGTTACGAGGAGAGATTACACAAATTGGGGTTGTATTCTCTGGAGTTTCGAAGGTTAAGGGGTGATCTGATCGAAGTTTAAGATATTAAGGGGAACGGATAGGGTGGATAGAGAGAAACTATTTCCGCTGGTTGGGGATTCTAGGAGTAGGGAGCACAGTCTAAAAATTAGAGCCAGACCTTTCAGGAGCGAGATTAGAAAACATTTCTACACACAAAGGGTGGTAGAAGTTTGGAACTCTCTTCCGCAAACAGCAATTGATACTAGCTCAATTGCTAAATTTAAATCTGAGATAGATAACTTTTTGGCAAAGGTATTAAAGGATATGGGCCAAAGGCAGGTATATGGAGTTGGATCACAGATCAGCCATGATCTTATCAAATGGCGGAGCAGGCACGAGGGACTGAATGGCCTACTCCTGTTCCTATGTTCCTATTATGGCACAGAAGGAGGCCATTTGGCCCATCATGTCTCTGCTGGCCGAAAAAGAGCTATCCAGCCTAATCCCACTTTCCAACTCATGGTCCGTAGCCTTGTAGGTTACAGCACTTAAAGTGCATACCCAGTTCATTTTTAAAATGCGATGAGGGTTTCTACCTCTACCACCCTTTTAGGCAGTGAGTTCCAGACCCCTACCTCCCTCTGGGTGAAAAAAATTCTCCTCAGCTCCTCTCTAATCTTTCTACCAATTACTTTAAATCTATGCCCCCTGGTTATTGACCCTCTAAGGGAAATAGGTCCTTCCTATCCACTCTACCTAGGCCCCTCATAATTTTATACACCTCAATTAAATTCTCCCTCAGCCTCCTCTGCTCCAAAGAAAACAACCCCAGCCTATCCAATCTTTCCTCACAGCTAAAATTCTCCAGTCCTGGCAACATCCTCGTAAATCTCCTCTGTACCCTCTCTAATACAATCACATCTTTCCTGTCATGTGGCGACCAGAACTGTATGCAGTGTTCAAGTTGTGGTCTAACTAGTGTTTTATACAGTTGTAGCATAACCTCCCTGCTCTTATATGCTATGCCTCGGCTAATAAAGGGAAGTATCCCATATGCCTTCTTAACCACCTTATCTACCTGTCCTGCTACCTTCAGGGATCTGTGGACATGCACTACAAAGTCCCCATGTTCCTCTACACCTCTCAGTATCCTCCCATTTATTGTGTCTCCCTATTGTGTTTGCCCTCCCCAAATGCATTACCTCACACTTCTCTGGATTGAATTCCATTTGCCACTTTTCTGCCCACCTGACCAGTCTAAAGCTTTCCTCCTCACTACCAACCACACGGCCAATTTTTGTATCATCTGCAAACTTCTTAAACATAGGGGGCATGCTTAGGTCTAAATCATTAATATATACCACAAAAAGCAAGGGACCTAGTACTGAGCACTGTGGAACCCCAATGGAAACAGCCTTCCGGTCACAAATCCATTCGTCGGCCATTACCCTTTGCTTCCTACCACTGAGTCAATTTTGGCTCCAACTTGCCACTTTCCCTTGGATCCAATGGGCTTGTACTTTTTTGATCAGTCTTCCAAGTGGGACCTTGTCAAAAGCCTTGCTAAAATCCATGTAGACTACATCAAACGCGCTACCCTCATCGATCCTCCTAGTTACCTCCTCAAAAAATTCAGTTAGTCAGACATGACCTTCTCTTAACAAATCCATGCTGACTTAATCCGTGCCTTTCCAAATGACGATTAATACTGTCCCTCAGAATTGTTTCCAATAATTTGCCCACCAGAGGATAGGCTGACTGGCCTGCAATTATTCTGTCTCTTTCTCCCTTTTTAAACAACAGTACAATGTTAGCAACCCTCCAATCCTCCGGCACCACGCCTGTAGCCAGGTAGGATTGGAAAATGATGATCAGAGCCTCCGCTATTTTCTCCCTTGCTTTTCTCAACAGCCTTGGATTCATTTCATCCCGGCCTGGTGATTTGTCTACTTTCAAGGATGCTAAACCCCTTAATACTTCCTCTCTCACTATGCTTATCCCATCCAATATTTCACACTACTCCTCCTGAACTACAATGTCTGCATCGTCCCTCCTCTTTTGTGAAGACAGGTGCAAAGTATTCATACCGACATCTTCCACCTCCACACAGAGACCAAAAAGGTAACCTAATAGGCCCTACTCTTTCCTTAGTTATCCTCTTGCTCTTTATGTATTTATAAAACATCTTTGGGTTTTCCTTGATTTTACTTGCCAGTATTTTTTCGTGCCCTCTCTCTGCTTTCCTAATTTCCTTTTTAATTTAATCCCTGCATTTTCTCTACTCCTCTAGGCTTTCTGCAGTATTGAGCTCTCGGTATCCGACATAAGCTTCCCTTTTTTGCCTTGTCTTACCCTCTATACTCCTAGACATCCAGGGGTCTCTAGATTTGGCAGTCCCACTCTTTTTCTTTGTGGAAACATATTTGTTCTGAACCCTCACTATCTCCCCTTTGAATGCCTTCCACTGCTCTTGACACTGATTTACCTTCAAGTAGCTGTTTCCTGTCCACTTTTGTTAAATCATCTCAGCTTAGTAAAATTTGCCGTTCCCCAATTTAGAATTTTTACTCCTGTTCTATCTTTGTCCTTTTCCATAACTATGCTAAATCTAACTGAATTGTGATCATTACAACCAAAATGCTCTCCCACTGATACTCCGTCCACCTGCCCAGTTTCATTCCCTAAAACTAAGTCCAGAACTGCCTCCTCTCTTGTTGGGCCTCACCCTCCTTTTTTAATCCCCCTCTCTATCTCGTCTGAAAACCCTGTAACCAGGAACGTTGAGCTGCCATTCCTGCCCCTCTTTAAGCCATGTTTCAGTAATAGCTAAGATATCATACTTCCACCTGGCTTTCTGTGCCCTCAGCTCAACTGCCTTATTCACTAGACTCCTAACAGCATTACAGGAGTATCTTCAACAAAAGGCCCACCTTCTCGGGGCAACTAGGGATGGGCAATAAATGCCAGCCTTGCCAGCAACACCCACATCCCCAGAATTAATATTAACTAGAATAACAAGATTCTAAATCAAAAACCCTTGACACGCATGAATTGATAAAAGTAGTTTAACTTTTTGAATACTAAATAAAAGGGATAACCTTTTAACTTGCACACACCAAACCATTTCTGGTTTCTGTATCCCTACATAATGAAAAGGTGACTATCCAACTAAAGAGATGCTCTGCAATACCAAAATAACTTGAGCTTAAGCTTCTATGTTTCAAAAGTTATAAAATTGGCTTTCAGCCTACTTTTGCTGCTGAATATTAAATGAAATTGTTTCAAAATTCTTAAATCAAATGTTAAAAGCATTAAGCTGTGCAGACTTACTTTTTTTTAAATGAATACAAAAATAAAATTATCTATAACTCTATATTGAAACTGGTAGAACATTTTGCATGGAAATCTGTTTAACCAGATGCAAATCTATAGGAATAGTTTATAATATTTGTTTCACAGTAACGGGGAACTTCAAAGGGAAGCATTTTATAACCAGTGTTTTATTCTACTGAAGTAATTTTTTTTTGCTACATCTAGATTACAGCTTGAATAGAAATTTTTAAAAGCCACACCTTTCCTGCTTTAAAGCATATTCAAGCATTTTAATTCTTCTGACCAAATCCTTCTTCAAGTTCTCCTGGCCTTTCCTCTCCCCTTGTAAGAAAGAAATCTGTGCCTGAAAGGAAAAAGCAGAAGAGGATCAACCACCTCAATTCAAATGTAGGGAAAAGGTGCAGGTTAGCACATTTCTAGATTTCAAAGCAATGAAAACATTTCTCTAGTTGGGCAAAAATGCACCATCTCAGCAAAGAAGAATTGGTAATCACTGTACATGGTGTAAATACAGGTCATTCAAGATTTATTTTTAAAAATTCAAAAATGTAATCCTAGGCGGTAAAAGATGAATCACAGACTATGTGTCAACACAACTTTAGTCCCTTTCTGTGTTCTAGCTCTTTTTCAGTTTCTATATATTCTTAAAATTATACCCACTGAATTACAATAGGCAAGTTATCTCTAGTTAGTTTGAGGGCGGCTCCTCCACTTATATAACTAAGCTTAGGCTATTGTACAAAGACCAGAAATTTAACTCACAAGCATCCTTAGTTTCACTTTATCTTCACAGTCCTTTAAACATACCATATACACATGTACCAAATACATTAACCAGATGACAGTTCTCATCCCATGAAATAAGACTGCAAATTTCAGTTCTGATCAAATTTCAATCACTTTAGTTGAACATCGCCATCGACTATAAGGATTGCAGTCAAAGGTCCTGTTTAGTTATAAAGTAAGCACATAGGCAAGGGCATATCTACACATGATTGCATGCTAACGACGCTGTACCGCCAAAATCTAGGAATATCACTTCCTTATAGTGGAGAAAGAGTGCCTCCTCATGTGAAGCAAAACTGTACTGATCACAAATTACTGGCAACATCCATATAATTTGGTTACACTTTCCTCATCAACCCACATCTTTTAAGATGTGGAAGGCAAGAGGAAATTATTTCTCCAAAAGGAACAAGGAACCTTTGATTTCTCCAGAATGTATATACAGCATTAAATACACAGGCGTTTTTAAATACACGTACAAGCACTGAAAACTATATATGTCATCTGGAATTGATGCACAGATTACAGGGATGTACGTATGTTTACTGTTGGTCTGGAGACAGTGTTATGTGCTATGGTGCTTAATTGTTTTATATGAATTTCCCTCAGCGACAAGCTCTGGGTTGAGTTTTGAGTCACCCAGAGGTGACCAAAGAGAATTACTTCAGTCTTTCCAATGTTTAGCTGGAGGACTTTATGGCTCACCCAGGACTGGATGTCAGACAAGTAGTCTGACAGCACAAAGGCAATGGAGGGCTGAGAGGCAGCGCTAGCTGATCCCAAGTTTCGACAGATGGTGTCACCAAGGGGCAGCACATAGATAAGGAAGGGATGGGACTACGGATGGATCCTCGAGGGGCTCTGGAGGTGACAATGCAGGCCTGGGAATGGAAGCCATTGCTGGAGATGCTCTGGCTACTAGCAGATATATAAGTGGAACCAAGTGAGGGTCGCCCCACTCAGCTGGACAATAGAAGTTTGGAAGAGGATAGTGTGGTTGACTATGCTGAAGGCTGCAGAGGGGTTGAGAATGACAAGGAAGGATAATACACCACAATCACAGAGAATGTCATTTGTGACTTTATTAAGAGCCATTTTGGTGCTGCAGGAGGGGTAGACATCTCATTGGAGGGATTCAAACAGGGAGTTGGAGATCTGGGAGACAACAACACGTTCAAGGACTTCAAAGAGTAAAGAAGGTTTGGAGATGGGGCATTAGTTAGTGAGTACAGTGGATTTAAGGATGTTTTTTTTTTGAGGGGTCAAGGAGGCCAGTTTTGAAAGGGAGGAGGACAACACGTGAGGAGAGGGAACTATTTATATCAGCTAGCTTGGGACCCATGAAGGGAATTTGAGTGGTCAGGAGTTTGGTGGGAATGGGATCAAGGGAGCAGGAAGTGGGCCTGAGACAAGATGAGCGTGGAGATTTCTTACCGTCTAATATCTGCAAGGCTTTTGGAGGAAATAGTCTTTCATAGACGACCGGTTGCTAAGCTTAGGTGGGCATTGCAATTCTTGTGTTTGGCCATGGGCTGAAGCTGAACTGACAATATGGCGAAAGATTGCCATATATTTTCCAGTCCAAAAAAATCTCTGAATAAAGACATGTCATTAAAATTCAGACAACAGTTTACCTCATCACAGAATCATTTGACAACCCTCTGTTCACATCTCATCCAGGCCTCACTTATCTATTAATAATACTTTGTGAATAATTCAATTAGAACTTAGGCTAAAGCTTCTGCCCCCTGGCTAATCTACATATCAACAAACTGTCTGCATCTTTCAGACAGCTCGTCACATAGAAAATGTGGATGAATCAGCATAGTTTCCTGTATTCGCCACTCCCAGAGATGAAGAAATTATTTTACAGACATAGTTGTCAAAGCCAATTTTAATTCTCATTTACTATTTTTAAAGTTACATTAAAAGAAAATGCATAACCCTTCTCCTATTTGAAGAATGAAAACTCTGCTTTTGTCATATTCACATCTCAATTATTCCATCCTAGCCTGCTGTCCTCTGGGGAATACCCCTCCACTGCCCCAGCAGCATAGAGGAACAGGTGATCATCTCAATCCATACCTATTCCTCAAACCATCATTTACATTCACAACTAGATATTCAATCAACTTCTTTAAAAAGAACTACAATGAAATCAAGAATTCTATGGACTGTTTTTTATTCCCTCATGGGATGCGGGCATCGCTGACAAGGCCAGCACTTATTGCCTATCCCCAATTGCCCTCGAGAAGGTGGTGGTGAGCCGCCGCCTTGAACCGCTGCAATCCATGTGGTGAAGGTTCTCCCACAGTACTGTTCGGTAGGGAGTTCCAGGATTTTGACCCCGCGATGAAGGAACGGCGATATATTTCCAAGTCGGGATGGTATGTGACTTGGAGGGGAACGTCCAGGTGGCGTTGTTCCCATGTGCTTGCTGCCCTTGTCCTTCTAGGTGGTACAGGTCGTGGGTTTGGGACCTGCTGTCGAAGAAACTTTGGCGAGTTGCTGCAGTGCATCCTATAGATGGTATGCTGATGGTGAAGGGAGTGAAAGTTTAGGGTGGTGGATGGGGTACCAATCAAGTGGGCTGCTTTGTCCTAGATGGTGTCGAGCTTCTTGAGTGCTGTTGGAGCTGCACTCATCCAGGCAAGTGGAGAGTATTCCATCACACTCCTGACTTGTGCCTTGTAGATGGTGGAAAGGCTTTGGGAAGTCAGGAGGTGAGTCACTCATCGCAGAATACCCAGCCTCTGACCTGCTCTTGTAGCCACAGTATTTATGTGGCTGGTCCAGTTAAGTTTCTGGTCAATGGTGACCCCCAGGATGTTGATAGTGGGGGATTCGACGACAGTAATGCCGTTGAGAATCAAGGGGAGGTAGTTAGACTTTCTCTTGTTGGAGATGGTCATTGCCTGGCACTTGTCTGGCACAAATGTTACTTGCCACTTATGAGCCCAAGCCTGGATGTTGTCCAGGTCTTGCTGCATGCGGGCATGGACTGCTTCATTATCTGAGTGGTTGTGAATGGAACTGAACACTGTGCAACCATCAGCGAACATCCCCATTTCTGACCTTATGAGGGAGGGAAGGTCATTGATGAAGCAGCTGAAGATGGTTGGGCCTAGGACACTGCCCTGAGGTACTCCTGCAGCAATGTCCTGGGGCTGAGATGATTGGCCTCCAACAACCACTACCATCTTCCTTTGTGCTAGGTATGACTTCAGCCACTGGAGCGTTTTCCCCGATCCCCATTGACTTCAATTTTACTAGGGCTCCTTGGTGCCACACTCGGTCAAATGCTGCCTTGATGTCAAAGGCAGTCATTCTCACCTCACCTCACCTCTGGGATTCAGCTCTTTTGTCCATGTTTGGACCAAGGCTGTAATGAGGTCTGGAGCCGAGCGGTACTGGCGGAACCCAATCTGAGCATCGGTGAGAAGGTACCGCTTGATAACACTGTCGACGACAACTTCCATCACTTTGAGAGGAGACTGATGGGGCGGTAATTGGCCGGATTGGATTTGTCCTACTTTTTGTGGACAGGACATACTGGGCAATTTTCCACATTGTCTGGTAGATGCCAGTGCTGTAGCTGTACCGGAACAGTTTGGCTAGAGGCACGGCTAGTTTTGGAGCACAAGACTTCAACACTATAGCCTTTGTTGTATACAGTGCACTCAGCCGTTTCTTGATATTACGTGGAGTGAAACGAATTGGCTGAAGACTGGCTTCTGTCATGGTGGGGACATTGGGAGGAGGCTGAGATGGATCATCCACTCGGCATTTCTCGCTGAAGATGGTTGCAAACGCTTCAGCCTTGTCTTTTGCACTCGCTTGCTGCACTCTGCCTCCCAAAGATACACAAAGCCAACACACCCGGACGTCCTATCGTATCAGGCAACGGAACCCTGTGTGAGAACCTCTCTGGATACATCGAGGGCATCCTGAAACCCATCGTACAGGGAACCCCCAGCTTCTGTCGCGACACTACAGACTTCCTACAAAAACTCAGTACCCACGGACCAGTTGAACCAGGAACACTTCTCACCACGATGGATGTCTCGGCACTCTACACCAGTATCCCCCACGATGACGGCATCGCTGCGACAGCATCAATACTCAACACCAACAACAGCCAATCTCCAGACGCCATCCTACAACTCATCCGTTTCATCCTGGATCACAATGTCTTCACCTTCGATAACCAGTTCTTTACCCAAACACACGGAACAGCCATGGGGACCAAATTCGCACCCCAATACGCCAACATTTTCATGCACAAGTTCGAGCAGGACTTCTTCACTGCACAAGACCTCCAACCAACACTATACACCAGATACATCGACGACATTTTCTTTCTATGGACCCACGGCAAGGAATCACTAAAGAGACTACACGATAACATCAACAAGTTCCATCCCACCATCAAGCTCACCATGGACTACTCCTCAGAATCAGTTTCTTTCTTGGACACACGAATCTCCATCAAAGACGGGCACCTCAGCACCTCACTCTACCGCAAGCCCACGGACAACCTCACGATGCTCCACTTTTCCAGCTTCCACCCTAACCACGTCAAAGAGGCCATCCCCTATGGACAGGCCCTGCGAATACACAGGGTCTGCTCAGACGAGGAGGAACGCGATGGACACCTACAGACGCTGAAAGACGCCCTAGTAAGAACGGGATATGACGCTCGACTCATCGATCGACAGTTCCGACGGGCCACAGCAAAAAATCGCATAGACCTCCTCAGGAGACTAACACGGGACGCAACCAACAGAGTACCCTTTGTCGTCCAGTACTTCCCCGGAGCGGAGAAACTACGCCATGTTCTCCGCAGCCTTCAACATGTCATCAATGAGGACAAACACCTCGCTATGGCCATCCCCACACCTCCACTACTCGCCTTTAAACAGCCACCCAACCTCAAACAGACCATCGTTCGCAGCAAATTACCTAGCTTTCAAGAGAACAGCGTCCACGACACCACACAACCCTGCCACGGTAACCTCTGCAAGACATGCCAGATCATCGACACAGATACCACCATCACACGAGAGGACACCACCCACCAGGTGCATGGTTCATACTCCTGTGACTCTGCCAACGTTGTCTACCTCATACGTTGCAGGAAAGGATGCCCCAGAGCATGGTACATTGGCGAGACCATGCAGACGCTGCGACAACGGATGAACGGACACCGCGCAACAATCGCCAAACAGGAGGGTTCCCTCCCAGTCGGGGAACACTTCAGCAGTCATGGACATTCATCCACCGACCTTCGGGTAAGCGTTCTCCAAGGCGGCCTTCGAGACACACGACAACGCAAAATCGTCGAGCAGAAATTGATAGCCAAGTTCCGCACCCATGAGGACGGCCTCAACCGGGATCTTGGGTTCATGTCACGCTACACGTTACCCCACCAGCGAACAAATGTTATCTGTTTTTAATATAACGGGTCAGTTGCTGTCTTTTCTATGTTTCTACCTCTCTATCTCTGTTTTTTTTTTGTTTGTTGTTTTTTTTTTGGTGATTTGTATATTCTGTGAGACCTGGCAGGTAACACCTGTCTGTCTGCACACTGATTGCCTTGGCAACGGGCAGTTGAAAAAACTGTCTGTACTCACCAAGCATTGTTCTGTGAATTATAAATGCGATTTCATTTCGAGGATTTCATTTCACGTCGTTCACCTGACGAAGGGGGAAGCCTCCGAAAGCTTGTGAATTTAAAATAAAATTGCTGGACTATAACTTGGTGTTGTAAAATTGTTTACAATTGTCAACCCCAGTCCATCACCGGCATCTCCACATCATGCCATCATTAGGGATGGGGATGTTTACAGAGCCTCCTCCTTCCCTTAGTTGTTTAATTATCCACCACCAATCACAACTGGATGTGGCAGAACTGCAGAGCTTTGATCTGATCAGTTGATTGTGAAATCGCTTAGTCTATAGTACGTTGCTTCTGCTGTTTAGCATGCATGTAAGTCCTGTGTTGTAGCTTCGCCAGATTGGCACCTCATTTTTAGGTACGCCTGGTGCTGCTCCTGGCATGCTCTTCTGTACTCCTCATTGAACCAGGGTTGATCCCCTGCTTGTTGGTAATGGTAGAGTGATGAATATGCTGGGCCATGAGGTTACAGATTGTGCTGGAATACAATTCTGCTGCTGATGGCCCACAGTGTCTCATGGATGCCCAGTTTTGAGGTGCTAGATCTGTTCTGAATCTATCCCATTTAGCATGGTATTAGTGCCACACAACACGTCAGATGGTGTCCTCAGTGCGAAGACGGGACTTCATCTACACAAGGACTATGCGGTGGTCACTCCTACCAATACTGTCATGGACTGATGCATCTGCGACAGGTAGATTGGTGAGGACGAGGTCAAGTAGGTTTTTCCCTCATGTTGGTTCACTCACCACCTGCCGCAGGCCTAGTCTGGCAGCTATGTCCTTCAGGACTCCGCCAGCTCGATCAGTAGTGGAGCTACCGAGCCACTCTTGGTGATGGACATTGAAGTCCCACACCCAGAGTACATTCTGTGCTCTTGCTTCCCTCAGTGCTTCTTCCAAGTGGTGCTCAACATGGAGGAGGACCGATTCATCAGCTGAGGGAGGGCAGTAGGTGGTAATCAGCAGGAGGTTTCCTTGCCCATGTTTGACCTGATGCCATGAGTCCCTGACTCCCTCGTATACCAGAAAGTGATAAGTTACAAGCACTCTGGCTACATGAGATGAATAAAAATCTTTGGGATCAATGACTTGCTTTTTTCTTTGAGTTTGACAGCAAACTACCTAAACAATCCCTCTGGCAGAGATGTGAAAACTGTTAATAGGATGCATTAGATATTTGAACAGTGCAATACTGGTCCTAAACTGGTTCACAGAGGTATGAAATTAAGCATGCAAGAATCAGGCAGCTGGAGTTTGAGCCACCAACTTTCAGATCAACTGTTAAAACCCAGATTCTTCAGGAGGTAGAGAACCGAACAGTTAGCTGAGAGAGTCCACTCTGTCCACTGTCGTTTCACAGCTGACTGAAAATTGAGAGATCACAGAGTCAGAGAGTAGAACAGTCAGCTGCGTGAATCTGCTCTGGTTTGTTTCTCTCAAATTGAAAATCTCTCCCCATTTCAAGCAGTTGTGAGACACAGTTGATCAAAAGATAGATATGAATGAGGAAGGCCATTCTACCCAAATCAGCCCCACCGCCGAGAAAACCACAGTTCAGCCCTCACCCACAAGCAACTGTTTCTTAAAACGATTTAAAGACTTTTGCCTCCACCACCCTCCCTAAAATTCATTCTATTTGTTTTTTTTTATTCATTCATGGGATGTGGGCGTTGCTGGCAAGGCCAGCATTTATTGCCCATCCCTAATTGCCCTCGAGAAGGTGGTGGTGAGACACCTTCTTGAACCGCTGCAGTCCGTGTGGTGAAGGTTCTCCCACAGTGCTGTTAGGAAGGGAGTTCCAGGATTTTGACCCAGCGACGAAAGAACGGCGATATATTTCCAAGTCGGGATGGTGTGTGACTTGGAGGGGAACGTGCAGGTGGTGTTGTTCCCATGTGCCTGCTGCTCTTGTTCTTCTAGGTGGTAGAGGTCGAGGGTTTGGGAGGTGCTGTCGAAGAAGCCTTGGCGAGTTGCTGCAGTGCATCCTATGGATGGTACACACTGCAGCCACTGTGCGCCAGTGGTGGAGGGAGTGAATGTTTAGGGTGGTGGATGGGGTGCCAATCAAGCGGGCTGCTTTGTCCTGGATGGTGTCGAGCTTCTTGAGTGTTGTTGGAGCTGCACTCATCCAGGCAAGTGGAGAGTATTCCATCACACTCTTGACTTGTGCCTTGTAGATGGTAGAAAGGCTTTGGGGAAGTCAGGTGGTGAATCACTCGCCGCAGAATACCCAGCCTCTGACCTGCTCTTGTAGCCACAGTATTTATATGGCTGGTCCAGTTAAGTTTCTGGTCAATGGTGACCCCCAGGATGTGGATGGTGGGGGATTTGGTGATGGTAGTGCTGTTGACTGTCAAGGGGAGGTAGTTAGACTCTCTCTTGTTGGAGATGGTCATTGCCTGGCACTTGTCTGACGCGAATGTTACTTGCCACTTATGAGCCCAAGTCTGGATGTTGTCCAGGTCTAGCTGCATGCGGGCACGGACTGCTTCATTATCTGAGGGGTTGCGAATGGAACTGAACACTGTTGCTCACCCTGTGTGATGATGACTTCCTGGCATCATCCCTAAATTTGCATCTTATTGCTTAAGCTCTTATTCCCTGTGCTGCAATTCAACGAAGTAAAAATCTGAATTTACCTTTCCTATTATATTTACCATCGTACATACTTCTATACGGTTACCTCTGTCGCCTTACTTCAAGGCTGGAAAACCTAAGTCTCCCCAGTCTTTCCTCGTCGCTCAGTCTCTCAGACTAAGCATCAATCTCATGGATCTTCTTGAACCATCTCGAGGTTGAACATCTCCCTTGTATCTCTGACTCAAAATGGATATGGAATTCAATGTGTGGTCTGAATTGGGCACTACTGTTTCGAGCGTGATTTCCTCTTACTTGTACTCTACAGTTAGTTTATATACTTCAGCATTCTATTTACTCTAGTGATTGGACATGTTGAGCATAAAATATACTAAAACCCCTTCGAATAAAGGTGAAGATGAGAACCTATGAATGGTGTTGAAATAGCTACTTAGATCACCTTTTTTCTTCCTATGTGCATTATTTTACACTTGTCCATATTAAATTTCATGTACCATTATTCCACCCACTTAGATATTACATTACAGGTATGATAGAGTAGTGATTACGTTATTGGACTATTAATCCAGAGGCCGAGAGTTCAAATCCCACCACGGCAGTTTGAGAATTTGAATTCAATTTTTAAAAATCTGGAAATAAAAAGCTAGCATCAGTAAAAGTGATCATGAAGCTGTTGGATTGTCTGACAGCCCAACTGGTCCATTAATGTCCTTTAGGGAAGGAAACCTGCCGTCCTTACCCGGTCTGGGCCTATATGTGAGTCCAGTTCCACACCAACGTGGTTGACTCTGCCCTCTGAAGTGGCCTAGCAAACCACTCATTGTATCAAAATGCTCAAGGGCAACTAGAGATGGGCAATTAATGCTAGACTTGTCAGCAATATCCACACTGCAAGAAAAAGTTTGATGTTGTAGTTCCCGAACTCCCTTGATTTTATCTGTAAATTTGAACAGTTTGCATGAAGCTTCTGAATCCAAGGCATTAATGTTAATTAGGGTTCTCAACACTAGAAGTTACTGGATGTAAGCTCATGGTTAAGTGTGGTTTTTTTTGGCAGTAATAATTCTTTAGAAAAATTTACTGTAGAGGTGTACTCTGGGGTGGATGTGAAAGTAATGGGGCCTCAAAGGATTTGACAAGAATTTTGAGAGATGTGCTCTGAAAAACTGAAATGGTTAACTATTTTTTGATGAGGTCAGGCTTTTTGAACCCATCAGGATGTTTTCTAAGCTTTCAGCGAGACACGCAGAATGACATGCATTAATATGCAACCAAGCAACAGTTCAGTATTTATGAGGTTCCTGCTAAAGTTTAAGTGCCTATTTTTAGGCATGAAGTGACAGCACAGCTTGCAGGTTTCTACAGTAGCAACAGAACTGATGTACAGTGCATCATCAGTTTATTCATATCTGCCCAAAAAATCTGTGGGAGGCAGACAACATGACAAAGTTCAAACATGCCTCCTAGTGGTTTGCCACAGAACACAATACTGATGGCATCCCCTGAAGCATGTAAGCTGTACTGTCTCACTGTTCACAATGTGACAGCATGCATGTCTCAGCATTGGGGTAGGGGCAGAGAAAGTGCAAAATTAAAAACTGATGTCCACATAAAGAACAATGAAAGTTTCACTCATTGTACATGTTGCATAAAAAATATTTGCTAAGGCCCGTACAATTTGGATCTTCAAGTCACTATCTGTAACCAAAATTTCAACTACAAAATTTACGTGCTTCGCTACAGTAACTGAAAACCAGTAATCACAATTCAATTGATCTATTTTGTTCAAACTGCATGACTATGTTTTGTTAATCTTTTAGTGAACAGCACATTTTATCCCAATGTTTTATACAGGTATGTGTAGTTTTAGTTGAATGGTCTATTAAAAATAGGCTGAACAAACCAGTTTTGAAGTGAGATTTCTCTAAAATTAGTGCACACAGACAGAACAACTGTAGAACCTCTTGCTTTTGCCTTGGCCCCCATCATTTAGTTGAATCAAGACAGGATTAATTAACAATATGCACCTACATATCCACATTTCAACAGCAAGTCATACTGAGTCACAAAAACTAATTTTAGAAAGATCTCATCTGTAAGACTAAGTCAATCTCTGTGTCCCCACTTGTTCTGTTTTGTTTGAACCAATAAATGGTATTTGCCACAAAATAATCACCATTTTCTGACAAGTGCCCCCTTTTCCAAGTAGCGTACCACGACTCACAAACTACAAAATGTGTGCAAGTTTAGAATATTGGAATATTATTCTATTTTGATAGTCGGTATGTCCAGCGGTGCCTCTGGTCTCCATTTGCGGCAACAATAAAACCTTGAAGATACAAACTGAGCAGCTCTATCGAGAACTGCATTTAAGAGTCAGCATAGATTAACATTTGTAGCCCCACTTACATGTTAACAGCATATTTTAATAGATTTGTACTGAAACCAAGAATCTTGTTGCAGCACAGGATAAAATTCCTATATTAACAGACAAGTTTTTGCCACCTTTTTACAGAGATATGGTGCAATCTTAGTATGTGCAGAATTTCCCCATCATGCATCAGTAGGATTCTGTCAGTGCAGTGACAGACTGACCCATAACTGAAGAGACCATCTCCTCATAGTGTAAAAGGATTTTTGCATTTCCTTTGAGTTTTTCCACATTAGAAAATAAGCCGCAAAATTAATTTTTAGGTAAAATTTTAAAATCAAGTGTCACATTTTTAGCTCAGACAGCATGAAAGTCAGAAATTGTAACTATACAGAGACTTTTCCCAAGAAAAATAAATTGAATGTAGAAAGCTTCTCAGATAAACAATTTGATTATCAATGTGTTTTGTTGACAATTAGAAATTGTGAATATTCTAATTAACTGCAGTTAGTTGTGCATCCAGGTGTGTGAGCAGTCTCATGTCAACCACCCCAATGCCCACTTCCCAGCTCCCAACCATACACTACCCCAACTGCCTACCCAGCTGCTCAACTGACCACCACACCACATACCAAGACAGACTATATTCCCCGAAACACTGCTCACTACCATACAAATGTTCGTTGACCCTAGCCACTAACCTGAAAACTCCACTCCAACTCCAATTATTCACAACCCCAATTTTCCCCAATGCTGTCAATATACTATGTAATTAATGACTTACTGCTCCTCTGTCACTTCACTACTCAGTCCCATCTCATCCACAAAGTACTCACAATTCCCACAACTGTTTAATTCCCCAGCTTCTAATCACTCTCGAACTACCTCCCAAATCCTTATAAACAGAGTATCCTTCAGCCTGCTGCTGCCGCCATCTACTCGACTTATGCCAATTACTCGACTACTGCCTCTGCTGTATGCCTGCCTACTACTTAAGCCACCACCCAACCTGTTTGCGATTGGGCATCCCACCTTACCGGCCTTCCCAATGATCAATCTGCTTTGTGGCATGAAACTGCTTCTAGGCACTCCAAATACGGCATTGTTGAATTTGGGGCCCCTGCTCCCAGTATTCCCCTTCAAAACTGTTTCCAAATCCTAAAATCCCATGCCAATACTCCCAGACCTAGATACTCCTCTCCCCATTGCCTCCAGAGTCTGCCTGCCTTCCTTCCCCCTCCCAAAATACTAGCAGAGCCCAGTGACTTCCTCCTCACACCATTCCACAACTTTTAACTTTGACAGGAAGAATTATGGTCATTGTGTGTCTGAAACAGGAAAGTGTCTCACTCAGCAATGCCAAGATTCCTCCAGTTGATGAGCACATTTGTTTTTAAGCCTACAAATGATGGATTTTAAAAAAAAATCCTATTACCAGCAATCTCTTATTGGGAACATGTTTCCCAATATGCACACGCTCCTCTTTAAACCCTTTATCCAACCAGATTAATGTTAATCCTCCATACAGTATTGTTCGAAGATGAAATTACTTGATGCCAAATAACGCTGATCAGAACAAGTCTTTGTTCAAATTCTGTATGAAACAAGTAGTGCATTTAATACAGTGGACTGAACATCTGAAACAACTGATGCCAACAGGATCTGATCTCATCAAACCAACAGTTAGCAGTTTCCATTGTAATCTGGTCTGGATGCATACCAATGTGCTGTACTGCAGAGGAGGAGGGGGATGCAGATTCACATAGTGACCTGTCTGTAAGGAAGAGGCTGTGAGTGGAACAAAGAAGCTTCCAACAGTATAAAAGCATAGACAAGCCAACCTTTGCCACTAACTTTCAACTTAGTGTTTATGGACTATTATTATCAAAGGCTTGGGTGGGGGTGGAAGGCTGGATGGATCCCACTTCAGCATGGGAAAAGAACTTGGTGTTGGAGCCTAAAATATGATGATTAGAGAAACCATTTTCCAAGGATTTCCATTCAAACTTGCTTGCCCTAAGCTGGGCATGTTTCATTGGTTCTCCAGATGGAACGACTCCTTCTCTCACCAACAAGATAACTTTTCTGAATGCTGCTACCGGTAGGTAGCCTTCCCCACCAGCCACGCACATTAGGAAAGGGCAGGCGCACAGCCTCCAAATCCCATCTATTAATTTTAATTAATAGAAGATTGTGAGCTGTGTACCCACAATTTCCCCATTATGCACAGACTGCTGTGCTGGGCTCCATGCTAGTAACAGGCATACAGAAAGACTGGCCCTTCATGTTTATAACAACATTGTCCAACCAAATCTCCTTTAGCTTTGCTTCCAGATGGCCAAACTGAGTGGCTATGCAGAAGTGCAGGGCACCCTAGTCTCTGATGGAGAATGCATGGCCTATGACAGAAGGGGAAAAAAATGAAAATGGCTTTTACTTTTTTTGGGGAATGGAACCTAATCTTACCTTTCAGAAATCAGTTTGTCAGAGAGGGAGAGGTATTTTATTCAAATAACAGACTCCAAAACAGATGCAAAAAGTATCCAATTGCCACGTGTGGTGACTGTCAAGTGCTGTTTAAGTCAGGCCTATCCTGATTAGATGTTATTAGTTATTTGATGCATGTTAATTATTTCCAGCAGTTGGTGACCGTTTACCCCAAAACATACCTCTATCAAAAAGAGACTTGACTGAACTTTTCTTATATATTTTGTGAGGAGCCAAAAGAATAGAAGCCACTCTTCCATTTTGAGGGTGGTATCTTTCTTAAAGGTACCTATTTTTAAGCTAAGAAACATAGCAGAAAGAAAACCCAGAAACTTCAGGCAAAAATACTCCACTTTTGTCACAGTACTCCCGTTTTAAAACATCTTCATAGGCTCTTTTTGGCTGTGACTTTTACATATTGTCACTAGAACAGTATCTTATGCTTCTGACAGCTATCACCAACTCTGCCACAGCAACTTCTAATGTGCTTTTGGCCAGCACCTGTGGTCCAATCCGATGTTTGGCTGCTCTCAAACCTGGGCTCATACTTTGCAGCCAGCCTTGGGGTCTGGATGACTTACAATCTGTTTCTCCCCCTTAGTACTCCCATAACTCCATCTCCTGCTAGCGCAACTATCCCAAGAACTTCAACATCGGGTCCCACCCATTTGCCAATACAGCAGCCAACCCTACAGCCCACACTTCTCATAATTCTGCCAGAAATTCAACTTCCTGAGTTTTCTCACATCTCTCGGGGCCTAAGCACTTAGCCTGAGCATGGTGAAATAAAAAAATGGCAGGTGACAGTTTATGTTACTCTTCAGGCCAAAATGCACCCAAAGGTATGTGGGAAAGCAGCTTTGAGGTGCTCCTACATTTATATGAGCTATTTTTACTTTTAGCTTGTAAATGTTCAAGTTTAAGCACACTTTATAAGCTTTATTTTTGGTAACTTTTGAGCCTTTTGAAGTACATACATACAAATGGATTTATTATCATTTATTGGGGAAAGTTTCAGAGAAGTGGAGAGAACGTGCGCATTGCCAGTTGTTTCACAGGTCTCAAAGTCTGTTTGTTCAAGTACCCACGGAAGGCGCACCTTCAAGGAGGGAACTACATAGTTACATATAAAGAACAAGAATGGGTGTGCTTGATTATGCAATACTAACTGCAATGCAAACACGGTGTTACAATATTTCATTTCTGCAGCTATCTGATCCACAGACTGTTACAAAGCCAACTCCCCATATCATATCAGTTCCATTCTAAATGCAGAATTGCTGGGTGATCTTTAAAAAACTCTTTTAAACAGTGCATTAATGAATACTGAATACAATTGCATCATAGGGAACTAAACAGGTTTACAGCAAAGAAGGAGGCCATTCAGCTCATCATGTCTCTGCTGACTGGAGTAATTCAAAACTAATCCCACTGTCCTTCTTTCCCATAACCTTGTATCTTCCTCAGATTTAAGTATACTTCTCTCTGCTTTAGTACTCCCACGGCAAAGCGTTTCATAGTCCAACAACTCTCTGGAGAAGGGAGGGGGGAGGATGAGGAGAAGGGAAGAGGGCAGGGTCACCACCGATCCTGACAGTGGAAAGGAGCTGCATCATCATTAGGAAGGAGCTGCATTTCCACATTTTGTTGTCCTTTCTCCCTTAATTCAGTTCTCCTTGCATGATGAGGCAGCGAAAATAATGTCAAGCAACTAAAGAAAGGAAAAAGTGTTGAATTCTTTTAGGACGCTGAAAATCTATTTAAAAGCACAGTAGAAACCTCCCTATAACAGGCTAAAGTTGTCAAACTGTAACTGTCCTTCTTGAAGTTTGATAAGTTTCAACAGTTGCTTGTAGATATAGGACTGCAGCACAAAACTGCCCACACATTGGCAATCTTAATAAGGCTACAAGGATGCCTGGTGTGAAAAATAGCAACATCACACTGGTAACTATAACCTAAATGATAAAGATTCTTAAGAGGAACTTAGAAACTTAGGAATGCATATACATAAATCTTCAAAAGATAAGAGTACAGGTAAAAAGGACATGAAAAGGCAAATATAATTCTGGGTTTTATTCATAGCGACATTGAACATAAAAGAGTATAGAGCATAAATAGGAGTAGAAGTAGGCCAAATGGCCCCTCGAGCCTACTCCGCCATTCACTAAGATCATGGATGATCCTCTACCTCAATTCCACTTTCCCGCCCTATCCCCATATCCCTCGATTCCCTTAGTGTCCAATAACCTTTCGATCTCAGTCTTGAATATACTCAACGACTGAGCACCCACGGCCCTCCGGGGTAGAGAATTCCAAAGATTCACAACCCTCTGAAGAAATTTCTCCTCATCTCGATCTTCCAACCCCTTATCTTGAGACTATGACCTCAAGACTCTCCATCCAGGGGAAACAGCCTTTCAGCATCGATCCTGTCAACCCTCTCCGAATTTTATACGTTTTGATGAAATCATCTCTCATTCTTCTAAACTCCAGAGAGAGTACAGGCCCATTCGACTCAATTTTTCCTCATAGGACAACCCTCTCATCCCAGGAATCAATCTAGTGAACCTTTGTTGCACCCCCTCTAAGGCAAGTATATCCGTCCTTAGGTAAGGAGACCAAAACTGTACACGCACTCCAGGTGTGGTCTCACCAGAGCCCTATATAATTGCAGGAAGACCTCCTTACTCTTATACTCCAATCCCCTTGCAATAAAGGCTAACATACCATTTGCCTTCCTAATTGCTTACTGTACCTGCATGTTAACTTTGAGATTCGTGAACAAGGACACCCAAATCCCTCTAAATACCAACATGGATGTAGTGTTGAATTTGTACAAGGTATTGGTTAGAACAGTTTGGGAGTATTACGTGCAGTTCTGAGCACCCAATTATTCGAAGGGTGGGCATGTGTGAACGAATAGAAAGAGAAAGAGGGAAGAAAGGGAAAAAAAAAGCATAAAGAAAGTAAAGACTTGCATTTATATAACGCCTTTCGTGACCTCAGGGCGTCTCAAAGCACTTTACAGCCAATGAAGTACTTCTGAAGTGTAGCCAATGCTAAAGGAAACACAACAGTCAAAGTGCGCACAGTAAGGTCCCTAAATAGCAATGTGATAACCAAACAGCTAATCTGTTTTAGGGATAAATATTGGCCAGGACACCAAGAAGAACTCCCCCGCCCTTCTTCGAATAGTGTCATGGGATCTTTTACATCCACCTGAGGGGACAGACAGGGCCTCAGTTTAACTTATCATTTAAAAGACAGCACCACCAATAGTGCAGCACTCCCCCCATACTGCACTCAAGTCAAAGATAAGATACAGCAAATGATGCCTGGAATGAAAAGTTACAGCTTTAGAGAAGGACTGAAAAATTGGGGTTTCCCCTTACCGAAGCACAGAAAGTTAAGGAAACCTAACAGAGGTTTTCAAAATTAGGAGAGATTTTGAGAGGATAACGGAGAAAAGTTGTTTTCATTGGTTGGAAAATCAGGGGTGTAAAATGAGGATGAAAAGGGATCTTTCTTGGAAGATTTTTATTCCATGTAGAGGGTAATTAGGACATGGAATACTTAATTACAAGTAGCTGTTGAGTCACACTTATCTAAAATGGAATTGGATTGCTATTTGAAAAAAAAATACAAGGATACAGGTGAAGATTAGGAAGATGGGATTAGAGAAAATAGCTCCAGTTGAAAAGCCAGCACAGGTGTGATAAGCCAAACTATCTTGTGTGTTATAATTCCTACAATTTTATGGTATAGTAGTTAAAGTAGGTGTTATTCAGAGGCTGGGATCGAGATGTATTTACTGGAACAGAATACAGGAACTAAGCATCCAATCAGTACAATAGCTGATCTGGGAGTGTTAGAGGCAAAGTGGAAACATGTTCCAGTCTACTGTACAGTGAAAAGCACAAATTTAGAAAAAAGGGGCACTGATGGGAAGACTAACAAATTGTTTCAGAAGTGCTTAAGGATAGTGTAAACAGTTCCCACTTTGCATGATGAAAAAGTGACAGTAAAACTCCAGTCAGGCACCAACTTGTTTTCAGAACAGTGGTGCGAGGCTCCCCGGGGTGGGTCTTAAACCACTTTGGTATGGAGCATAACAGGATATTTTATAAACACAAGAGTTATTTTAATTGTTATGAGTGCGGAAACTCCCACCTATACTCAATGCATTTAAAATTTACCAATTAGGAGAAGAGCACGGCTCAAACGTTAAACATTCATGCACAGAGCTCTCCCTTGGAGTGGAAAGTTGGGATTCACAGCCAGGTAGTACAAACTAGTAGCTATCGGGTAATGACAGTCTCAATGCAATGAATTGTAACTTGTTTTCAGTTTTACCTCACCCCCCCCCCCCCCCCCCCCACCCCACCATTTAATTTTCTCCCCATTTGAAGGTGGAGAGTCATCCTGTAGTCACAGGCACTGGTAACCCTCCTGTATCCCCCCCAAATGATCCTTCATCACATGCGATGCTTGTTGACAACTGCTGGCAGAATATTTGACAGCAGTTGTCAGTGAACACCAACCATGCACTGTCCAACAGGATCAAATGCATAGCAATCAAGAACAAGAACCAAGACCTGGGACACAGACCAATCATAACAACCCTACTGCTTCCTGAACATAGATCACCTAATTCAACACAACAGGGGTCCATTGTATACTCATCATATGGGCATTATGTTAGAAACTAGTGTTAAATATTTTTCCCACCATAGAATAATTTTTGTCCTACCAAATTATTGTTAAATAGTACCACTTTGCCAGTGTAACAGAGCAAAGCATGGAAGCAAAGTGATGCTAATGAACATTTAAATTATTTTTGTATAAAACTTGGATAACTTGCTGCGTTCATAAGAATTAATTAGACCTCCTGTCCCAAACCACAAATCTTAACATAATTTGGTAAGTACAATCTCAATGCCATGTGTTACAAATAATTGGATTGTGTCATTTTTTTAAAAAGTGTTGAAGTGACAGCTGTTTATTGGAAATCAAGAGGTCCTTCACAGTACAGATGCCAAGTTTTTACAGTTTACCCTTTATGAAAAAATAAATGAAACTTTGTACTGATACTAAATCAGTTATTATTTTCAGATATGGGGCTACCATTAGAGTGCTAACTGGGGAATAATAACTGACCCCATGTGGTGGATAATTAAGGTTTAATTGCCACATATGGGAAGCCCTAGGAGAAAAAGTAGTCATGTAGAATTGCTTCATTTTGCAATTTTTATCAACTTACTGAAAAAAAACTTTAAAGAAAAAGTTTTGGGCAATAACTAAAAGCAAAACGAGCATTCACTCGTGATTTTATAATCAATAAACCAACTGTTTCTCTTGTGGTGTTACTCACATTTTTTGTGTTATTGTACCTCTCTTCCAGTAACTATCATCTTGTCTGTTCAAGAAATGAGGTCCAACAACCAAATCTGCAATTCATCGCAATTTACTGTCAAACAATAAAACATGTGGGGATGAGAGGAATGGGGCGCTTGGGCCTCAGTTGGGAAGGATTCGGGGCTGAGCTCATGGGAATTGGTCCTTAGCAATCACATGCTGTACATGTTCACAATATACGAATTGTCATGCACTTTGAAGAACCAGTTAGAAGTGAGGAACATAATTTTTTTTTAAATTTACATACCAGGAGACAAAGACCAAGCTGCTCCTTCTGTCTTTTCCCCACCAAGAGAGGCTGATCAAAAATCAGGACATGATCACTTTGACCTGTTACCCATTTTCCTTCAGCTACTGATAAGCTGTCACTGTAGTCTGTTTATATACAACTATTATAGCACACGGCCTATCTACTTTTGGGACCGTTGTTTTGTTTCTTTTATTTTTCCACTGTCATTCCGCCTTCCCCCACCTCCCCCTCAATCTTTTTTTCTTGTCTCTCCTTTTCCCCATTGTTATTTATTTCTGACTGGTATCCAGTTTCTGCCACTCACACTTATTCCCAATTGTTAACCATTTTCCTGGTTTCTTCTGTTACCCACTTGGTGCCTTGGTTGAGAATCCTGGTTCAATCCCTCTGAGCAGGTACTTTCCTCTCAAATCTTTCCTTTTTGGATAATTCAAAGCAGGGCAAAAGCTGATCAGGTGGGGAGTAGGGCCTATAAAAACTGCTAGCCACACAATTAAAATCAAGATGTGGAGATGCCGGTGATGGACTGGGGTTGACAATTGTAAACAATTTTACAACACCAAGTTATAGTCCAGCAATTTTATTTTAAATTCACAAGCTTTCGGAGGCTTCCCCCTTCCTCAGGTGAACGATGTGAGGAACATCGTTCACCTGAGGAAGGGGGAAGCCTCCGAAAGCTTGTGAATTTAAAATAAAATTGCTGGACTATAACTTGGTGTTGTAAAATTGTTTACAATTAAAATCAAGGAAGTGGTGAAGAGTGGCCAGATGTGGTCACAAAGAAATGCAAGATGTGATCATGTAGTTGACACAGTATACTATAATGTCTGGAAATGAACAGAGATGGACACATATTTGCACTGATTCACAAAAATCTCTTTATAATGTACCTCTTAAAAAAATGTTACTTCATTTAATGGCACAAAGTTGAATCAGATAAAATACTGTAGTAACATCACTTGTGGTAATATTAACAAGGAAAATTTAAAAATATGTTGTAAAACCTGAAATGGTTTCCTAAAAATATTTAAGAAATCGTTGCACAGTTGTCCACACAACTCGGGATTATGTGTGGTTATGTGTCTTTTTAAAACTAAAACACTTCATTATTCTCAGTAAGCTCATGGCCTGCTGTTTCTATGCCCTGTAACGGTTGAGAAGAACAGAGCAGAAGTGCTGACCTTTCTTACACTTGTGATGTGGCGTCAAACCGAGGAACTTTTTAAAAAACTGTTGCCGCTGACAGTAGTGGCTTAGAGTCCAGCAGCACTCCAGCTTTGGGGGGGGGCACTGACATTACTCAGTTGGAACAAGGGGTATATGGGAGACATCGATGGCAGGCCAGGGATCTGAGTGCTTGGAGGCACAGGAAACTGATGCATTGGAGTCCCCGCTGCATGGTAGTTCCTGGGAATTGTAGTCTTTTACATTCAAGGCACAGACCTTCACTTGCACGCTTGGTCCATATCCAGCCTATGAACATGCAGTGTAAGCTGACCAAGATGCATTATGCTGTGTTTGTTTGTGGGATAAAGGAGAGGAAGCTGGCATGACTTTTGTTGTGTTTATTAGGTCATCAATTTGTTGAGCAGTGGATTATTGTGGCTGGAATATGATTGGGGAGAAAATTGAACTTTTCCTGGTATGATTGGTGAATACTGAAAGTAGAAAATAACTTATGAAAATTAAACACTTAATAATCAGAAAGGAAACTGACCAATACTCCAAGTACATAGAAAATAAAAGGATGACAAAAGGGTCAAAGAGGTTAGGAAAGAAGTCAAAAAAAAAAATCAGGAAAGCAAAGAGGAACTAAGATTAAATTATCAAGGAATGTAAAAAAGAAATAGTATTCTACTGACACAAATAACAAAAGAAAAATCAGAATAGGGATAGGGCCACTAAGGGACGCATACGATAAACTCATAGGTAATGATAGCAAAATGGCAGAAATATTGAATAGTTATTTTGTCTCCATATTCACCAGGGAGATTAACAAGATGGGCAGGATATTAGAAGAAGAAGAGATCGAAAAAGATATTAAAACATTTAAGATAGAAAGGGGGGAAACTTAGGGAGGATAAGACTCCTGGTCTGGATGGATTGCATTCGCGAATATTAAAAGTTATGGAAGAGATAGCAGAGGCATTATTACATATACATAAAAATTCATTAGAAAAGGGAATAGTACCAGAGGACTGGTGGACAGCAAATGTGATTCCTATATTTAAAAAAGGAGAAAGATAGAACAAGTCCAGGGAACTATAGACCAATTAGCTTACTATTGGTGATAGGAAAGATAATGGAATCTCTACTCAAAGATGTAATAGAAAGACATCTGGAGAACGAAAATACAATACATAGTCAGCACGGATTTCAGAAGGGAAAGTCATGCTTGGCCAACCTTACTGAATTTTATGAAGTAGTAACAGAAAAAGAGTAGATGAGGGTAATGCAGTAGATGTAATATATTTGGATTTTCAAAAGGCCTTCGATAAGGTACCACACTGTGGACTCATGGCTAAGGTCAGAGCATGTGGATTCAGGGGACAGGTAGCAGAATGGATAGCAAGTTGGCTACAAAACAGAAAACAAAGTGTAGGGGTTAAGGGTAGCTACTCAGACTGGCAAAAGGTGGGAAGTGGTGTTCCACAGAGGTCGGTGCTGGGACCACTGTTGTTCACAATTTACATTAACGATTTGGATTCGGGAATCAGAAGTACAATTTCAAAATTTGAGGATGACACCAAATTGGGGGGTGGGGGTGTAGTTAATACTGAGGAAGAATGCGTCAAAATGCAAGAGAACATTAATAAACTTACAGAATGGGTATGTAATTGGCAAATGAATTTCAATATGGATAAGTGTGAGGTGGTGAATTTTGGTAGGAAGAATAAGGAGGTCACATACTGCTTGGATAATAAGCAGGATATAGGAGCAAAGGGATCTAGGGGTACAGGTACACAAATCAGTAAAGTGAGAATGCAGGTTAATAAGGCCATAAAAAAGGCAATTCAGGCACTAGGGTTCATTTCTAGAGATAGAATTGAAAGGCAAAGAAGTTATGTTAAATTTGTATAGAACCTTGGTTAGACCACACAGTATTGTGCACAGTTCTGGACTCCATATTATATAAAAGGATATAGAGGTGTTGGAGAGGGTGCAAAAAAGATTCACAAGAGTGATACCAGAACTGACAAGGATATCCTTATCAGGAAAGGCAGAACAGGCTGGGACTAAGAGGCAGCTAAGGTGTGATCTGATAGAGGTCTTTAAGGTAACAATAGGATTTGATAGGATAGACGTCAAGAAAAATGTTTCCACTTCTGGAGGAGTCCAAAACTAGAGGTCATAAATATAAAATAGTCGCTGATAAATCCAATAGGGAATTCAGGAGTAACTTCTTTACCCAGAGTGTGGTAAAAATGTGGAGCCCGCTACCACAAGAAGTAGTTGAGGCAAATAGCATAGATGCATTTAAGGGGAAGTTGGATAAACACATGAGGGGGAAAGGAATAAAAGGGTATCTTGAAAGGTTTAGATGAAGTAGGGTGGGAGGAGACTCATGTGGAGCATAAACACGGGCATGGGCCAGTTGGGCCGAATGGTCTGTTTCTGTGCTGTAGTTTCAATGTAACTTGTTGAAATTGACCATGGTCTTGGGTGTCACAGCAAACAAAAGTTTAATTGCGAAGATACCTAGAATATAAAAAGTTGTGTGTCCGTATGTAGGAATGGATGATTTGTCTAAACGGTCTCCAAGTAGAACCCAGAACCAGGCTATGATCCCTTCACCCAGCCAGATCCCAGAATCCTCCTATCTGTAGTATCTTTGATTGCTTCTGTGATAAATTATCACATACGTTATTGTGGTATACAGGTGCTATGACAGTTTCCCATTCCATCTGCTCAGTCCGGCTCAAGAACCTGCCTCCTTCCCATTTGCCACATCCTGCATTTCATACCTTTACAAGCATGGACAGTTTAAACAATAGTGTTTTATTCCCAACGAAAATAAATTCTTTCCCATTTCAAAGCATCTCTGCTGTGACAGCAATGACTGACATATGCCTTTGCCACATGTTGAATGCTTTCAGATTACCTGGGAAATAAACATCCTACACATCTATTCTGGAGTACTTTTCAAATGGGACTCCACATGCAGTATGCATACTTTGAATGTTTTTGGCTGGTCAGGCTGCCATGTACGCATCACTATAGCATCATCCAGGCTTTTGGCATCCAGAACTGGAGCAGCTGATGGTGTTGCTTCATCAATTTCTGAACATTTTTTAAAAGGTCTCTCTGCTACCTAGACATACTTGATCATCCTGGAACAGAGATGGAAGAAATGTTTGCGTCTGATGCTTGAAGAATTAATTCATATTGATTTGTCTATTCCTGTTCCTATTCTTCTATAAACTAACATGAGAAAAAGTACATCAATGTAAAATGATTATGTGGAATTTTGTATTGGTTGAAGGTTGCTTCTAAAATGACCCTTCACTTTAGTATTCTGTATTGCAATTGTTTACGTGATCTGCAACAAAAAGTTTGGACACTCCTACACCAGGAATGCTTTAGCAGAATCTCTGCACTAGACAGACAGCCTATTGCATAAACAAACATTAAAGTGCTATGGTATTACTTATAAAAAGTCTAATTTATAGCTTTTCCAGTTTATAACCTATTTTTCTCTTTCCTGGTTTTACACTAGCTGCTCTCCAAATTAAACTTACCAAATTTTATTTAAAAACTTGAGACTTACCCCATTAATTATTTTTCTAAGAATATTTTTTAAATCCATAGTCTCTCTTTACAAGTCTACAACCGAAGCCACTAAAATCATCTTTGTTGGTCCTTCCGTTGCCACTACAATTTTTCTTAAGGGTCCTATGTGGTATACACTGGCAACCACTTTGCACATCAGTTGCAAGGCCTGGCATACAACACCTATCCGAGCTACTTGATTTTTAGTAGGACCTGAAACATGATCTCCTCAAGCAGGTACTCTCTCACCCCTGTGCAGGAGCAATGTTGTGTGCCAAGCCATCCTTTCCAATTCCCACCTACACATACTTACTTTTAACCAAGAAGTGGCTTAAAGGGAAATGTGCACGAGTTGCAAGAATCACCACTGGTATGCCGGATATTTATCATCCATATTTCTCTTTAGCCCATCCATCCTGCTGCACTGGAGCAAGGCCCAATTTATTGTTCCGTAATCTTTATAGAAATGGTTCTGCAGACTTGGGTAGTTCAATCTAATCTCATTGGGCTCTTTATTAGTCCTCCAAACTCCTTAGTGAAACCATTCAAATCACTTTACAGCCTTCATGCTATTCCACAATGCAAGGGAATACTGCACAAATTCTATTTCCCAGTTTTTATCTCCTGCTAGGATACTTCCAGATATTTCTGGCACCTTCTGAGGGCATGCTTTTGGTAGAAGGATTTGTATTCAGGTCTTCACAGCAACACTGAGGACTTGGAAGATATAGTGGCATCTGGACACCCTGCTACATGTCCATCCAGCGGCCATGGCAGAGTTCATTTTCGACATCAAGGTGCAGAGGTACAATCAATCAATCAGCTTGGTATACAGCAAAAAATGTGTTTTTCTGGTGACAAGCACCTTCAGATCATTTCTCAAGCAGGTTTATAGTGTCAGCTCACATTTCAGTGTTTACAGCCACTCTAGAACACAATTAAACAGAGGAGGAGGCCCAAACTGAAGGGCCTCCATGAGCTGCTGCAACTATTTACAGTGCCTGGTTGATTTGCATAGATCACAGTGATTCACAACCACTTAAAATGTACATATTCATATTACGATAAAAAAGATATTTCCCCACACAAAAACAGTACAAATACCATTAGGACAATAGCGAATAATGCCAATTTTAGCTAAACAAACAAAAAATACTCTTCCTGCTCAAGTAAAAAAAAAAACTTACAGGTTCCATCTTTGTAAAGCTATCAGGATTATTCAACCAAACAAAAAAAAGTCATATTAATCATCTTATAAATCAAACTTCTCAATTAGCATTCATGCAATTTATCAGAAAGGAGGAATCTTGTTCTTGCTACTTTTTTGTTGAGTAGTTACTTGGTATCACAAGGTTGCATACCATACCTTAACAATTCTATAAATCCCAAGTATGTCTAAGTCTTGAAAACTGCTCCTCCATCTGGAAAGGCTCACTAATACTTCCCTTACATTCCTGGACAAGATTTTTTTTTTAATTGTCTGATTGGAGATCACAGCTGAGAGAAGCATTACCTGCCCCCTTCTTGACTCTATTTCACGGTCACTGCTCTCATGAACATTCCTCTTGTTCTTCCTATGCTTCAACCTACATACTTTTTACTCTTGCATCCTGTCTAATTTGAACTCAAGATTAAAAGCATCTTCATATGCTCACAATCAGCATTCTCAAGGCTCCAAAACTGTCCCTCTCAATTTTCTTTTCATTCAATTTACAGGCTTTTAAAACTTAAGCTTGAGATCACCTAATCACTATCCGCTGATTAACCTGGGGTCACCCGCTCCCCCTCCAAAACACTCATTTGAAACTTAGCACCCTGTACAACACGTGTGAGGATCTGTTCGGCTTCAGATCATGAGAAATTGTATACTGAGACAGAGACAATATGGTGGCCCACATTCTTCAGTTTCCTATTTAGCTGTGTTATACAGGTTGGGAGCTTAAATAAGAGACTCAGTGAGATTCATCTAAAGCTTTTTGTCAGATTCATGACTCAAAATTACTGAAGGGAATTGATAAGAACTTATGTTTTGGAACAGATGACAAAGCTCAGTGAAGTACAGTCTCCTGTTCCTTTTTTGCTTCTGTGTAACATAACTTAACTCTAATTAGTAGCTTATCCTAAGCGAAATAGTCGGTCCGTGATTCAGATAGATCAGGATCGTATGGTGACATCCCATACTATTTCTGGTGCAAACTCCAATGGAGAATGGGTTCATCGTTCATCCTATGTCATTTCAGATGTTTTGCATATATTGTCACTTTTCATTTCAGCACAGACTTGCCCATGGAAGTCGACTTTGTGCAGAACAAAGAGCAGGTGGAGGCAGTCTGAAATATTAGCATTGACGAAAGCTCAAGATCCAAAGTGCAGAAAGTGTCTCAACCCTTAAATATGCCAATTTAATCAGATATCAGGAAGTACACCCTTTTTATTTAACATGAAAAGAATATTATGACGCAATACACTTTCAATGGACCTCGTTCCTGCTCTTTTTCCAGCAGTATTTCTGTAGTAGACGGCTGTTCTGCAGCTGCTAGTAGACTGGTATGTTGCAAGTGCATGTGTTAAACTGGCAACACTGCTGTACAACTTTCACAATCAGGAAGAATGTCAATCAGGAGCCACCAATTGCACTGAAACCAGCATCAGCAGTGGAACACAAAATCAGTGTATATTTTCATAGTAAACCAGAAAGATGTGAAATTTAACTCCAACCCCACCCCCCCGCAATGGAGATATGAAAGCAGAGTTCACATAGAATCATGAGCATACACAGCCCTCTGGGGTAGAGAATTCCAAAGATTCACAACCTTTTGCGTGAAGAAATTTTTCCTCATCTCGGTCTTAAATGGCCGACCCCTTCAATCCTGAGACTACGATCCCCAGTTCTAGACTCTCTAGTCAGGGGAAACAGCCTCTTAGAATTTGCCGTCAAGCCCTCTAAGAATGAGATCACCTCTCGATTCAAAACTGAGATTGATAGATTTTTGGACTCTAAAGGGAATCAAGGGATATGGGGATTGGGCAGGAAAGTGGAGTTGAAATAGAAGATCAGTCATGATCTTATCGAATGGCGGAGCAGGCTCGAGGGGCCATGTGGCCTACTCCTGCTCCTACTTCTTATGAATCATAGAATTATACAGCACAGGAGGCCATTCGGCCCATCTACCACGATGTCTCAGTCTACAGCATTGTCACCAGACTTCATTAGTCGCAATATGCTACAAGGACAAATCGCACTTGAGCCGAAACTCCTCAATGTTGTTCAATTACCTTCCATGTGTGATACTCTTAATTCACCATCACCAATTGCTCTCACTACTATGACCAGTGACAGATCTGTAACCACCAGTAGTTGACCTAACTATATGGCTCAAAACACTCTGTCCGGATACAACTTAAGTTTAGACGGACAAAGTTTATAATTGTACTGCTGGGTGTCTCAACAGTTCAAATAGGCACAGTACAATTGTTTTACAGAAACCCTAGCGTCAATGTTGAAACAGAAGAGTTTTGTGGCAGGAACAGATAACTGAAAAGCTGGGGGAAATATCTGTTATAGGCACTAAAAATTCTTGCTTCCAGAGCAATTACTTCAAGCATGTTCAATTGAGAGGGGTAATTCAAGATTTTACCTATCAGAGTCAGTAACATTACTTAGATTGCACACTGCTAGAGATTACGACTAGTATTGAAGTGCCAAAATTGATCTATTTAGTATATTATAAATCCAAAATACAGGCAGATGATTATAGGAACTGTGTTCAACATTCTCAAGAGGGTAAACTGAAGTCTATTAGGTCTCCATTTATTTTTACTTTAATTTATATAACTAAAATAGCTGGGATTGCTTCATATCCTGCAGGATCCTGAAAACAATACAGTAGACATATTAATAGAACCAAGTGCATCAACAGTATCCCATGGTTACTTCCTGACAATATGCAAATAAATGAGAGCTCACTCAAGATAGGTGTGCAATCAATGTCCCCTTTTTGGTCCTTATCTAATCAACAACACTGAAGCAAAGATTTTTTAATCCTTCATCTATAACAGTGTGCCATATCTTCCAACATTCAACAGCCTCTTCAAGCCTGTCATCAATCTTACTTTTCGTTTCCTCTCCTAACGTCCTTTTATAAAGCTCCTTAGAAAATTGCGCTACATGAAAGACACTATGCAACTCCAAGCTGTTGAATGCAGTGTTGAATTATAAACAGCATGTGATGTACTATATTTTAAGGCATGCAAGATTCAGCAATATCACACACAGAATTCCCACCACAGCATGTAAATTGTTATATTTTCACCCAAAATGAAAAACAGAGTTTAAGAGGAAGGTGTTCAGGTTGGTGCACCTTGATCAAAAATCTCATAACATTTTCTGAAGGGTTGGTTAACTTTGGATGTTTCATTCTGTTCTGATACGTTGTCAGGAATCCTCTACACTACAGCACAGCCACGACAACATTTAGCTATACAGAACTGTTTTACTTCCTCCAGAATGTCATTGCGTAACCTTTGGTTACAACAATTCACTGATAACACCACATATAAAACACTAACCATAGATTGCAAAGCCATAGATATTTAAATCTGTAATGAGCCAAAGGTGACGTTCCCCCCCCCCCCCCCGCTCCCCAATTCACAGAATACCAACCCCTCACTCATTTAGACACATTTTATTTCGCCACCACTTAAAACTGCTCACAACGAAAGCAGGCACGACATTCCAGGAGGTGCAAACTGGCCCAGATCGATCCATGCAGACTGGATCACCAAGATTGGCATAGGAAAAGGAAAGCGGATTGAGCAAGGGGGGGGATTGTTCAACTATGCGCTTTGCTCAACATTTCATAGAATCATACGGCACAGAAGGCCTCCAGCCCATCGTTCCTGTACCAGTTCTTTAAAAAAGCTGTCCAATTAGTCCCATTCCTCCCCTGCTCTTTCCCCATAACCCTTCGAGTATTTATCCAATTCCCTTTTGAAAGTTATTATTGAATCTGTTTCCACCACCCTTTCAGGCAGTGCATTCTAGGTCATAACTCAATAGATTTTTAAAAATCTGATTCCCCTCCCCTCTTTTGCCAATTACCTTAAATCGTTGTCCTCTGGTTACTGACCCTCCCTCCTGACTTCCTACAGTCTCCAGCCCAATACATAAAACACTGTGGCATTTCATAGAATGATACAGCACAGGAGGCCATTCCTGCCTGTGCCGGCTCTATGAAAGAGCTGTCCAATAAGTTCCAATCCTCTGCTCTTTCCCCATAGCCCTGCAATTTTCTCACCTTCAAGTATTTATCCAATTCCCTTTTGAAAGGTATTATTGATTCTGCTTCCTACACAGAAATTGCATTCTGATTAAAATACCCCCGCCAATTGGGGAATGAGAGCTCCCAAGGCTGGGGCTTTAAAAACATCCCTCTTTTTGACAGAAGGAGCAGGCGGACTGGGACACCGCCATCTTAAGATGTCAAGCTAAAGGTGGGAGGGGGGGTCGATCGCCCGCTCACCCTCGTTATCAGGGGTGGCGTGGACAATAATAGAGGCCCAGGCATGAAGCGCGGCCTAGCGCTGGTTCCACCCCCGTCCCCAGCTCCGGGGGTCGATTTACCTGTAACTCCGCCCTATCCACTTCCCACTGCGTCCTCTCCACCTCGAAACGGGCCCACTCGTGCTGCAGGAAATGCAGGATCCCCGGGATGTTGTACTGCGGCCTCTGTGCTTCCCCTTCGGCCCCCGCCGCCTGCTGCAGGTTCTTGCCGCCGATCCCCGGGCCTCCTCCGCTCAGCACCGAGCTGCTGCCGAAGAACACCCCGGCTCCCGGGTGCTCATCCATGGCCGGGCCCCAAAACCCGTCGTCCGTCGCCTCGGCCTCCACGCCGACGGCAGCACCGACCGCGGTGACGGTGACACCGCCGAGCCGCCGCGCTCCCTCCTCCGGTTGGCTTCGCGTGCAGGGGCCGGCCGTTAGAATTTAAACCGCGGCGCGTGTTCCATGGATGCGGCCGGACCGTGGCCCGGCCTCTTCCCCCCCCCCACCAACCGCCCACTGACTGTTTACCGCGGTGAGTTACCCCTCACTCTCTCTCCCCGCCCCCTCTCCGCGCACGCGCTCTCACTCCCGAGACCCCCCCCCCCCGCTCTCTTCTCTCTTTCGCTCTCTCGCGCGCGCTCCCTTGTTTGTATGCAACGGTCCCTCCTCGCGCTCCGGGCCGCCGACCTCCTCTTTCGCCGCGCTCTTCGCCACTGACGTCACGCACCCAAGCCACGACCAACTGTCAACACAAGGGGTGCGCGCGCACTCACTCACTCACCCGCGAGCGAGGCCACACCCCTTTTCCCCTCCCTCGTCCATTGATGAAGACGTAAATGCGGCATTGCGCACGCACGAAATTGCTGACGGCGCTGCCTGGTTGTCGCTCCGGTAATAAAGAGGGAGCGCGCGAGAAGGAAGGGAGCGTTCTCGTGCGCGCGTGCACGCTAGTGCGCGCTCCCCATACGTTGACAGTTGATCGGGAGCTCCCTTGGATTCGTGACGTTAGTGGCGAGGAGCACGAGATCCAATCCGGGGTCCGGGCGGGCGCGCGCGTTGCGCGAGCGCGAGTGGGCCCAGGCCGCTGAACTACTTTTCGCCGGTGACGTCACAAATCCAAGCCGCACCCCCATCGACTGGCAATAATAAGGCGCGCGTGCGCAGATCCGCATGGACAGGCCACGCCCACACACCCATCCTGTCAGCGGGATAGAGCGGTTTCTAGTGACGTCGGGTCGAGCCCTGTACCGCCCGCCATGTTGCAGAGAATTTCACAGCGCAGAAACAGGCTATTCGGCCCCACTGGTCCATGCTGGCGTTGATGCTCCACGCGAGCCTCTCTGCTCCATACGAGCGTTGTGTATATATATATTTAAAAAAGTGTAAAATTAAATTTTGGACTTTGGACAAAAACAAAATTGCAAATAATGTAAATCTGAAATTTTAAAATCACAAGCAGAAAATTGTGGAAATACACAGCAGATCCATTATTATATGAAAAAAAGGAATCGTAACATAATTCAGAATTTGTAAAACGAGTTTGTGTCAACCTAATTTGATTAATAAGTGATTAAAATAATTTGATTAAAACTTAAACCCCTAAAAAAAATTGCAAACGCTGGAAATCTGAAATAAATGAAGAACAGAAAGGGCTGGGAATATGTGGCTTGTCATTGGGCCTCTGTAAAGACCAAGTCTTACACACAAAATGTTAATCTGTGTTTTCATAGATACTGATTTTCTTGCTTTGTAATGGCAACATTTTCTGTTTTTATTATGTGTAGACAAACACACACACACATTAATCAGTGCTGGGTCTACTTCTGGGAAATTAAGTAGGACAAGTTGGAAATGTAAGGATAGGGGAACATGTAGGTAACAGTGACCATAACATAATTATGTTTGACATAAAAATTGAAAAGGAGAATAAACAGTCTCTCAAGGAGAAAAAGTGGAGTGAATAAAATTAATATGAGACTTATTAAAGAGGCAAATGAAAAATCTAGGGGTAACAATTTGAAAGAAAATCAAGCCAACTATAGAAAATGTAGAGGGGAAGTTAAAATTAAAGGGATTAGAAAGACTAAGAAGAATTAAATATTACTTAGAATTACACAGAATTTACAGCACAGAAACAGGCCATTTTTTTTATTTGTGTGATGTGGGCATCACTGGCAAGGCCAGCGTTTATTGCCCATCCCTAATCGCCCTTGAGAAGGTGGTGTTGAGCCGCCTTCTTGAACCGCTGCAGTCCGTGTGGTGACGGTTCTCCCACAGTGCTGTTAGGTAGGAAGTTCTAGGATTTTGACCCAGCGACGATGAAGGAACGGCGATATATTTCCAAGTCGGGATGGTGTGTGACTTAGAGGGGAACGTGCAGGTGGTGGTGTTCCCATGTGCCTGCTGCTCTTGTCCTTCTAGGTGGTAGAGGTTGCTGGTTTGGGAGGTGCTGTCGAAGAAGCCTTGGCGAGTTACTGCAGTGCATCCTGTGGATGGTACACACTGCAGCCACAGTGCGCCGGTGGTGAAGGGAGTGAATGTTTAGGGGGGTGGATGGGGTGCCAATCTAGTGGCCTGCTTTGTCCTGGATGGTGTCGAGCTTCAGTTGTTGGAGCTGCACTCATCCAGGCAAGTGGAGAGTATTCCATCAAACTCCTGCCTTGTGCCTTGTAGATGGTGGAAAGGCTTTGGGGAGTCAGGAGGTGAGTCACTCGCCACGGAATATCCAGCCTCTGACCTGCTCTTGTAGCCACAGTATTTATGTGGCTGGTCCAGTTAAGTTTCTGGTCAATGTTGACCCCCAGGATGTTGATGGTGGGGGATTCGGCGATGGTAATGCCTTTGAATATCAAGGAGAGGTGGTTAGACTCTCTCTTGTTGGAGATGGTCATTGCCTGGCACTTGTCTGGCGCGAATGTTACTTGCCACTTCAGCGAACATCCCCATTTCTGACCTTATGGTGGAGGTAAGGTCATTGATAAAGCAGCTGAAGATGGTTGGGCCTAGGACACTGCCCTGAGGAACTCCTGCAGCAATGTCCTGGGGCTGAGACTGGTCCAACTGGTCTGTGTCAGTATTTATGCTCCACCCGAGCCTCCTCCCACCCTACTTGATCTCACCCTATCAGCATAACTTTCTACTCCTTTCTCCCTCATGTGTTTATCTAGCTTCCCCTTAAAGATATCTATGCTATTTGCCTCAACCACACCATGTGGTATCTAGTTCCACATTCTAACTACTCTCTAAGAAAGTCTGGGAAATAACGTAAATGAAATTATTAAAGTACTTTCTAGACACCTATTGAATAAAAGAATAGATAAGGAAAGGGCAGGGCTGATTAAAGATGAGAAAGAAAATCTTATGGAGGGTGAAGGAATGGTGGAGATACTAAATGAGCACTTTGCCTCAGTTTTTACAGAAGAATGTGGTATTGGGAATGAAAGAATGCAAGGGGAAGAGGTGAAGGATAGCTATTGGTAAGAAAGTAATATGGATCGCATTGGTAGAAATCAAAGTGGAAAAGACACTGGCTGAGGGAACTCAGTGAGAAAATAGCAGAGGGCTCTGACCACAATGTTTCAAACACTGGACGTTTGTTAATGTAACACCTTTGTTCAAAAAGGGATAACAGAGTAACATTTTGGGGACTTTTACCTACATGGTCATAAAGGATTTTGTTTTAATTTATGTTATGATCGTATTCTACGGTTCAATTCAGCTTGCAAAAGATTAACTCTCAGAGGTAAAGAAAATGTCACTTAACATTTAAGGCCAGCAGAACGACACTGGGACGATTTGATGTGTTAAAGAGTTTCCCAACATGAGATGGGACAGCCATCAGACTGTTTACTTTTGCATGTTACCTTAGCTTTGAGCCAATGAGCTTCAATAGGTTTGATTCTAAGTGTTTCTCACTATTGTGATAGAATGCTGTTCACTCAACGTGCCCTACAGGGGGCTTAGCTAAACAGACACACCAATGCCACTAGTCATTGCATCAAAGCATTTCGTCAAAGTGAACATTTTGAGTGACAGCTCAGTGGCCAATCTCCTCCCACGCAGAATTCTGGGAGAGTCAGAGGGTTACCATTGTCTCTCACTCTCTCTGGACAAACAGACCCCTGGCTAGCGTACAAATGCATACAGCCTGTAACAGAGGAAGACATTACTAGTTATCTTGAGATTAGCTAGCTCGAAAGTGAGCTTACATCTGGAATGGCAGCAGAGTTGCATTTCTATAATTTTTAATGGAGTGAGAAGTGGTAGGAAATTAATATATTTCACTCATGTTTTTATGTAAAGTAAACCAGTTTTTAAAAAATTAATTCTCAGGATGTGGGCTTCGCTGGCAAGGCTGGCATTTATTACCCATCCCTAATTGCCCTGAGAAGATGGTGGTGGGCCTTCTTCAACCATTGCATTTAATGGTTTGATACAACTGAGTGTCTTGCGGGGCCACTTCAGAGGGCAGTTAAGAGTCAACCACATTGTTGTGGGTCTGGAGTCACATATAGGCCAGACCAGGTAAGGACGGCAGGTTTCCTTCCCTAAAGGACATTAGTGAACCAGTTGGGTTTTTACAACAATCCAACAGCTTCATGGTCACGTTTACTTAGATCAGCTTTTTATTTCCAGATTTTTTAAACTGAATTCAAATTCTCAAACTCTCTATGGTGGGATTTGAACTTATGTTCTCTGGATTACTAGTCTAGTAACATAAGCACTACGCTACCTGTACCCAATTGTACCATGTCTCGTTTGAGTGCCTTTCAGTCTTCCCGTCATAGAGTCCATAAAATGCATTGGCAGCACATGTGAGATTACAGTCATCAGTACACGCATGGGATTAATGTCATCACCCCCGAGTCACACTATTATTTAACTAGATATTGGGCAGCAAAGTGCACGCTGGATCACAGGGGACATGAGGCCCACTTGCAGGAGTCGGTGGGGCTGAACCCAAGAGAATATTTAGTGCAAAGCCCACAAAATCTATAATAACAGGTAACTAAAGATCAAATGTAAGGAATCTTACAACACTAGGTTATAGTCCAACAGTTTTATTTGAAAATCACAAGCTTTCGGAGTTTACCTCCTTCGTTAGGTAAAAGAGTGAGTGAAGCATAGCATATATTAGGCTGGGAGGCGATCACAGCAATCAAAGGTGTTGTTGGTGTTAGCCACGGAAAACATTACATCCCAGTAAAAAAAAAGTTATCTGTTTTTAATACAACTGGACATTCTCTCTCTCTCTCTGCCTTTCGGGTCTCTTTCTCTATCTGTCTGTGTAATCTGACCCACTGTGTATTCAGTATACTGGGATGTAATGTTTTCCGTGGCTAACCTGTCTGAACACCAACGACACCTTTGATTGCTGTGATCGCCTCCCAGCCTAATATATGCTATGCTTCACTCACTCACCTGACGAAGGAGGTAAACTCCGAAAGCTTGTGATTTTCAAATAAAACTGTTGGACTATAACCTGGTGTTGTAAGATTCCTTACATTTGTCCACCCCAGTCCATCACCGGCATCTCCACATCATAACTAAAGATCAGTAAGCCTAAAATCGGTAGTTGGAAAACTTCTGGAGGCCATAATAAGGGATGAAATTAATGCTTAGCTGGTAAGGCATGGGTTAATTAAGGACGGCCAGCATGGATTTATGTGGTTGTAAAGCGCTTTGGGACATCCTGAAGTCGTGAAAGGCACTACATAAATGCAAGTTCTTTCTTTCTATGCCTTGTCCACTTTGGGGAACAACGAATGGAAAACAACTGATTTGCCAGCACCTTGATGGGGAAGCTTTGGCACAGCTGAGCAGAGCAGTGACACTAGGCAGAGCTCCAAGTGTCAGGGGGTGCCTGGCCTGCTGTATAATCGGACCTGCAGTTCTGAGGGCTGACAGTTGGCACGCAGATTCTGACTCATTCGATGGCTCCTTTACCCCTGACAGTCTCATTCATTTTTCTGCCGTCTCTCTTCAACTATCCAAAGTATCTCTGTAACTTTCTCCAGCCCTACAACACTCTGAGATCTCTGCGTTCCTCCAATTTTGGCCTCTTGCGCATCCCCGATTTTCATCACACCCCCATTGGCGGCCGTGCCTTCAGCTGCCTAGGTCCTAAGCTCTGGAATTCCTCCCTAAACCTCTCCACCTCTCCACCTCTCTCTCCTCCTTTAAGATGCTCCTTAAAACCTACCTCTTTGACCAAGTTTTTGGTCACCTGTCCTAATATCTCCTTATGTGGCTCGGTGTCAAATTGTGGTTGATAATCGCTCCTGTGAAGCGCCTTGGGACGTTTTACTACGTTAAAGGTGCTGTATAAATGGAAATTGTTCTTAGCTCTTGTTTAAAGCTGGTTTGATTCCAGAGAAACTCATGGCTAATCACATTCTCCTTTTATTCCAGAGCTAGAGCAGCAGTCAACATCCTCCTATAGTTCTGTCTTTACAGACAATTGTCCAAGTGTTTGCACTTTGTCCTATGAGCTCAAGGTAATCTCCTCCAATATCAACTAAAGCACCTGACAAACAGATTTCTGAGACACTACTTGTACAATTAGTCATAAATCAATTCAGTCACACTTAACAACACAGGCAGCTTTCAGGGGTTGTAGATATAATAACTACCGCAGTGGGAAGGATGTTTTTCTTTCAGTACATTGCGGAGTTTTACTAGGAGCTGGTGTACTTGGTCACGGCCTTTGCCCCTTCTGACACGGTGTGCTTGACCAGCTCCCCTGGGCACATGGCGGTCTGGATCCCCCCGGAGCTGATAGTCAAACACTTGCTGTAATGATTCTATAAGTGCAGGCAATTGGGACTAGCTTAGTGGTATAAACTGGGCGACATGGACATGTTGGGCCGAAGGGCCTGTTTCCATGTTGTAACTTCTATGATTCTATGATTCTATAATGGGCCGGGGCGGGAATCCTCACCCGCGATGCGCTCGGAAATACCGTTCACAAAGGAATTCGTGATGCTCATGGCCTTGGAGGAGATGCCGGTGTCCGGATGAACCTGCTTGTAGATGTAGATGGAGTGACTCTCCTTCATCGACCTTCTCCGCTTCTTGCTGCCCTTTGCTGGCGTTTTATTCAGGGCTTTCTCAGCACCCTTCTTGGGAGCTGCTTTCTTCTCCTGGGGCATTTTCAAACTCAATTTCACACACAGAAAGCTGCCGTTCAACAAGGAATGCCATTCATCCTTTTTGTAAAATTAACTTATAATAGCTGGTCTATTACTTGCAGGCAGCGTTGAATAAGAATACTGTTATACTGCCACTTCTGCCTCACTGCAAAGCATCTCTGGAGACCTGATGCTGTTTGGAGTATGGCATTAATCTTAGTTTAATTGGTGCTAAAGTGAACACCCGTTGGACCTCAGAGGCATTTTGTAAATATACGCAGATTTGTTTAAGATGCCTGGAGATGTGGACACTCCCACCCACTCTCCCAATACATTACAAATTTACAGGCTGGCAATGCCTATAAACATACATGTGCAGGGTTTCCTGACTCATTGTACAGACTAGGAGCTGCTGGTACTAGCCAATCTGAGGTCGGTAGTTATACACTAACTGATCTGAGATTTGTAGTTAGATACCAACCGATCTGAGATCAGTAAAAGATGTGGTAGTTCAGGTACTGGATGGGCTAAAAATTGATAGAGGAGGTCCTAGAAAGGCTGGCTGTACTTAAAGTAGATTATTCACCCGGTCCGGGTGGGATGTTTCTAGGTTGCTGAGGGAAGTAAGGGTAGAAATTGCGGAGGTACTGGCCATAATCTTCCAATCCTCCTTAGATACGGGGGTGATGCCAGAAGACTGGAGAATTGTAAATGTTACACCCTTGTTCAAAAAAGGGTGTCAGGATAAATCCAGCAACTACAGGCCAGTCAGTTTAACCTCAGTGGTGCGAAGCTTTTAGGAACCATAATCCAGGACAAAATTAATAGTCACTTGGACAAGTATGGATTGTTAAAGGCAAATCGTGTTTAACTAACCTGATTCAGTTTTTTGTTGAGGTAACAGAGAGAGTTGATGAGGGCAATGTGGTTGATGTTGTGTATTTGGACTTCCAAAAGGTGTTTGATAAAGTGCTGCATAATAGGCTTGTCAGCAAAGTTGAAGCCCATGGAATAAAAGTGGCAGTGGCAGCATGGATACAAAATTTGCTAAGTGACAGGAAATAGAGAGTGGTGGTGAACGGTTGTTTTTCAGACTGGAGGGAGGTGTACAGTGGTGTTCCCCAGGGGTCGGTACTAGGACCACTGCTTTTCTTGATATATATTAATGACTTGGACTTGGATGTACAGGGTACAATTCCAAATTTGCAGATGACACAAAACTTGGAAGTGTAGTGAACAGTGAGCAATGATAGACTTCAAGAGGACATAGACAGGCTGGTGGAATGGGCGGACACGTGGCAGATGAAATTTAACGCTGAGAAGTGCGAAGTGATACATTTTGGCAGGAAGAACAAGGAGAGACAATATAAACTAAAGGGTGCAATTCTAAAGGGGGTGCAGGAACAGAGAGATCTGGGGGTATATGCGCAGAGGTCGTTGAAGGTGGCAGGGCAGTTTGAGAAAGCAGTTAAAAATCCTGGGCTTTATAAATAGAGGCACGGAGTACAAAAGCAAGGAGGTTATGATGAACCTTTATAAAACACTGGTTCGGCCACAACTGGAGTATTGTGTCCAATTCTGGGCATTGCACTTCATGAAAGAGGGTGCAGAAGAGATTTACTAGAATGATTCCAGGGATGAGGGACTTCAGTTACATGGATTGACTGGAGAAACTGGGGTTGTTCTCCTTGGAACAGAGAAGGTTGAGAGGAGATCTGATAGAGGTATTCAAAATCATGAAGGGTCTAGACAGAGTAGAAAGAGAGAAACTGTTCCCATTGGTGGAAGGGCCGAGAACTAGAGGACATAGATTTAAGATGATTGGCAAAAGAACCAAAGGAGACATGAGGAAAAACTTTTTTACTTAGCGAGTATGATCTGGAATGCACTGCCTGAGGGGATGGTGGAGGCAGATTCAATCGTGGCTTTCAAAAGGGAATTGGATAAGTACTTAAAGGAAAAAAATTTGCAAGGCTACGGGGATAGGGTGGGGGAGTGGGACTAGCTGGATTGCTCTTGCAGAGAGCCAGCGCAGGCACGATGGGCCGAATGGCCTCCTTCTGTACTGTAACCATTCTATGATTCTATGATTCTATGGAAGTTAGACACCGAGCGATCTGAGATCGGTGGTTAGACACGGTAATTAGACACGAGCGATCTGAGATCGGTGGTTAGACACAGTAGTTAGACACGAGCGATCTGAGATCGGTGGTTAGACACAGTAATTAGACACGAGCGATCTGAGATCGGTGGTTAGACACGGTAATTAGACACGAGCGATCTGAGATCGGTGGTTAGACACAGTAGTTAGTCACGAGCGATCTGAGATCGGTGGTTAGACACAGTAGTTAGACACCGAGCGATCTGAGATCGGTGGTTAGACACCGAGCGATCTGAGATCGGTGGTTAGACACAGTAGTTAGACACGAGCAATCTGAGATCGGTGGTTAGACACAGTAGTTAGACACCGAGCGATTCTCTGAGATCAGCGGTTAGACACTGAGTGATCTGAGATCGATGGTTAGTCACGGTAGTTAGACACTGAGTGATCTGAGATCGGCGGTTAGACACCGAGTGATCCGAGATCGATGGTTAGTCACGGTAGTTAGACACCGAGCGATCTGAGATCGGTGGTTAGACACTGAATGATCTGAGATCGGTAGTTAGACACTGAATGATCTGAGATCGGTGGTTAGACACTGAATGATCTGAGATCGGTAGTTAGACACCGAGCGATCTGTGATCGTTGGTTAGTCACGGTAGTTAGACACTGAGTGATCTGAGATCGATGGTTAGTCACGGTAGTTAGACACTGAGTGATCTGAGATCGATGGTTAGACACCGAGCGATCTGAGATCGATGGTTAGTCACGGTAGTTAGACACTGAGTGATCTGAGATCGATGGTTAGTCACGGTAGTTAGACACCGAGCGATCTGAGATCGGTGGTTAGACACTGAATGATCTGAGATCGGTAGTTAGACACCGAGCGATCTGTGATCGTTGGTTACACGGCCTTAAGTACTAGGAAAGTGGATTCCTGTCATGGGAAAATTAAGACCAGTCTATAAACACCCATCCTGGGCTTTCATGTTCCCAGCAGTTCAAAGGATTTTTTTTCTGTTGTTCCAAAGATTACATTTTTAAAAATCACTGAAATGAATAGACTAATAGGAGATGAAGAACACTACTCCAGCAAATTGACTTACCCAGTGGGACAGAGACTAGTCACCAGTCCTGAAAGGGAGGGGAGTAGAGGTGTGTGCACACTGATGCCCATTTTAAAATTCTCATCCTTGTTTTCAAATCCCTCCATGGCCTCGCCCCTCCCTATCTCTGTAACCTCTTCCAGCCCTATATCCCTCCGAGATCTCTGTGATCCTCCAATTCTTGCCTCTTGCCCATCCCTGATTTTAATCGCTCCACCATTGGCAGCCGTGCCTTCAGCTGTTTGGGCCCTGACCTCTGGAATTCTCTCCTTTAAGACGCTCTGTAAAACCTACTTCAGTCAAAGCTCACCTGTCCTAATATCTCTTTGTGAGGCTCGGTGTCAAATTTAGTTTGATAATCGCTCCTGTGAAGCACCTTGGGACATTTTACTACGTTAAAGGCGACATATAAATGCAAGTTGTTGTTGTTGTTGTTGTTGTTGCAGCGACCAATCTGCCCCAGTTTTTGAAACTCTTTCAGAACTAAAGACCACTTTCTAGCCACTATCAACGTGGCTCAGTGGTAGGCCTCCTCCCCCCTCCCCCGTTAAGAAGGTCATAGGTTCGAGTTGCAGCCCACACTTGAGTTCAGAGTCTAGGCTGTCACATCAATGTGTTCCCGAGGGAGTGCTGCATTGACAGACGCACTGTCTGTTGGGATGACCCACTTAACTGAGGCCCAGATGTTGTCTGAAGCTCAGGAACACATAAAATATCCCATGACCCTACTTGAAGAGCAGAAAGTTCTCCTGGTGTCTAGGGCCAACATTTAACCCTCAAGCAGCACCATGAAAACAAAACTTATTCATTGGACACTCATCTCATTTACTGGTTGGATCAGGGTTCTGTTCTGGGACCACATCCATTCACTATGTACATCGATGATTTGGATATAGTGCTAGAGATGGCTTCCAAATTTGCAGATGATACTAAAATGGAAGGAATAATAAATAATTCTGAGGACCAAAGGAAGATTGATGAGATGGTGGAATGGGAAAAAAGTGGCAGATGGAATGCAATGTCAGTAAGTGGTAAGGTGGTACAATTTGGTTTAAAAGAATAATCATATTTTTATAGGGTGTCAGCTGTTGCTCAATGGGTAGCACTCTCGCCTCTGAGGCAGAAGGTTGTGGGTTCAAGCCCCACTCCAGTGCAGGACTGAGGGAGTGCTGCACTGTCGGAGGTGCCGTCTTTTGGATGAGACATTAAACTGAGGCCCCGTCTGCCCTCTCAGGTGGACATTAAAGATCCCACGGCCACTATTTTGAAGAAGAGCAGGGGAGTTCTCTTCAGTGTCCCGGCCAATATTTATCCCTCAACCAACATTACTAAACAACAGATTATCTGGTCATTAACACATTGCTGTTTGTGGGATCTTGTTTGTGGGTAAATGATCTGCCGTGTTTCCTGCAACCGTGACTACACTTCAAAAAGTACTTCATTGGCTGTAAAGCGCTTGGGGACATCCTGAGGTGGTGAAAGGCGCAATAGAAATGCAAGTTCTTTCTTTCCACTTTGAGTGGGCGAAGATTGGGTGATGTGAAAGAGCAGAGGGAATTGTGCAGTTTAGGTTCACAAGACATTAAAACGCGCGCATCACAAGTGGATAAGGCCATAAAATATACTGGGTTATACGTCAAGAGATATAGAGTATAAAAGTCAGGACGTAATGGTGAATCTATATTAAACCATAGTAAGACCACAGTTGGAGTACTGTGTGCAGTTTTGGGCTCCACATGATAGGAAGGCTATTGAGGCAATAGAGAGGGTACAATACAGATACATTAGGATGTTGCCTGGTACGAGGAAATACAAATATGAAGACATGAAAAATTGGGGCTGTTTTCATTCTAACAGAGGGATTACAGGGTATTTTGACATAGGTGCTTTAAATAATGAAAGAACGGGCCAGAGTAGATAGCAACAGACTGTTTCCAGTAATCGAGAGGTTTAAAGCAAAGGGACATAGATATAGGGTTAAATGTAAGAGATTTAGGGCAGAGAGCATGAGAAACTTTTTCTCACAGAGGGTTGTGGAGGTGTGGAATGCACTACCAGAGTTAGTGATTGGAGGAGAGACCAGGTCAATATTTAGGAATAGGTTAGATAGGGGGTTGAAGGGGGATAAAGGAACAAGACTAGCACATGGGTTTAGGATATTGCTGGTGTGGAGGATAAACACCAACACGGACTGGTTGGGCCGAATGGCCTGTTTCCATGTTGTAATTTCTATTTCTAAATTCGTACAATCTTGCAGTGTACAAATTGACAGCTCAACAGCGACTGCACTTTGAAAGCTGCTCATTGGCTGTGAAGGGCTTTGGGGAGCAGTAAGGATGTGATAACGAACTATAAATGCAAGTTCTTTCTTGCTCTCTGCAGTTCAGTCTGCAAATGCCTGTTGTGATTTGTTTACCACTCGTCTTTCAGATGATACCAAACAGGCTGAATCTGAGGAGGCACCCAAGGCTTACAGAATGAATTAGATAGAATATGGAAGTGGGTGCAGCTGAAATTTAATACAGGTCATCGAAAAGTACTGCACACTGGAGTAAATAATGGGTAACATCTCAAGGATGGCATAGAAAGAGTTTCAGCAGACACGAAGCTCTAATCAGATCAAATGCTGCAATGTATGGCAGAACAGAAGAGTACAAGTCAGGGCAGACCATGTTCAAACTGTACAGAGCTCTGGCAGACTGCATCTCGAGCACTGTGTCCAGTTCTGGTCAGACCCACCTTGAGCACTGTGTCCAGTTCTGGTCAGACCCACCTCGAGCACCGTGTCCAGTTCTGATCAGACCCACCTCGAGCACTGTGTCCAGTTCTGGTCAGACCCACCTTGAGCACTGTGTCCAGTTCTGATCAGACCCACCTCGAGCACTGTGTCCAGTTCTGGTCAGACTGCATCTCGAGCACTGTGTCCAGTTCTGGTCAGACCTACCTTGAGCACTGTGTCCAGTTCTGATCAGACCCACCTCGAGCACTGTGTCCAGTTCTGGTCAGACTGCATCTCGAGCACTATGTCCAGTTCTGGTCAGACTGCATCTCGAGCACTATGTCCAGTTCTGGTCAGACTGCATCTCGAGTACTGTGTCCAGTTCTGGTCAGACTGCATCTCGAGCACTGTGTCCAGTTCTGGTCAGACTGCATCTCGAGCACTGTGTCCAGTTCTGGGTCAGACCCACCTCGAGCACCGTGTCCCGTTCTGGTCAGACCCACCTCGAGCACTGTGTCCAGTTCTGGTCAGACCCACCTTGAGCACTGTGTCCAGTTCTGGTCAGACCCACCTTGAGCACCGTGTCCAGTTCAGGTCAGACCCACCTCGAGCACTGTGTCCAGTTCTGGTCAGACCCACCTTGAGCACTGTGTCCAGTTCTGGTCAGACCCACCTCGAGCACTGTGTCCAGTTCTGGTCAGACCCACCTTGAGCACTGTGTCCAGTTCTGGTCAGACCCACCTTGAGCACCGTGTCCAGTTCAGGTGACTGAGACACAGGGGAGATTGTCAAGTGTTGGAGGCAGAGCAGAGAAGAGCGAGTAGGCTGATCCCCAGTGTTAGAAGACTGGGGAAAGTTTAACCTTCCAGCCTTGAAAGGAAGCAACTGGCAGCACCTCTTTGAGATATACGAGATAGTAAACAGTATGGGAAGAGATAGTAAACAGGGAAAACTGCTTCAAACTAAACTTTGGCGGTGCAATAAAGGAGACACAGGGTTAAACTAGGAAAAAGCAAATTTAGGACTGATCTCAGGAACTTCTTCATGAAATGAGTGATCAACACACGGAATGGACTTCCACGTGGAGTAGTATTGCACATTGGAAGAGAAAAATGGTGAACATCAGGTAATCATTTAAGAAATAGTTAGATGCTGGGATAGGAGTGGGGCATTCAGGTACCTTCTGGGTTTTATATATATATCTTTATATATGTTACATAGAGTCTACAGCACAGACACAGGCCATTCGGCCCAACTGATCTATGCCGGGGTTTAATCTCCACACGAGCCTCCTCCCACCCCTCCTCATCTCACCCTATCACCATATCCTTCTATTCCTTTCTCTCTCATGTGTTTATCTAGCTTCCCCTTAAGTGCATCTATACTATTTGCCTCAACCACTCCTTGTGGTAGCAAGTTCCACATTCTCACCACTCTGGGTAAAGAAGTTTCCCTTGAATTCCCTATTGGATTTATTAGTGACTGTCTTATATTCGTGACCCCTAGTTTAGGTCACCCCACAAGTGGAAATATCTTCTCTACGTCTACCCTATCAAACCCTTTCATAATTATAAAGACCTCTATCTAGACAAGCTGGATGGCCTTCCTCATCTGCATGTGTCTTGTGAGGTAGGGAGTTACACACTGTGGAGGGATGTGTCATCAAGAAAGGAGATTGTACCCTGGAAAATTCCTCTCCGACCCCCTCAGGCGATCGAAACCAGTCCAGGGGATCACGTGGAGGCCAGATTATAAATGGAAGCTGATGGCTGGGAGTTGGGAGTCTGATGGAGACACCTTCAATTGCTGCCAAGAGAAATGGAGCAGTATTGAGTATTGGAGATTGAAGAGGATGTAATTCACTGCCAAACCCTTTTGCTAAATATGGAAGGTAGTTGCCACTAATGCAAAGTGAACTGATGTGATCCGAAGGCCAAGTTGTCCATGTTATGCTCTGTGTCGTCCTGCTTACCCATCACCCCTGTCTTTGGTGACCTACACTGGCTCCCTGACCAGAGTAAAGGCTAGCAAAATAATTGTTGGTATAAGAAGCTGAAGATTTCGGAAATCACTAACTTCAAAAGGGTCCAACATGAGCCTGCTTTGAACCAGATTCAGATCCCAGACGTGAGTTAAATGTTGAATGAAGGTCTTCACATTATCCTTCATAAATCTGGATAAACCATCCCCAACTTGAACTCCCTGGAAAGCCAAGCGATCAGCACTAATAGCGGCCAAATGGACTCTCAGTGAGCTGGGGCAGATCGACTTCTGGCTGCACTCCTGATGACATAGAATCCCTGCTATTTACCATTAAACACCTTTCAAAACGGAGGCTTTTCTATGATGAGTGTTGGTGCTACTGGTTGTTGGAAACTCCACGTTGTTAGGCCAGCCTTCTCGAACAACTCAGTTAACTGGTGCAAAGCCTTTCAAGATTGAACCATACCCAGCTCTCCAACTGAGTGAGTAGATTGTATGTTTTGTAGGGTTCCTAAACCACTTCCATTGTCTCAAGTTGAAGTGGTATTTGCAGAAAGCACCATTTCACCAGCTGAGTTGCCTGGATCTAATCCACAACCCTCAGCACCTGGCTGCTCCGTGGATTCAGCTCATCTGCTGCTGAAACCCTCATCCATGCTTTTGTTACTTCCAGACTTGACTAATCCAATGCTCTCCTGGCCAGCCTCCCATCTTCCACCCTCTGTAAACTTCAGCTCATCCAAAACCCTGCTGCTCGTATCCTAACTCGCACCAAGTCCCGTTCATCCATCACCCCCTGTGCTCGCTGACCTACATTGGATCCCAGTCCGGCAACGCCTCAATTTTAAAATTCTCATCCTTGACTTCAAATCCCTCTATGGCTTCGCCCCTCCCTATCTCTGTAACCTCCTCTAGCCCTACAACCCTCAATGTCACTGCATTTCTCCAGACTCTGGCCTCTTTTGCATTCTTCCCTTCCATTTGTCTCACCAATGGCAGCCGTGCCTTTAGCTGACTAGGTCCAAAGGTCTGGAATTCCCTCCCTAAACCCCACTCTCCTTCTTTAAGACACTCCTTAAAACCTATCTCTTTCCTGTCCTAATAACTCCATATGTGGCTCGGTGTCAAATTTTGTCTGAATCACTCCTGTGAAGCCTTGGGACGTTTTACTACGTTAAAGGCTCGATATAAATGCAAGTTGTTGTTGAATAAAGCTTTTGAAATTTGACCGAGCTATAAGACCATAAGAGATAGGAGCAGAAGTAGGCCATTCGGCCTCTCGAGCCTGCTCCGCCATTTAATGAGATCATGGCTGATCTGATTTTTACCTCAACTCCACTTTCCCACCTTTTCCCCATATCCTTTGACTCCCTTGCTGATCAAAAATTTGTCTAACTCAGCCTTGAATGTATCCAATGACACAGCCTCCACAGCTTTTTGGGGTAAAGAATTCCAAAGATTCATGACCCTCTGGGAGAAGAAATTCCTCCTCATTTCCGTCTTAAACGGGCAACCCCTTATTCTGAGACTATGCCCCCCAGTTTTAGATTCCCCCATGAGGGGTAACATCCTCTCAGCATCTGCCCCAGAATCTTGTATGTTTCAATAAGATCTCCTCTCATTCTTCTAAACTCCAATGAGTATAGACCCAACCCGTTCAATCTTTCCTCATAAGACAACCCTTCCATACCCAGAATCAACCTAGTGAACCTTCTCTGAACTGCCTCCAATGCAAGTATGTCCTTCCATAAATAAGGGCACCAGAACTGTACGCAGTACTCCAGGTGCGGTCTCACCAGCACCCTGTACAGTTGTAGCATGACTTCCCTGCTTTTATACCCCATCCCCCTAGAAATAAAGGCCAATATTCCGTTTGCCTTTCGGATTACCTGCTGCACCTGTATGTTGACTTTTTGTGCTTCCTGTATGAGGACACCCAGATCCCTCTGTACCGCAGCATTTTGTAGTATTTCTCCATTCAAATAATATTTTGCTTTTTTATTTTTCCTCCCAAAGTGGATGACTTCACATTTTCCCACGTTATATTCCATCTGCCAAATTTTTGCCCATTCGCTTAACCTGTCAATATCCCTTTGCAGATACTCTGTGTCCTCATCGCAACTTGCTTTTCCACCTATCTTTGTATCATCAGCAAATTTGGCCACAAGACACTGTTCCTTCATCCAAGTCGTTGATATACATTGCAAATAGTTGAGGCCCCAGCACTGAGCCCTGCGGCACCCCACTAGTTACAGATTGCCATTTTGAAAATGACCCTTTTATCCCAATTCTTTGTTTTCTGTCAGTTAGCCAATCCTCTATCCATGCCAGTATATTACCCTCAACACCATGAGCTCTTATCTTATGCAGCAATCTTTTATGTGGCACCTTATCGAATGCCTTTTGGAAATCCAAATATACTGCATCCATTGGTTCCCCTTTATCCACCCTGCCCGTTACTTCCTCAAAGAACTCTAATAAATTTGTCAGACACGATTTCCCCTTCATAAAACCATGTGGACTCTCCTTGATTGTATTATGAATCTCCAAATGTCCTGCTACTACTTCCTTAATAATGGATTCTAGCATTTTCCCAATGACAGATGTTAGGCTAACTGGTCTATAGTTACCTGCTTTCTGTCTCATTCCCTTCTTGAATAGGGGTGTTACGTTTGCGGTTTTCCAATCCACTGGGACCTTTCCAGAATCTAGTGAATTCTGGAAGATTACAACCAATGCATCCACTATCTCTGTACCACTTCCTTTAAAACCCTCAGATGCAAGCCATCAGGTCCAGGGGACTTGTCAGCCTTTAGACCCTTTAGTTTATCTAGTACTTTTTCTCTAGTGATAGTGATTGTTATTAGTTCCTCCCTCCCCTTTGCCCCTTGATTTTCTACTATTATTGGTATATTATTAGTGTCTTCTACTGTGAAGACAGATACAAAATATCTGTTTAATTCCTCTGCCATTTCCTTGTTTTCCATTATTATTTCCCCAGTCTCATGCTCTAAGGGACCAATGTTTACTTTAGCTACCCTCTTCCTTTTTATATACTTGTAGAAGCTTTTACTGTCGAGTTTTTATATTTCTTGCTAGTTTACTCATAAAGAATAATAAAGAGGGGGAAATAAATTAAGTCATCCTTTGCTGGTTTTTAAAGTTTTCCCAAACTTTGGGCTTACCAGTAATCTTTGCCATGTTGTATTCTTTTTCTTTTAACCTGATACCATCCTTTACTTCCTTAGTTAGCCATGGTTGGTTCACCCTTTTTGTGGAGTCTTTCCTCCTAACAGGGATATATTTTTGTTGCGAGTCATAAAATATCTTTTTAAATGTTTGCCACTGCTTATCCACCATCATACCATCTAATCTGTTTACCATCTAATCTGTTTACCCAGTCCACTTTAGCCAATTCCGCCCTCATTCCTTTATAATTGTCCTTATTTAAGTTTAATACAGTAGTTTCAAACTGGATGTGAAATTCTATCATGTTATGATCACTGCTTCCCAAGGGATCCTTTACTTTGAGATCATTAATTAATCCTGTTTCGTTACCCATTACCAGATCCAAAATGGCTTGTTCCCTGGTTGGTTCCCCAACGAATTGGTCTAAGAAACAGTTCCTAATACACTCTATGAACTCCTCCTCAGGGCTATTTTTGCCAATTTGATTTGTCCAATCTATATGAAAGTTAATTTTTTTAAATGACCGAGCACAAACTGGTATAAGTTAAAGAAAAATATTCAGCAGTTCAGCTGACTTAATGGTACTGATGCATTCTAGGAAACTGCCTTCGACTGCTCCATCTGCATGCACAGCTCCGGATTAAACCATCAAGTGTGAGGCCAGGTTTTTGAGAGAGGCTGACACCTTCAAGAAAATACCTTTAATGGAGGCATTAAAAAGATACAAAAGACAATTTAATGGGTAAGTGGAATGTCTGTGGTGAAATGTGTCATTATTTTGAATTTTAAAAAATTTTGTTTAAAACTTTATTTTAGACATTAGAATTTTCAGTTACTTACAAGAAAATGGCAGATGAAAATGCAGGTAAATATATTACAGCACCACGTGACAGTGTGACAGGGAGCCATGGCGGACCAATGACGACATTTTTTTTTTAACATTGAAAGTTTTCAATGACCCACGTAAGAATTTAACTATATTATAGATAGACTAACGCACTTGTTAAGTTTTATAGAAGCAGACTGGTCACTGTAAACGATAAAAAGATTACAACAATTCTCTTTTTTAAAAAAATCTTTCTTTTCTCTTTATTTATAACGTACTTTGCGATATAATCATGTGATACCTATACACACACACAGAGTTTTGACCAATAAATCCCAATTGTTTCTTTCGTGGAACAATTTACATACCTAAACAGAAACCATAAACCTGTACAGAAGACAACAAGGGAGCGGACTCACACTCGCAGAGCAGGAATGGGGGAAGTCGAACTGTTCAATGGTGTTCCAAATCAGTATGAAAACACCTCCAGCTCTTTTTAGAAAAAACTGGTCTTCAGCTTGATGGTGGGTGCGGCCTGCACGGCCGGCTTGGCTTGCTGGGCCGCAGCCTTGGCCCGGGAGTTGGCTTGGCTGGCTCGGATTGCAGCCTCCAGCTTCGGTTTGAGTTCCGGCGCTGCCCCCATCACTGCCTTGAAGGCGCTGGGATAGAGGGGTCCAATGCGCATCAGATCCTGCAGCGCAAATTCATGAAGGCCCTGGGAGGCCGTGGGAGCAGAGCTGAAAGACTTCTCGCCCAGCAGGTACGAGACGAGAGTGGGGACCAAAAGAGCAAGTAGTTGGATTCCTGAGGAGGAAGAGGAAGGCTTTCATTAGGGCAATTATTTTTGAGCTAACATCTACTCATTAGTTAGTATATACATTGAATTACATCGAGTTTACAGCTCAGAAACAAGCCATTCGACCCAACTGGTCTATGCTGGTGTTTATGCTCCACACGAGCCTCCTCCTTCCCTACGTCATCTAACCCTATCAGCATATGCTTCTACTCCTTTCTCCCTCATGTATTTATCTAACTTCCCCTTAAATGCATCTATGATATTCGCCTCAAGTATGATATTCGCCTCAACTACTTCTTGTGGTAGCGAGTTCCACATTCTAACCACTCTGTGGGTAAAGAAGTTTCTCCTGAATTTCCTATTGGATTTACTAGTGACTATCTTATATTTATGACCCCTAGTTTTGGTCTCCCCCACAGGTGGAAACATCTTCTCCACATCTATACCTTCTTATATCTGTCAGCTTTTTTTGTTTTTAAGCCGCTTCCTCTTGCTACAAAAAATCCCGCGTTTCACCTCTAGTGCCAGCTTGGCTCATCGGATAGTCTCGGAGTCAGAAGGTTGTGGGGGGAGGGCCCCACTCCAGGACTCGAGCCCATAGTCTTCCATCTGGCACCATGGGAGTGCTACATTGTTGAGGTGCCCTCTTTCCAATGAGAGGATAGACTGAGAGGCCCTGTCTGCATTTTCTGGTGGATGTAATAGATGTTGCGGCACTGTATGAGGGAGGCTCTTGTCGGCCAACATTTCTCCCTCGACCAACATCACCACAAAATAAATATTAACAGCCATGAATCTGATTTGCTGCTTGTGGGAAATGATGAGGGGTTTTGATAGAGTCGATAGGGAGAAGCTGTTTCCAGTGGCAGGAGGATCGGTGACCAGAGGACACAGATTCAAAATAATTTGCAAAAGAACCAATTAGAGATGAGGAGAATTTTTTAATGCAGCGAGTTGATATGATCTGGAATTCACTGTCTGAAACGGTGGTGGAAGCAGATTCAATAGTAACTTTCAAAAGGGATTGGATAAATACTTGGAATGGGAAAATTTTGCAGGGCTATGGGGAAAGAGCAGGGGGGAGTGGGACTAATTGGATAGTTCTTTCAAAGAGCTGGCACAGGCACAATGGGCCGAATGGCCTCCTTCTGTGCTGTAAGATTCTATTAGTTCTGTATGCAAATTGGCTGCCTACACAGCAATCACTTCAAAAGTAATTTGACATGTGATAAGCCACTGTAAAAATGCAAATTTCAGATTAATTGAAGTGATTTTGAGTGGAGCCAAATAAAGCCTTGGGGTGGAGAAAGCAGCAGCTGATCTCACTAGGAACGGTGTAGCAGTGACTCAGATATGTTTAGTACTGATGCTCTTGGCAGGTTATGGGACACTTGTTACCCACAAAAGTCAAATGATCTCCCCTTATTCATTCAAACACTGGATGTTATTTGTATCCCAGAGCATTTTCAGATTCTTGCAGTGGTTTACGATCTATGTTGGTGCCCAGGGAGGAGGGAAGGCCATGGCACAATTCATCCTGGGCCACGCTGGCTAATGTCTCGCCAGTTTTGGCAGAACAAGTTGCCATCACCTTTTAAGTGGCGATTGAAGATGGAGATTAAAGGGAGCCGTGAGAAGATAAAAATCCATTTAGAACAGGGATAAAACCCATAGTTTTAATAAAATCCTTCCCGTTGCTGCAAAAAAATAATGATGGCACGGATGGGAATTACTATTTTTTACTTGAAAAACCATCGAGCTTCCCCCTACCCACACAGTTATAAATCCCTACCACATTCCCGTTAATTTTTCCCATTAGATATCTGGGTTGAATCATTACCGGTCACTTGCCAGAGTGGCAATTAACCACTCATAGTGCACTATGAGCAATATAAAAAATACTCCTCCCTCCCCACCGTATTGTAGGAAGTAGGCCTTCTGAGGACAGTTCACATTTCATGAGAAGTGTAGATATGCAAATATATTTAGAATTTTGGACCAGAACTGGGCATTCGGGCACAATGCAAATTTACTGCCATGCTTAAAGGGTAAAGACCCGTGCTTATTCTTGAAGCTATACCAATTCCCCATGACAGGATGGCAATTCTGTTTTAGTCAAAATCTAAAGCTGTTGAATTTACTTTCATGCGTAGCCGTTGCTTACAGGAGCAGAGATGCCAGAAGGTGCCGAGTTAATCTGGAAAAGAACCAAGAGGCTGATGAAAGCTCCTCATTAACCTTGGCGTAAATCTCAATACAATGAGAGTAGTGAGTACAAGGCAACCAACTTGTGTTAATGAGTACTGAAGGCTCAAGGACGTCGAGTCCAGAGGTTCCTAGCAAAGCTCTCAATGTAGAGACTGAAAACCACTCACCATGCTGGGTGAAACTCCAAAGGTAAATCTTTAAACTACAGAGGGCTCTGCATTAACTATGTGCAAAAGGGAAACTGCAACGATTCTGAGCATCTCTCGAACTGAAAGAAACCCACAGTCAGATGAGACCCATGGTCAAATGAGACAGGTACTCGAGCCTGTTAAGTAACTGTTAGGCATCAGCCTTGGCTCAGTGGGTAGCACTCTCTCGCCTCTGAGTCAGAAGGTTGTGGGCTTGAGTCCCACTCCAGGGTCTTGAGCCCATAATCCAGGCTGACACTCCCAGTGCAGTACTGAGGGAGCGCTGCACTGTCAGAAGTGCTGTCTTTTGGATGAGACGTTAATCTGAGGCCCCGTTGCCCTAAGAGGTGGATGTTAAAAATCCCACGGCACTATTTCGAAGAGCAGCAGGGGAGTTCTCCCTGGTTTCTTGGTTAATATTTATCCCTCAACCGAAAATCACTAAAAAAAATATTATTAGGTCATTAACTCATTGCTGTTTGTGGGATCTTGCTGTGCGCAAATTGGCTGCCGGATTTCCTACATTACAACAGTGACTACACTTCCAAAGTATGTCATTGGCTGTGAAGCACTTTGGGACATCCGGAGTTCCTGAAAGGGGCTGTAGAAATGCAAGTTCTTTCTTTCCAAGTTGTCCGACACTGCTCGTGGCCTGACGGGGCAGCTCACACAGAGGCCACTGCATAGAAGGACCCACTTACTATTCTTCTCCTCTCCCAGGTTTACCAGAGTCTCGAGGACTTTGATTCCTTCTTGTACTGCTAGAAGCTCAGCACGGTTGGCCGGTTTCTGATTCTCCACGGCTTTTAGCTTCTCAACCACCAGTGGAGCCAAGGCGTGGATATACGGGGTGGAGAGGGCACGGTTCGAGTGCTGAAACACTGAAAGCAGCAGCTGGTAACATTTTCCTTGAACCTACAAGGACAGGAGAGCCACACGTCTTAATTTCATGCCATGACATTAGGCTTTCAATATCTGTACACATGTAAAACCAACATTATACATGCATTATAAAGACAGAAAATGCTGGAAACGTTCAGCAGGTGAGGCAGCATCTGTGGCAAGAGAAACAGAGTTAACGTTTCAGGTCAATGACCTTTCATCAGAACTGGAAGAAGTGGATGTATATGTGCATGTACTAGAAGACTTTCCTCTGGTGGGGGAATCCAGAACAAGGGAGACACAATCTTAAAATTAGACCTAGGCCATTCAGGAGGGAAATCAGGAAGCACTTTTTCACACAAAGGGTAGTGAAAATCTGGAATTCACTCTGCCAAAAGGCTGTGGATGCTGGGGGTTAATTGAAGCTTTCAAGACTGAGATCATGAGATTTTTGTTGGGCAAGGGTATCAAGGGATACGGAGCAAAGGCAAGTAAATGTTGAGGTGCAGATCAGCCATGATCTAATTGAACGGCGGAATAGGCTCGAGGGGCTGAAAGGAACATAAGAACAGGAGTGAGCCAAAGAGTCATTTCTTTGCAGTGACTGATGAGTTGTTGGAGTAGTTGGACGTAATATATAAACTCAAAATTGAACGAGGTAAAACTGACAGGTGAAGCTGGACATCATCAGCGTACATATGGAAACTGTCATTATGCTTATGGGCGAGGTCATCCAGATGCAGCACGTACATGAGGAATAAGTGGGGCCAACAATGGGAGCCTTGGTCCAGATTTGGGGGGTGGGGGTGACCATGCATATTGGGGAAGAGAATGCACCTTGATGAAAATATTCCCAAATGAAAAGATTACATTTTCCCCCAGGCGGAGAGGAATCTCAATTTCTGTTTCTTGCACTCGGTGCTGCGAATAAAAATGCAATCGTGACAAAGAGGCATGTACGTCTTACCCAGGGATCACTGGAATTTAAAGCGCTGCCGAATTGCTCAATGCAACAATTGTGGAGGGAGGAAATCCCAAGCACCTGGTTACTGGCGGACAGCAGGAAGAGGGTAATAGCCGTGAGCATACTCACTTCATCTACACACGGCTTCGATTCATCTGAGAGAAAGAAAGGAACAGTGTCAACAGTTAGGGAACTAGCTCAGGATAAATCGGGGAGTAGACAGTACGCCACTCACATTTTCACTAAGCTTGAGGACAAGAGTTTGTGACATGACCTCGTATCTTCTCTCACAAACGACGAGAGATAGAAGTGTGGCACGGGATGAGCACAACAGTAGTGCAAGGAGGACAACAGCACTCAAAAAAACACACACAAAAAGAAATTGCATCTGCAAAACCCCTCATCTTCAGCCAACTACAGCATGCGTGCCCACAGGTAGTGGAAACACTGGATGGGCTGAATAACTCAGAGAGTGGGTGCCTATATTAATGGGCATAAAGGGAAATAGTCTCAGTGTGTTCCCCAGAAACTTCACCATCACCTTGTAGCTCAGTGCCACATTGGGGTCAGTTCAGCAACAGATGAAGCAATGTGCCCCCGGTATCTACTGTCAGTCAGGATCCCAATGTGCCCCTGGTATCTACTGTCAGTCAGGATCCCAATGTGCCCCCGGTATCTACTGTCAGTCAGGATCCCAATGTGCCCCCGGTATCTACTGTCAGTCAGGATCCCAATGTGCCCCCCCGTATCTACAATCAGGATCCCAGTGTGCTCCCTGGTATCTACCATCAGTCAGGATCCCAATGTGCCCCATGGTATCTACCAATAGTCAGGATCCCAGTGTGCTCCCTGGTATCTACCAATAGTCAGGATCCCAATGTGCCCCATGGTATCTACCATCAGTCAGGATCCCAATGTGCTCCTTGGTATCTACCAATAGTCAGGATCCCAATGTGCCCGATATCTACCATCAGTCGGGATCCCAATGTGCCCGATATCTACCATCAGTCGGGATCCCAATGTGCCCCTGATATCTACCATCAGTCAGGATCCCAATGTGCCCCTGATATCTACCATCAGTCAGGATCCCAATGTGCTCCTTGGTATCTACCAATAGTCAGGATCCCAACGTGCCCCCTGATATCTACCATCTGTCAGGATCCCAATGTGCCCCTGATATCTACCATCTGTCAGGATCCCAATGTGCCCCCTGGTATCTACCATGTCAGGTTCCCAATGTGCTGCCCGGTACACTGCTCCCCACCCCCCCTTATCTGAAACACTGCAAACCTCCATATCTCAGCGAGATACGCAGCTGCTGAAGAAAGTGAATGGCTTCGAACGTTGCGTTGTCTATCACAAAAAGCGATCCCATCCTTAAATGGCCACAACCATTTGACAGGCATTTGCGACAAAAGGGAACCATTGCTTTCAAACAGCTACACCAGACCAGTCAGGAGGAACTGGGGTTAATGTCCTTTACTCAAGGACTACTACCAAGCACTTGGCTACACATTACATGCCCTACCTGGCTTGGAATATTCCAAGATGGAAGCCAGAGAGCTGCAGACAAGACCTTTCCACTGCTTATGGATTTCATCCGATTTAGCGAGTGGGGATGTTATGATGGTTTTGATCCCTTGCAGTGCCGCAGTGACTGGGGGCGACACATGCTTATCTGTAGACTTCACCGCAGTTTCTCTCAGCACTCCCGTGATCAGGAAAAGGATTGTGGGGAGTACAGTCATACTTCCTGTGAAATTGGACCAAGTACAAGCCGTTAGCAGTCATCCTGACTACCCTTCCATTACAAGGACACGGGATGCTTTATCACAAGTGGCTGAGGCAGAGACTGTAGCTTCTTTTAAAGGGAATTGGACAAGTATTTGAAAAGGAAAAATATAAAAAGACAACAGGAAAGAGCAGGGAAACGAGAATACGGTACACAGTTCCTGAGAGCTAGCACCAGCACAGGCACGGAGGGGCTGAATGGCCTTCTGCTGTGTGCTGTAAATATTTGTGGGAGATTGAAAGATTTTAAATGTCATATTCCGATGAGTAAAGTTGGGCCTAGATAGCAAAACATTAATAAAAATATGAACTGATGTCCATTCCAGCCTAACAAGTATACCTTAGATTAATAATAGAGAAACACAAATCAACTAGAAAACACTACTGACGACTGCCACCCCTCAGTTTGAAAACGTGTTGCTGAAATTGTTGGATGGTTTAAATGTGGAATAGGACAATGTGATCTCCAAATGTTACTGCAAACTAAGCATCTTTTAGGGGCAACATGTCCTCAACATTTCTTCCCCTTCTCAAAAAAAAAATCTGGTAGAAATTCATAACATAGTAAAATCAGACAATCTACCTGGGAAAATTTACAAAGAATGCTTGCATCTTTAAGATTTTATTCCCCAACTTTGCCCCGTTTTAGTCTTTTAGTGTCAGCCGTGGCTCAGTGGGTAAGCTCTCTCGCCTCAGTCAGTAGGTCGTGGGTTCAGGTCTCCACTCCAGAGACTCAAGCACATAATCCAGGCTGACCCTTCTAGTGCCAGTACTGAGGGAGTGCTGCACTGTCGGAGGAGCCATCTTTCAGATGAGATGTTAAACCGAGGCCCCGTCTGCCCTCGCAGATGGATGCAAAAGATCCCGTGGCACTATTTCGAAGAAGAGCAGGGGAGTTCTCCCTGATGTCCTGGCCAATATTTATCCCTCAACCAACATCAGTAAAAAAAAAGATTATTTAGTCATTATCACATTGCTGTGCTGGTCTCCATATTACAAAAAGGATATAGAGGCACTGGATAAAGTGCAAAAAAGATTCACAAGGATGATACCAGAACTGAGGGGTTATACCAATCAGGAAAGATTGAACAGGCTGGGGCTCTTTTCTCTGGAAAAGAGAAGACTGAGGGGTGACCTGATAATGGACTTTAAGATTATGAAAGGGTTTGATAGGGTAGACGTAGAGAAGATGTTTCCACTTGTGGGGGAGACCAAAACTAGGGGTCATAAATATAAGATAGTCACTAATATATCCAATAGGGAATTCAGGAGGAATTTACCCAGAGAGTGGTTAGAATGTGGAACTCGCTACCACAAGGAGTAGTTGAGGCGAATATCATAGATGCATTTAAAGGAAACTAGATAAACACATGAGGGAGAAAAGAATAGAAGGATATGCTGATAGAGTGAGATGAAGAGGGGTGGAGGAGGCTCGTGTAGAGCATAAATGCCGGCATAGATTATTTGGGCCGAATGGCTTGTTTCTGTGCTGTAAATTCGATGTAATTCTAGGTATGTAAAATACTAAACACAAGGAAGCCAGGTCAGTTGCTATCAACAGGTCAGTTGCTATCAACATTGAAACGTTAAAACCTGTAGATGAAATGAATCGGTTCCACCAACTACACATTCTGTGCATTAAATAATACTCATTTAGAACTTGCTTTTTAAGTGTTTAGCTGTTCTTACCTGTCGGGGAACAGAGAGATGGCAAATCAGCCAGGATAGCAACAGTGACCGCTACAAGATGGGCACTCTCCTCTGCTAATGGCTGCGTTTTACCGAGAACGTGACTGGGAGAGTCCGTCACTCTAGGATTTAGCTGCGGAAGGTGTCGTACCAGGATGAACATGAGCAGCTCGAGTGCGGCAAACACGATGGATTTACCGGGAATCAGACCCCCGGTTTTCCCTCCTTCCCCCAAAGCAGCGAGGGAGTCCTCTACAGGAACACGTTCGTCATCTAGAAGACAACCATGTCCACTTTAAACAAAGCCGCAACATAATATTTAAAAAAAAAATCATAACTTATAATTAGAACACATTTACAAATTATTGGAGTGCAATTTTGTTTTGTAAAGAGTCAGAATAAAGTAGATTCTGTTCAAATTTGCCACCAAGAGAAAGACACTGAAGGGTATGGGTCTGGATGCCTTTTCTCGTCCTGAGTACGAAACATTACCTGTAATATTATGAAGTTGCACTCCTGGCACAGAGCCTCGCCTGCAGGAGAACAGATCAGGAAATTGGGCGGGATGCTTGTGTACAAATCCCCGGTACCTGCTCCTGTCAGGCTAGGTTCCACGACTCACCCTTCAATACCCCACGCAACAGATTTTAACACTTTTTTTTACTGGCAGGTGACAGAAGCAACTGTTTTTCGTGTCCAACTTACCGTTAGCCTTCTTCACCAGCCCATGAAGGTGATCTTGAGCAGCTCTAATTGTCTGCTGTACAACCATAGTCACTTGTCGTTGAACAGAGAGAGGCCCACAAGTTAGTAAAAGGCGATGTAATACGTTAAAAAGCTCAACCACGAGCAGCTGTAATAGAATCAAAGAAAGATTTGATTTAGAAACAGCACAGCTGGCCGAATGTGATTCTAGGTATGATTTTATTTTTGTTACTTGAAAGGCAAGATCAAGTTAATTTCCTGCTCTGTGCTAACGTTAGGAGACTCGCTGTGCTTACAGAGTTGGCTCTCTTATTGATGAAGGGATTTCCAGTCATCGCATTTTTGAATAGTTCAGGTGTCAGCCGTGGCGCAGTGGGAAGCGCTCTCACTTCTGAGTCAGAATGTCGTGGGCTTAAGCTCCACTTCAGGATCTGAGCACCTAATCTAGGCTGATTATGCGGCACCTTTTACTAGGTTAAAGACGTTATATAAATGCAAGTTGCTGCTGTAGGGTAACCCATACTGCTCCCACTATATAACACCGTTGGACAGGGTTCAGTGTTCACCCTGAGCACTCTACATATTGAGCTCATCAGGTCAGACTTTGGATCATAGGAGCAGTTTTCTGTGACGGTAACAAGTAGAAAATATCAGGAAGAGTTTGAACCATAACATGGTGAATGCAAAGGGCAGCTACAATGGGGGCGGGGGAGAGATGGTATCCAAGTATCAGCAATGCATTCTATAAAGTCACGCAATGAGTTATCTCTTATGAGCCCTCTGGTTATGGGTACCTAGCTGGGAGGCACAGAGGGTTCTTTTCATCTGTGAGACCTGCGTTGGAATCTAGACCAGTCCAATGAGATGAAATTCTTTTTCTGCCAACTGCAAGGGCTCTGAGTGCAATGAACATATTAGTCTCAACCCAGTTCCCAGTGAGCACAGGTTGACAACACAAAACGGTACCGTAATTCAGCACAAAATAGGCCTTCCCCCGCAGCACTAGTGGCACACTTAAGGAACTGACAGTATTTTCCGCATTATCACCATACCTGATCTTCTCCAATGTATGTTATAGCACATGGGGAGTCCAGCAGTGTGCAAAGAGCATTCAGGCAAGATGCAACATGTTTCAGGGGATTCTCAGGCCGAGGAGAGCATAGGAACTCTATACTAATACCTGCAAAAACAAGACCCAAATTCTTTTTTTTTGGCCCAGATGTTTAAATGTACAAAGAATAGTTTAAGAATGATCAAGTCCTTAGAGAGGTTGCAGGGGAGATTTACTAGAATGGTACCAGGGATGAGGGACTTCAGTTATGTGGGGAGACTGGAGAAACTGAGATTGTTGTCCTTAGAGCAGAGAAGGATAAGGGGAAATTTAATAGGGATGTTCAAAATTATGAGGGGTTTTGATAGAGTAAATAAGGAGAAACTGTTTCCGCTGGCATGAGGGTCGGTAACCAGAGGACACAGATTCAAGTTAATTGGCAAAAGAACCAGAGGGGAGATGAGGAGAATTTTTTTATACACAGCGAGTTGTTATGATCTGAAATGCACTGCCTGAAAGGGCGGTGGAAGCAGATTCAATAGTAACATTCAGAAGGGAACTGGATAAATACTTGAAAAGGAAAAACTTACAGGGCTATGGGGAAAGAGCGCTGGGGGGGGGGGGGGGTTGTGGGGGGACTAATTGGATAGCTCTTTCAAAGAGCCGGCACTTGTGCGATGGGCCGAATGGCCTCTCTGTGCTGTAAGATTCTATGATCAGCTGCAAGAAAGCTTTTGATTTGATGTGAAAACATGCATCACCATGAATGCATTGGCTTACCAAAAATAAGGTGGAGTCGATCTGTGTTGATCTCCTCCAGTGTTTTGGTTGAAGCACCGGATGCCTGGCTGAGAGTGGCGGCCGTTTGGTTTTTGTGTACACTGTGAAGTGGCGGACCCGCTGGCTCGCCTGCAATGGAGAATCCCGTGCTGTTCAACCAAAGCGCCACGGCGTGCAAGATTGGGGCCCAGGAAGTACGGTAGTGCAGCCTTGCACTGTCGATTGTTTCCGGAGTATAGAAGGCTCCTCCTGTAACAAAGTACACCATCAAGCAAAACACGCAACACATGTCAGAATAACAACAAATTGCATTTATGCAGCGCCTTTAATGTAGTGAAGTGGCCCAAGGTGCTTCACAGGAGTGTAATCAGACAAACATTTGATACCGAGCCAAATAAGGAGATACTAGGACAGATGGCTTGGTCAATCAAAGAGGTGGGTTTTAAGGTGCAACTTAAAGGAGGAGAGAGAGGTCGAGAGGTTTAGGGAGGGAATTCCAGAGCTCAGGGCCTAGGCAGTTGAAGGCACGGCCGCCAACGGTGGAGCAAAGGAAATTGGGAAGTACAACTATGCACACAATCATCTCTACCTTAATTACCGCACGATCGCCAACTGATGCACAACATCTACCTGCACTTTGGGACATTTTCTACAATGGATTTACAGGGCTATGAGGAAAGAGCAGGGAGAGGTGGGACTCATTGAATAGCTGTTTCAAAGAGCCGGCACAGGCACGATGGGCCTCCGTCTGTGCTTCTCATCTTCCAACTCAGGGTTTCCTCTACCAACCACAGACTAGAAATTCCAGCAGTATTCCGCTGGAAGTGGACTGGAATGTATGCATGCCCTTCGGACACGCCCATGATTCTGTCTCAAATCTCGTGCTGCTGCAAAATAATGTCAGCCGGAAATCTTGAAAATTATTTTGTATATATACATAATGTATAATGGCTCAGTGGGCACGCAACAGGCTGTGGGGTCAAGCCCCCAGTCCAGAGATTTGAGCACAAACATCTAGACCGACACTTCAGTGCCAGTACTGAGGGAGTGCAGCACTGTCGGAGGTGCTGTCTTTCAGATGAGATGTTAAACAGAGGCCCTGTCTGCCCTCTCAGGTGGACGTAAAAGATCCCATGGCCAGAAAGAAGAGCAGGGGAGATCTCCCCGGTGTCCTGGCCAACATTTACTCCTCAACCAATATCACTAAAAAAAGATTATCTGTTCATTATCACATTGGTGTTTGTGGGACCTTGCTGTGACCGCCGCATTTCTTACATTACAACAGTGACTACACTCAAAAAAAAGTACTTATTTGGATGTAACGTGCTTTGGGATGTCCTGAGATCATGAAAGGCTCTATAGAAATGCAAGACTTTCTTTTTTTCTTATGTCAGCACAGAAGAGGACAGAAGCAAGAAGCACTGCCCTCACTTCTGGTAGAATTTTAAACCGCACAAAGGGGCAAAGACCTAGTCTAACCGAGCTCCACCCCACACGCCCAGATTGAGCGATTATTTTGCCCCCAAAATGGAGGAATATCGGGGCTCAAGCAATGAGCTCTAACTCAGAAGTTTAAGCTGGAAAAACTAAACCTGTCTTAAGGATTCTCACTGAAAACATCCGTGGCCATTCTCAAGATACTGCCAAATAAATGCCGTGGCTACTATAGCAGGTCAGAGGCTGGGTATTCTGTGGTGAGTGACTCACCTCCTAACTCCCCAAAAAGCTCTCAAACCACCTACAAGGGACAAGTCAGGAGTGAGATGGAAAATTTTAAACGGACATCGGGAGGAACATGACACAAAGGACATCCCGGTAGGGCAGTCGAGGCTAAACGCTTTGATTCAATCATGAGTGTAAGGGGGAGAAATGTAGGTCTTTTATTCTTGTATGGCTTAGTTAAGGTGGGCCAAATGACCTCCTTCATCCACATCTGTCTCGTGACATTTTCAAACTAGCGATGATTTAAAACAACACATTTTAATTATTACGTTTGTCATCTCCCTGTCGCACAGGGAAAGTGAGCTCACAGGCAACAACTGAGACCAGGGCGAAGAGATCCTTCACTCCCAGTTCAAACATTGTGTTTGCTTCAACTCACTAAGCAGAATTTTATCAGTTAAATCACATCCGTCCACATTCTTGACATATTTGGCCATGGTTGGCCACCGATGCTTCTGAGCTTGGGATGAGGAAACCTGTCTGTCAGTCAGTCAGTCAGATGCTGATAACACACCTGAACCCAGTTCTGGAAAACCCCTGTGCCACATACGTGGTTGCCAAGCGACAGATTGGTGCACAGATTACATGGCAAAACCAAAAGCATTGTTGATTGACAAAGTTTCATCGATACCAAAATAAAATTATATCAAGTTTATGCAACTGCAATAAAAACACTGTGTGGCTTCTTGCCATTGTGCAATAAAACTGGGCCAGGTACAAGAAAGATAAAGGTACACTGCAGCCTCTGTGTGTTAAACATATTGAGAGATACCAAAAATGTGCTAGAGCAATCTAGGATAAAAAAAGGTTCGGTAAAACCACAAAAACAGACAACTACTTGCATTCATACACCACCTTTAACGTAGTAAAACATCCTACGGCGCTTCACAGGAGCGATTATCAGACAAAAATTGACAGAGCCACATAAGGAGATATTAGGACAGGAGACCAAAAGCTTGGTCAAAGAAGCAGCTTTTAAGGAGCATTTTAAAGGAGGAGAGGTAAACAGAGGCGGAGAGGTTTAGGGAAGGAGTTCCAGACCTTGGGGCCTAGGCAGCTGAAGGCACGGCCGCTAATGGTGGAGCGATGAAAATCACGGATGCACAAGAGGCCAGAATTGGAGGAGTGCAGAGATCTCAGAGGGTTGTAGGACTGGAGGAGGTTACAGAGACAGGGAGGGGTGAGGTCATGGAAAGCATGTAAGACTGACTGATAAAGGAGTAGGACAGAATCAAATGCTATATTGTCAGAACTTATTAGCATGGATTCGCCAATCTTACAATGCTGACTGGAGGCCAAATCCACATTATATGGACAATTAGAAATGAAGGAGAATGTTAACAATTTAAAGAACCAAGGCAAGGCTCGGGTACATCACTGCTTACCATCAGATGGCAACTGGCTGGCAAATTCAGCTGGCAGGGTTAAAAGGGCGTAGTCCTTCAGTGCAGCAAGCCAGAGGCGGCTGAGAATAGGCAGCTCTGGCTGAACTAACGTGATCAAACTGTCTGGAGGGAGCTCATCCACAGCATCAAAATCATCATCGTCATCCCTATTCTTCACAGGTGTCACCTGTTTTGTCTCTGCTTCCTTCCTGGTCTTCATTGCTACAACGTAGACCTGAAGAGGTGAAAGACAATTATCAGGTGAAGTTAAAGGAGGCATCGTGCCCTCAAGACCAGTTAAATACAGTGCTCAATTATACGTGACATGTCGATTCGTGAATTTAGTAGAATGATGGAACAGAGGGAATTGATTCTCCCAGGTTAACCCTAGTTATAAAAATATAAGATTGGGAAAAAGATATGAAGGCGAATTTATGGTACATGGGCATCTCAGAATGATATACAGGTAAAATCCCAAGCTCCCAGTGAGGAGCTGCACTCAAAGGAAGCGCAGGTGAGAGATAGAGCTACAACATTGTGGCACCGATTCGCTAACCCACACTCCCCTTTACTGGCAGTACATGGTTCCTGAGTTTACACTGTAATGAATAATACAGCTACTGTGCACAAGGTGGATCTCAATGAAATGGATGGGCATTTAACAATAAGCAGCTGTCGAAGCAATCCACTGTAAACACTTTGAACAATGAGTTACTTCGTCACTTCTACCTTCTATTGGTAGAGAGATTTCTACAGCAAAGGATCTGAACGTTGCAGGGATTAATGTGAAAGAACAAAGCTGGGGAATAAGTACTGCACGAGTTAAGCAGCCAGTACAGTGAATATTTCAGTATGCTTGAGGCTCAAATGCTGAATCTGCAGTTGATTAAACATTTGATTCCCACTACAGGTTAAAACAGACATTCATTCTCAGGGTGTGGCATTAAACAAAATCAGTCAGGATTCCCATTAGAAAGCGAGTTTTGGTTCAGGGCAAGATTGTGCCTGGCAGTGATGCACTCCACAGTCAAATAACCAGCTGCCTACGCTCAAATGGGCGAGGTACCGCAGAGAGGCCGGCACCTGTGGGCTGAGCCCAGCATAAGTCATTGATGGGTGGGGAGGGGAGAAAGGAAAAGAATCGTCTTTGTACTTGGACATTTATTCTGCTGAATGTATCAGTTTAATCCATACCCCCTTCCCCCCTCCCCCCAACAAGCTTACCTCAGCCCAAGCTTTTAGCACAGCCAGCTTCTCCATAGTGGTAGCACTCTCACTGTATAGTTGGCTCAGGGAGCCCTTTCCAGCTTGCACCTTGTCTAAAGAAGATACCAACAGATTGTGAACCCTGCGTAGATCATTCAGGTCACTAACCACTCCACTTCCAATCCAGGCGCTGCAGACCTGCAATAGGCAGTAACCACAGTCAACTCACAGGCAAAGATAGTGAACGCAGCAATCCAATTATAACGTATCAAACAGCTTTCAACAACAAAAGTACTCACCTTTAATATAATAAGGTGCTTCACAGAAGCAATCATCAACCTAAATTTGACCCAGAGCCGCACAAGGAGATAATAGGACAGGGACCAAATGCTTGGTAGGTTTTAAGGAGGAGAGAGAGGTGGAGAGGTTTAGGGAGGGCCTAGATTGCTGAAGGAACGACCGCCAATGGTGGGGCAATTAAAACTGGGGATCAGCAAGAGGCCAGAGTTGGAGGAGCGCAGAGATCTCAGGGGGGGTTGTAGGGCTGGAGGAAGTTACAGAGATAGGGAGGGGCGAGGCCATGGAGGGATTTGAAAATAAGGCTGAGAATTTTTTTTTAAAATCGAGGTGTTGCCGGATTTCACACGTTTACATAAGAACATAAGAACATAAGAAATTGGAGCAGGAGTAGGCCAATCGGCCCCTCGAGCCTGCTCCGCCATTCAATAAGATCATGGCTGATCTGATCCCAACCACAAATCTAAAGAACACAAGAAGTCGGAGCAGGACCCGGCCACATAGCCCCTGGGCCCTCTCCGCCATCCACAGGGCATTGACCGATCCGAACTCAGCTTCATGTCCAATTTCCTGCCCGCTCCCCATAACCCCTAATTCCCTTTACTTCTAGGAAACTGTCTATTTCTGTTTTAAATTTATCTAATGATGTAGCTTCCACAGCTTCCTGGGGCAGCAAATTCCACAGACCTACCACCCTCTGAGTGAAGAAGTTTCTCCTCATCTCAGTTTTGAAAGAGCAGCCCCTTATTCTAAGATTATGCCCCCTAGTTCTAGTTTCACCCATCTTTGGGAACATCCTTACTGCATCCACCCGATCAAGACCCTTCACAATCTTATATGTTTCAATAAGATCGCCTCTCATTCTTCTGAACTCCAATGAGTAGAGTCCCAATCTACTCAACCTCTCCTCATATGTCCGCCCCCTCATCCCCGGGATTAACCGAGTGAACCTTCTTTGTACTGCCTCGAGAGCAAGTATGTCTTTTCTTAAGTATGGAGACCAAAACTGTATGCAGTATTCCAGGTGCGGTCTCACCAATAACTTACCCCGTAGAATGTGGCGGCTTTATGACATACCAAGGTTATTGTACAGCCTGTTAAGATCGGAAGGTGATCGACTTTAGGTTAGCCATCTTTGCTGACGTCCAGCGGTTAAAATGGAATTTGTTCAACAGAGGTAGTCACCCCTCCCTCAATATCATATGAGGAAAGACTGACTACCTTGGGTCTTTTCTTTCTTGCAAAGAGAAGACTGAGGGGAGATGATAGAAGTCTTCAAAATTATAAAAGCTTTGGTCAAATTGGATCCCAGTAAAGATTTTTTTGTCTAGTACAGAATTTAAGCACAAGGGGTCATATTTACATATTGGTGGGATGTGACAAATGGTTTTCCCCAGGGATCTGTTCTGGGGCCTCAGCTGTTCACCATATATAATAATGACTGGGATGAAGGAATAGAGAGTTGTATATCCAAGTTTGCGGATGATACTAAGTTAGGAGGCACAGTAAGTTGTGTAGCAGGGAGCAGGAAATTGCAGACTAATTGAGTGGACAAAACTATGGCAGATAGAGTTCAATGTGGGCAAGTGTGAGATCATTTACTTTGGATCTGAGAAAACCCAATCAGAATATTTTCTTAATGGTGATAGTATGGGAGCTGTGGAGGAGCGAAGGCATTTAGGTGTCCATGTACACAAATCACTAAAGGCTAATGCATAGGTACAAAAAGTAATCAAAAGGCTAATGGAATATTGGCCTTTATCTTAAGCGGGTACAGCACAGATTCACCAGAATGATGCCAGGGCTTAAAGGATTAATCAGAGGACAGGTTGTTTAAACTTGGCTTGTATTCCCTTGAGTTCAGAAAGTTGAGGGGTGATCTAATTTATGAGTTTAAAATGATAAAGGGATTCGATAGGATTGATGCAGAGAAGCTATTTCCTCTGGTGGGGGAGTCCAGAACAAGAGGCCACAATCTTAAAATTGGAACTAAGCCATTCAGGGGTGATGTCAGGAAGCACTTTTTCACACAAAGGGGAGTGGAAATCTGGAATTCTCTCCCCCGAAAGGCTGTGGAGGCTGGAGATTTTCAAGACTACGAGATCGATAGATTGTTGCTGGATAAGAGTATCAAGAGCTATGGAGTTGAGATACAGATCAGCCGTGATCTAACTGAATGACGGAACAGGATTTCAAGGATGAACAGCCTCCTTTCTGTTCCTACGTTCCTAACAAGAGAAAATAGGAAAATACAGGTGGAATTTATTTTTTACTAAGAGGGTGGTAAGTATGTGAAACAGATTACCCGCACAGGTGGTGGAAGAAGAAACCTTAATGGGTTTCAAGGAGGAACCAGACAGGTTCTTGTCAACGAATGGGATTCAGGGGTATTACAAATGGGCCAAGGGAATAGTATGGTTAGGTGGGCTAGATGGGCCGAAGGTCTGCTTCTGCCTGAAACCATTAATATGTTACCTACACAACATTAATGCAAGGTGTTGTTAACCAGATGGTTCATTGCGGGGGCTGTTATCAGAGAACGTGTGTTTTATTGATGAAAAAAAATGTGATAACTGCATTGGTGATCATCTAGATATGGTTAACTTCCAGTGAAGTTTGAGCATGTTAACGATCAGTTACTGCATTGTGGATTTCATAGTGACTAACTAATTACCTGGCAGGCTTTAGCGGTGATATCCGATGGAGTATCCTGGGAAAAAGCTGGTCTCAAGGCTGCTCCAACCTGAATTAAAACAAAACATGTCACTGCCACTGAAAACCCAGGTTACCATTGATACAGCACAAGCACTCTCTCGTCAGCAGAATAACACCATCGTACTGCAGGCACGTTCCTCCTCATTCTCTGCAAGAGGTTCAACCACCACTAACAAATAGGACCAGGGCATCGTTGCATGGAGCGTACAGGATAAATTCACTCACACGTGCTCCCTTATTCTGACAGTGATAACACCTGAGTGTACAGGGTAAATTCCCCCTCGCCGTACTCCCTTATCCTGACAATGATAAAAGACCTGAGTGTACAGGGTAAATTCCCCCTCGCCGTACTCCCTTATCCTGACAATGATAAAAGACCTGAGTGTACAGGGTAAATTCACCCTCGCCGTGCTCCCTTATCCTGACAATGACAAATACCAATACCCGACATATAGAGTAAATTCACACACACCGTGCTCCCTTATTCTGACAGGCATAAACACCCGGGGATGCAGGTTAAATGCATCGATCCAATGCTCCCAGGGGAGTGTGGGTTGCAGAATTTGGCGCTAGACTGTTGCAGGCTCATCTCTGACCTGAACTGCCCCTCAAGTCCGGCTCCTTGCTGAGATTGTGGAACCGGTCATTTTACCCTTCAATTCCTATTGAAAACTTGCTGCCTGTATGGTCAGGTGAGATTTCCCCATCACACTGTCGAAGCCCTCATTTTGAACCATACCCGGGCTCCCTATAGAATTAATATTTGTTAGTGGAGACTGAAAATAAGAATCATTTATTTATCAAGATTCTATACAATCTCAGAAAGGTATTAGGGTAAGTTCTCCAAACCTCAAACCCTTTGGACAAGGCTCCCCTGGGATCGGCGAATCTGCCTTGCCTATCATTGAGGCAGCGTTTGATTGTGCTTGCGTGTGGGTGCATGTGGTACGTGTTTGTGTGGGTACATGACCTTTTTTTAATTCATTCATGGGAGGTGGGTGTTGCTGGCAAGGCCAGCATTTATTGCCCACCCCTAATTGCCCTAATTGGTGAACCACCTTCTTGAACCGCTCCAGTCCGTGTGGTGAAGTGCTGTTAGGTAGGGGGTTCCAGGATTTTGACCCAGCGACGAGGAAGGAACAGCGATATATTTCCAAGTCGGGATGGTGTGGGACTTGGAGGGCAACGTGCAGGTGGTGTTGTTCCCATGTGCCTGCTGCTCTTGTCCTTCTAGGTGTAGAGGTCGCAGGTTTGGGAGGTGCTGTCGAAGAAGCCTTGGCGAGTTGCTGCAGTGCATCCTGTGGATGGTACACACTGCAGCCACAGTGCACCGGTGGTGAAGGGAGTGAATGTTTAGGGGGGTGGATGGGGTGCCAATCAAGTGGGCTGCTTTGTCCTGGATGGTGTCGAGCTTCTTGAGTGTTGTTGGAGCTGCACTCATCCAGGCAAGTGGAGAGTATTCCATCACACTCCTGACTTGTGTCTTGTAGATGGTGGAAAGGCTTTGGGGAGTCAGGAGGTGAGTCACTCGCCGTAGAATATCCAGCCTCTGACCTGCTCTTGTAGCCACAGTATTTATGTGGCTGGTCCAGTTAAGTTTCTGGTCAATGGTGACCCCCAGGATGTTGATGGTGGAGGATTCGGCGATGGTAATGCCGTTGAATGTCAAGGGGAGGTGGTTAGACTCTGTCTTGTTGGAGATGGTCATTGCCTGGCACTTGTCTGGCGCGAATGTTACTTGCCACTTATCAGCCCAAGTCTGGATGTTGTCCAGGTCTTGCTGCATGCGGACATGGACCGCTTCATTATCTGTGGGGTTGCGAATGGAACTGAACACTGTGCCATCATCAGCGAACATCCCCACTTCTGACCTTATAATGGATGAAGCAGAAGATGGTTGGATCTAGGAACTGAGGAATTCCCGTAGCAATGTCCTGGGACTGAGGTGATTGGCCTCCAACAATCACTGCCATCTTCCTTTGTGCAAGGTATGACTCCAGCCACTGAAGAGTTTTCCCCATTGACTTCAATTTTACTGGGGCTCCTTGATGCCACACTCGGTCAAATACTGTCTTGATGTCAAGGGCAATCACTCTCACCTCACCTCTGGAATTCAACTCTTTTGTCCATGTTTGGACCAAGGCTGTAATGAGGTCTGGAGCCAAATGGGTTCCGCCAGGACCAAACTGAGCATCGGTGAGCAGGTTATTGGTGAATAAGTGCTGCTTGATAGCACTGTCGACAACACCTTCCATCACTTTGCTGATGATTGAGAGTAGACTGATGGGGCGGTAATTGGCTGGATTGAATTTGTCCTGCTTTTTGTGGACAGGATATAACTGGGCAATTTTCCACTTTGGCGGGTAGATGCCGTGTTGTACCCTTTGGGTACATGTGTTTATTTAAATAAGAATAGGTGGTGCAACACAAATCATCCAGTGGTAACTGTGAAGAAGAGCCATGTCTGATCAATTTCATCTTGGTACGTTTTGGGAAGACATCGGAGAAATTATATAATAGTGCTAAATGTACTATAGTACTAACTGTAACGTATTAAGTGTAGTGTAGTACTAAATGTTACATACTGTACTAATTGTACTGTAATACTAAATGCAGCACAATTTTAATTGTAATTGAGTAAATGTAATGTAGTATTAATACACTATACCACTGAATATAATCTAAAGTAATTGTTGTACGGTACTAAATGTACTATACTAATTGCATTGTATAAAATGTACTGTAGTATTAAATGTACTAATTGCACTGTAGTACAAATTGCCCTGCCACATATTCTCATAACTTAATACAGGCTTCTGGAGCCCTGGTTCAGAAATGGGTGTTTAACAACATTTGAACGTCTGTGTGCTGTTCTGTCCGGGATATGGTTCCACATACAGGACATCAATGTGTCCGCGGAGCTTCCCCACTGGTAGTCTGTGCAAACTTTTTTGAATTGATACAGAATAGAATCATAGAAAGGTTATAGCACGGAAGGAGACCATTCAACCCATTGAGTCCGTCCCGGCTCTATGCAAGAGCAATCCAGCTAGTCCCACTCCTCCGCTATATCCCTGTAGCTCTGCAAATTTTTCCTTTCCAGTACTTATCCAGTTCCCTTTTGAAGGTCATAATTGAATCTGCCTCCACCACCCCCTCGGGCAGTGCATTCCAGATCCTAACCACTCGCTGTGTAAAAAGGTTTTCCCTCATGTCGCCTTTGGTTCTTTTGCCAATCACCTTAAATCTATGTCCTCTGGTTCTTGACCCTTACGCCAATGAGTTTCTCTCTATCTACTCTGTCTAGACCCTTCATGATTTTGAACACCTCTATCAAATCTCCTCGCAATCGTCTCTGTTCCAAGGAGAACAACCCCAGCTTCTCCAGTCTATCTATGTAATTAAAGTCCTTCATCCCTGGAATCATTCTAGTAAATCTTTTCTGCACCTTCTCTACGGCCTTCACATCCTTCCTAAAGTGCGGTGCCCAGAACTGGACACAATGTTCCAGTTGTGACCGAACCAGTGTTTTATGAAGGTTCATCATGACTTCCATACTTTTGTACTCTATGCCTCTATTTATAAAGCCCAGGATCCCGTATGCTTTAACTGCTTTCTCAACCTGTCCTGCCACTTTCAGCGATTTATGTATGTACACCCCCAGATCTCTCTGTTCCTGTATTCTTTTAGAATTGTGTCCTTCAGTTTATATTGCCTCTCCTCATTCTTCCTGCCGAAATGTATCACCTCGCATTTTTCTGCGTTAAATTTCATCTATCACGTGTCCGCCCATTCCACCAGCCTGTCTGTGTCCTCTTAAGACCATAAGAGATAGGAGAGCAGGAGTAGGCCATTTGGCCCCTCGAGCCTGCTCCGCCATTCAATGATATCATGGCTGATCTGATTTTTACCTCAACTCCACTTTCCCTTTTCCCCATATCCTTTGACTCCCTTGCTGATCAAAAATTTGTCTAACTCAGCCTTGAATGTATTCAATGACACAGCCTCCACAGCTTTTTGGGTAAAGAATTCCAAAGATTCACGACCCTCTGGGAGAAGAAATTCCTCCTCATTTCCATCTTAAACGGGCGACCCCTTATTCTGAGACTATGCCCCCTAGTTTTAGATTCCCCCATGAGGGGTAACATCCTCTCCGCATCTACCCTATCAATTCCCCTCAGAATATAGTATGTTTCAATAAGATCTCCTCTCATTCTTCTAAACTCCAATGAGTATAGACCCAACCTGTTCAATCTTTCCTCATAAGGCAACCCTTCCATACCCGGAATCAACCTAGTGAACCTTCTCTGAACTGCCTCCAATGCAAGTATGTCCTTCCTTAAATAAGGGCACCAGAACTGTACGCAGTACTCCAGATGTGGTCTCACCAGCACCCTGTACAGTTGGAGTATGACTTCCCTGCTTTTATACTCCATCCCCCTAGAAATAAAGGCCAATATTCTGTTTGCCTTCCGGATTACCTGTTGCACCTGTATGTTGACTTTTTGTGTTTCATGTACGAGGACACCCAGATCCCTCTGTACTGCAGCATTTTGTAGTATTTCTCCATTCAAATAATATTTTGCTTTTTTATTTTTCCTCCCAAAGTGGATGACTTCACATTTTCCCACATTATATTCCATCTGCCAAATTTTTGCCCATTCGCTTAACCTGTCAATGTCCCTTTGCAGACACTGTGTCCTCATCGCAACTTGCTTTTCCACCTGTCTTTGTATCAGTAGCAAATTTGGCCACAAGAGACTCTGTTCCTTCATCTAAGTCATTGATATACATTGTAAATAGTTGAGGCCCCAGCACTGAGCCCTGCGGCAGCCCACTGGTTACAGATTGCCATTTTGAAAATGACCCTTTTATCCCGACTCTGTTTTTTGTTAGTTGGCCAATCCTCTATCCATGCCAGTATATTACCCCCAACACCATGAGCTCTTATCTTGTGCAGTAATCTTTTATGTGGCACCTTATCCAATGCCTTTTGGTCCACATTTGCAGACTTTTGAAGTCTATTACTATCCTCCTCACTGTTTACTACACTTCCAAGTTTTGTGTCATCTGCAAATTTGGAAATTGTGCCCTGTACACCCAAGTCCAAGTCATTAATATATATCAAGAAAAGCAGTGGTCCTCGTACCGACCCCAGGGGAACACCACTGTATACCTTCCTCCAGTCCGAAAAACAACCGTTCACCACTACTCTCTGCTTCCTGTTACTTAGCCAATTTTGTATCCATGCTGCCACTGCCCCTTTTATTCCATGGGCTTCAATCTTGATGACAAGCCTATTATGCTTTATCAAACGCCTTTTGAAAGTCCATATACACATCAACCGCATTGCCCTCATCAACCCTCTCTGTTACCTCATCAAAAAACTCTATCAGGTTAGTTAAACATTATTTGCCTTTAACAAATCCGTGCTGGCTTTCCCTAATCAATCCACACTTGTCCAAGTGACTGCTAATTCTGTCCCGGATTATCGTTTCTAAAAGTTTTCCCACCATTGAGGTTAAACTGACTGGCCTATAGTTGCTGGGTTTATCCTTACACCCTTTTTGAATAGAGAGGTGGAGAAATGCCTGGCATTAATTTAGAGGAAGGGTGCATGGTGAAGTCAAGAGTCCCGTGCAGATTGTGTTTAGAATCCCTGAAGAGCATCTCAGGATTTGGAAGGGCAGATTTGCTCAATAACAGTGACCTATATTCCTCTCCAATTGATTTTCTATCACCCTTTTGGTAATCCTCTACCATTTGGCTCAGGTATTTGAAACTCTGTATGCACTAAACTGGGAGTTGGAATGTAAGACTAAAATTCAAAGCCAGTAATCCAGTGTTGATGATATTTCATACTGTGCAAACTCCTCATACACACAGGGAGTCTGACACTACTCCTCTTAGTTCGTTCCGGTGCCCCTTCCTGGCACCAATCCCAAGTTTAAAATGCTAGGCTCAAAACCCCATAACGCCTCTGTAATTAATAAGAGGAAAAAAAGACTAGAGCTGTAATTTTGTGAGGGTCTGTGGCTGGCACAGAACCTCGCTAGTGGTCAGAATATCAGAGCGATAATGTTATAACTCTATCTCCAACCTAAGCTCATATCGAGTGAAGTGGACTCTCACTAAGTTAACCTTTAGATGCATAATGAATCACACTTTAAAAGAAACACAGAATTACACTGGAATTATAAAACAGAAATAGGCCATTTGGCCCAACCAGTCCGTGTTGGTGTTTATCCTCCACATCTTAATCCTATTTGCCCACCCTGTTCCCATATCCCTTTATCCCGTTTCTTTCAACCACCTATCTAACCTGTTCTTAAATGTTGACATAGTCTCTACTCAATCGCTAACTCTAGTAGTGCATTCCACCGCCTCACAATCCTCTGTGTGAAAAAGTTTCTCCTGCTCTGTCCTAAATCTCTTACATTTAACCTTATATCTAAGTCGCCTTGTTTTAGACCCTTCAAATCACAGGAGAGAGTCTGTTTCTATCTACTGTGCCCCATCTGTTAACAATTAACGAATCATTCCATAATCTCCGAATGAGTCCAAATTTTTCAAATCTTTCTTCGTATTTCTATTTCTTAATACCAGGCAGTGTCCTTGTGAATCTGCACTAAACCCTCTCTACTGCCTCAACAACCTTCTTAAATCATGGAGCATAAAACTCAACTGTGGTTTTACTAAGGTTTTATACAGATTCACTATTACATGACTTCTTTATTCTATATCTCTAGCCATAAAACAAGCAAAATATCAATGTTTACGTGCTTTAGTTTAAGTTTTCCGGAATCCGTGAATTGTGCAATTGTTTATACACTTATTCTGAAGATAACTTATATATCTTAGTGCACAGTTACAATTATTTCACTTCGCACCCCACTAGTGTAAATCCGCAGTCGTGGCCCGACATAACTGCGGAGTGGAGCAGGAAGAGTTTATCCGTGGCCCCCTTTTGCTCTGAAGTCAGGCTGGGTCTCTATTCTAGATTTCTAATACTGCAATGCACACAGTTGCCCAATCGTGGGCAGTAAATCGTACACAGTGTGCCATCATTTCCGATAACCACCCTCAGTGGCTGAGGCTCCCTGTCAGGAGCTCAAAATCAGTGATAACTGTATGAAGCGAATAGATCGACATGCATCTCCTGCTGTCTCACCATGCCCAATATTATAACTCCATTTCATAGTGCACATGTTTCCGCAAATTTTACACTGTTTGTTGCTGTGAATCAGGTTAATAGTTGGAATTGATCAATCACGTGTACTTAAACTCTGTTTAAAGTGCGCTTGCACTCAATGGCAAATCAATAAGACTCGCTGATCTCTCAATGTATTGCGCACTGGGAGTCAAACCAAATGCAATCTTCAGGTGAAACAAGGTTAGAGGGCAGACAATATTGAACAAGAGCGCGTCCACATAATTCAGTCCCCATTTTAAAGTTATATGCTGTCCCTGTTTTTAAAGTTTTGTTATAAATTCCCACGTGCACATTTGTAATGGAAAGTGCAAACATGTAATGTTGTATATACACCCTCCTGCCAAGACACTGCAGCACCTCCATGGTGAAAGGGTGTAAGTACAGCACGACGAATTTACATGGGCAGTTTCCATTATAAATGTGGACATAGGAATTTATAATGGCAAAAGCTGGCAGAAAGTGCACACAGACACCTCCTCGTTTAACTGCTTCACTACCCTGATTAATTCATATTATTATTGTGCGACAAAGTACATTACAGGCATGCGCTTTCTGGTCGTGCTAATCTTACATTTGCCTGATACTGCTCCAAGATCACATGGCCTGGAAACTCGGGCTCTGGGACAGAAGCAAATTCCTTGATGATATCCTCGAGTGCCTGAAGTCCGGCCATTCTCAGCTGGTTGCTGTGGTCAGTGGCCGCCATGAAGGCCATGCGAATGAGGTCGGAAAGATGCAACACCAACAGGTCACCTGCATAATGGTCAAAGAGTGGAGAATAAAACACTGGATCTCTGGGGAAATATATGCAGTGTCAGAAATCCCCCCCTCCATTACCCTGGACTGTTTCAAAAGCACTTGCTTTGGTGGTGAAAATAGCCTGTTTTAACTTTTGCTCTGCATATCAACAAAAATTAAACACTGTAATTTAAGCAAAGTATATAAAGGGGCTAATAATTCTTATGTTATAAAAGTTGGTGTATGATGACGGGCATGTCGCTGATACACAGGCACTTTCAAGTCGATGCACAGTTCTGGTCTCCATATTGCAAAAAGAATAGAGGCACTGGAGGAGGTGCAAAAAAGATTTACAAGGATGATTTTTATGCAGTGACTTGTAATGATCTGAAATGCACTGCCCGAAAGGGTGGTGGAAGCAGGTTCAATAGCAACTTTCAAAAGTGAATTGGATAAATACTTGAAGGGATAAAATTTACAGGGCTATGCGGAAAGAGCTATGGGACTAATTGGATAGCTCTTTCAAAGAGCTGGCACAGGCACGATGGGCCAAATGGCCTCCTCCAGTGCTGTACCTACTATGATACCAGAACTGAGAGGTTATAACTTATTTCAGGAAAGACTGAACAGCCTGGGGCTCTTTTCTCTAGAAAAGTGAAGGCTGAGAGGTGACCTAATAGAGGTATTTAAAATTACATAGAATTTACAGCACAGAAACAGGCTATTCGGCCCAACTGGTCTAAGCCGGTGTTTATTCTCCACACGAGCCTCCTCCCACCCTACTTCATCTCACCCTGTCAGCATATCCTTCTACTCCTTTCTCCCTCACACCAATTATGAAAGGGTTTGATAGGGTAGGCGTAGAGAAGATGTCTCCACTTGTGGGGGAGACCCGAACTAGAGGCCATAAACATAAGGTAGTCACTAATAAATCCAATAGGGAATTCAGGAGAAACTTCTTTACCCAGAGAGTGGTAAGAATGTGGAACTCGCTACCACAAGGAGTAGTTGAGGCGAATAACAGATACATTTAAGGGAAAGCTGGATAAGTACATGAGGGAGAAAGGAATAGAAGGATATGTTGATAGGGTGAGATAACGAGGGTTGGGAGGAGCCTCGTGTGGAGCATAAACACCAGCATAGATCAGTTGGGCTGAATGGCCTGTTTCTGTGCACTAAATTCAATGTAATTTTATGTAATAGCTTCATGGAATTATTTGTGACAAGTCACCAATTTCCAGAGCCGCGCCAAGCGAGTGATGCTTCACCCAGTGGGAAAAGGACAGCAATCAATGGTTAACGACATGAGCAGGGGACCTACATTTGGGACTCTTCAGTCTCGTGGCCCGAGCCTTGGCAAGATCAAAGTGACCCTTGTCTGCGTTCTCACAGAGCAGGATGATACGGCACAGACACTCGGCAGCAAACACGCGGGTGGCCCACCGTGGGGCTACAGAGGGCTTCAATTTCTCATCGTCACCCGTGCTAGTGAACATAACCTCATCGTCCATTTCATCCTTTTTCTCTCCATCTTCATCCCTCATTGCTTCTAATTGACCTGTAGCACTTGCATCTGTAAAAGCCATGACAAAAAAAATCCCAATTAGAACATCACTTTATTTTTTAATACTGCTTTACTGTCGCCTCTATGAGTCAGATGGTTGTGGGTTCAATTCCCACTCCAGTGCAGTACTGAGGGAGTGCTACACTGTCAGAGGTGCCGTCTTTCAGACGAGGTTTTAAACCGAGGCCCCGTCTGCCCCCTCAGGTGGACGTAAAAGATCCCACGGCCACTATTCGGAAAAAGAGCAGGGGAGTTCTCCCCGGTGTCCTGGCCAATATTCATCCTTCAACCAACATCACTAAAAACAGATTATCTGGTCATTATCACATTGCTGTTCGTGGGGTCTTGCTGTGCACAGATTGGCTGCCGCATTTTCCTACATTATAACAGTGACTACACTTCAAAAGTACTTCATTGGCTATAAAGTGCTTTGTGAAGTCCTGAGGTCGTGAAAGGCATGATAGAATTACAAGTTCTTTCTTTCTTCCTAGATATTTTCACAGGTTCAGTGACGTCAATCATTGCCAGAAGTAGATCCCTTGCCACTTATATGCCAGGGTAGACTCACGTTGCCCAATATCTACTTACATGATAGCGGAACCCAGGGGAAAAGCAATAGTACCCCCTTGCGATCTAAACCTGTATTTGTGCCTTTCAACGTGCCTCTAAAAGCCTCTCCAATCTTTTTCAGGCAGACGGATAAAATGAGACCAGATCTGAATCGCTAAGCTGCTTTATTTCCCGAGGCCGGGAAAGAAGGTGTATAAATTCCAAGTTCTTTCTTTTACTACAGTAGATTAGATCTTAAAATCATTCAATATAAAATTGATTACACAATTAACACTCAGAAATGTCCACTTGGCTGCCATTATACGGTGGTGGGCATATATAGCATATGGTGCGCCAATGACCTATGGAGGAGGCTGGTCCCAGGTATGGTGGCCAGTCAATGTGGAGCCACCCAATGCCAGCTAGGAAAGTGGTGGGGGCACTACAATTAGTGCCAGCGTCAGGAGGTCCCAGAGGGACAAAGTAAAGGCCCGTGCTCCTGATCTGCAGGAAGTGTGGGGCGAGAAGGTGATTGGGCCAGCTCTTCCATGACATTTTCTACCGAATGGTTCTCCCTGTTCCATTGACCATCCTTGGGCCAGGAGGCCCTCTGAAAGTGGCCAGTGATAGCAAACCGGGGATGGCTCTCCCTCCGACACTCCCATCCTCTTGGGGGTGGGGGGGGCTGTGGTAGGTGGTGGGGGAGACTCAATGCCTCTCCCCTGAAATCCAAGGCCAGGTCCCCTCAGTGAGTGGAGGATTTACCACAACAGGGCTAAAAGGATTAAATTATGAGGACAGCTTGTATAGACTAGGTTTGTATTCCCTCAAGCATAGATGATTAAGGGGTGATCTAATTGAGATGTTCAAGATGATTAAAGGACTTGATAGGGTAGATAGAGAGAAACTATTTCCTCTGGTGGGGGAGTTCAGAACAAGGGAGCATAACCTTAAAATTAGAGCTAGGCCGTTCAGGGGTGATGTCAGGAAGCACTTCGCACAAAGGGGAGTGGAAATCTAGAACTTATCCCTCAAAAAGCTGTTGAGGCTGGGGGTCAATTGAAAATTGATAAGGGTATTAAGGGTTACGGAACCAAGGCGTGTAGATGGGGTTAAGATACAGATCAGTCATGATCTAATTGAATGGTGGAACAGGCTCGAGGGGTTGAATGGCCTCCTCCTGTTTCTATGTTCCTAATTCTCTGACCTGGACCCCTATGGGGGAGGGTTATATAGAAACAAATAGCGGGCACAAAAATATGAAGAGTTTTCCAGAAACTGCAGGTTACTTGCCACATGCTGATTTGATTTCTTACCAGTTGATGCAGCCAGGACGTCTTTGCAGAGCTTCAGCCAATGAGAAAGCTTTAGTACTGCCAAGGATGAAAGCATGTGGCCCAACGTGTCGTGGATGTCAGCACACAGTTTACGGTCAGTCTCACGGTCCAGCATTCCAAACAACACTCCTTCCAGGCCCGTCTCCGTGATATTTACATCTGAGGTGGAAAAGCAGACTTTAATCACCTCACTGCTGCAAATGTTGAAATTCCAGCTGCACCGGTTTCTCAGGATTCCTCTCGGGGGCCATGGCTTAAGACAGAGACATTCCCGTGCACAGACTGCCTTATCGGACCTCTTCAGAAACGTCTCGAAGAACTTTGCATGCAATGAATTACACATCATGTAGGCATGTATAGAATTTTAGTAGAGGAGTTCACAATAATGGAGGGTTTTAATAGAGTAGATAGGGAGAAAGTATATCCTGTGGCAGGAGTGTCGGTAACCAGAGGGCACAGATTTAAGATAATTGGCAAAGAGCCAGAGGGGAGATGAGGAGAATTTTTTTTTAATGCAGCAAGTTACGATGATCTGGAATGCACTGCCTGAAAGGGCGGTGGAAGCAGATTCAATTGCAACTTTCAAAAGGGAATTGGTTAAATACTTGAAGAGGAAAAAATTGCAGGGCTATGGAGGAGTGGGACTAATTGGATAGCTCTTTTAAAGACCTGGCACAGGCACGATGGGCCGAATGGCATCCTTCTATGCTCCATGATTCTATACAAGAGGCAAGTGACCAACCTGCACCTTGGTTTTTAAACCAAAAAACCTTACACCACCTCACACTCTCACTCACTCATTGACCATCTCCAGTGAAGCTTTTCCAAAGCACTTGGTATTTTTTGGAGTGGGTGCGGAACCCCTTTTGGGTAGCAAGACAAGAGTACGGTATAAAACTGGGAGGCGCAGACTATGCAGTGGTAGCTAGATCACTGGGGTCAAGGGAGCCTCACACTGGTGTAAAAGCAGCCAGTCCGAACGTGTCCTTAAAAATAAAGTCATTCACATCTTAGTGATCAGGACAAAAAACAAAAGACAAACGTCAACTCTTTGCAATCATTAAACTCACACCAGCAGCTGGAGACTGACGGGCAGCAGCCTGAGCTGGTGCTCTACTGGAGCCAGCTTCATAGCAGTGTGAACGAGTACTGAAGACACTGCTTGCCTCTCTGTGGAAACACGACGTAAGTCGTAGTTCATTAGTTGTTTCAGTGACAACTGTGGTGGGGGGGGAATTTTTCCAAATATGACCTGCAGGGTTTCGACTGGTGGCAACACATGCCAAAAAAATTCTTGCGAGACCATGTTATGTAAAACGCACCATTTTCTGAGCAAATGCAGAAGGGCCAGAGGCTCAAAATGACGGTTGATGATGGTTGTGGACAAATGATCGGCAGACAACCCATAAGACGTTTCTCTTGGTGCTATCTTGAGAGGGGAGTTAAGTTTTATCTCGGAGTGAATATTGACACCACTGTGTCAGCCAATGAGTTGGATGCGGGACTTATAGTTTTAATTTACCGAACTCATGACTGAAACTACAGCAAAGTCTCCCGATTACAGCAGGATTATTTCTCCAGAAAAATGTAGTGAGTGGAGGATAGTTACATAATACAAATTGTGTGCGTAAAATCAATCCCAGTCACTTACAGCAATATGGCTGCATATAGTGACACCACAAGTCCTGGCCAGAATGGAGACGATTGGGTAATTTCCCTGTCAATCATATCTAGAGATTGCTATCCTGTAAGTGATTGGGGCTGATTTTATGCATATAATTTGTATTATGTAACTATCCCCCACTCAGTATTTTGCTGGAGAAATAATCCTGCTTTTATCGGGAGAAGTTGCTGTAGTTTCGGTCATGAGTTGTGTTTGCTGTAGTGCGTAGAAATTCTTTTAAATAGACTCTGTAGACTGTTTACTGTAGTGCGTTGTTTGAACAGACTCTGTTTGCTGAGTAAATAGACTTTGTTTCCTGTAGACAGCTTGCTGTGAGCCCTGCCATAAGTCCTGCCCTGCCTCCAACTCATTGGCTGATACAGTGGCATCAATAGACACAGCAG